>NC_083285.1:4270665-4622291 GCF_963506605.1 Zootoca vivipara
CAGGAGGGAGGAAGAGAGGGGGGAAAGGGGGGAGAAGGAAAACATGGAGCGTAGACCCTTTCCTCCGGTTCCAGAATTACGCAGGAGAAGGAGGGGAAGCAGGTTTGCTGTCCCAAGACTCTTATGTTGGAGGAAGTCAAGGGGCGGTTCAGTGCCGGATTCTGCATCAGACTGAGCAGACATGTTGTACATACCCAGCTCACTGTAAATAGCATGCACTAATAAAAAGCTGTTTAAGGACAAGCATGAGGAGCGTCGTTACTCTAGAGTAGTCGCAAGAACCTCTGACAAAGAATGTATGGGAATATTGTATGTTGCTTTTATGTATATTTTTGCTTTTATATGTATCTTCGTTGTTGTTTTCTCCTCTCTTGCTTTTCCTTCTTTTCCCTGTATCATTTTATTTCTTTTAACTGAAATCACCTTAATGAAGTATGAATATTAAGCAGCCGTCCACACACAAATGTGCATTTTCTCTCAAATGCAGTGACGGATGTTGGAGAATTCTGATGAAATGTAACAAGAGGGAGAAGGGCTGCTGTAGCTCAGTTGCAGGCAGAATGTCCCCAAGTAGCCCTGGTTGGGCTGGGAGGAGGCCACATCTGGAATCCTGGAGAACCACTGCCAGTAAGACAGATGGACCAATGCTCTGACTTAGCCTAAAGCAGCTTCAGGTGTTCCTAATCTAATCCTACAACCAGGAGTGTAGGAAGGGAGGGGCGATGGGGGCGCTCCGCCCCGGGCGGCGCGATCCTGAGGGCGCCGTGGTGGCTGCCCCTACCCCACTCGCGCTGGGCGCCCCGCCCACAGAACGTGCACCACGCCCCTACGGGCAGCGCGCCCCACCCCCAGAACATGTGCCAGCCTCGCCCCTGCCCCCGGTGCCGGAGCATGAAGCTCTGCCAGTGCCTACAGCCTTGCCTTTAGAAACTGCAGTGGTTTAAAGGAAGGGAATGGATTCTATACAGTACTTTCCTTCAAGGGAATTCCTTCAGAATTAGCTACAAAGTAAGGAACTGACTCTCAGTTTTCCTGCTTGGCATGGGTAAGTTCTTACATTGTAATAGCAAAACATACATACTCTCTTGATGCTGCTTTAAAAAAGGGGGGGTGATGCAGAGCAATGCAACTGATAACAGAAGCGTTAACAGCTGATAACAAAAGATAACATTTAGAATAGCCTTTGAAGGGGTGGTAATAGCAACGCAAACAAACTACCACCACCTCCATCAAGACTGCTTAGAATAAAAATCCATTAATCAGATCCAGCTCAATGAATCAAGACCAAAAAGCAAAAACAAGCCACTTCCATCAAATTGTCTCCACCTAGAATGCCTGTCTGTAGAAAAGCACCATTTGAATTTACTGCTCAAAATGCACTAAAATACAAGACAATACATCCTGCAAAGCAGTGCTGGCAATAGCCAGACATTTTTCCATTTATTACTGCATTAAAACTATGATTCCCAAAAGAGTCTGGAAGGTCAGTTCTGAACCACTCAGAAGTATGTTGTCATGATTAGAAAATCTCTTCTGGAAAGTGCATCTAAACAAGGGCAACCCCACCCCCACCCCTTTTTAAGAATGTTTTATTGCCCTGCACATCTGTTCTGAGATTATCAAACCTGGAAATAATAGCTTTTTGCATTGTCAACCCCACCCTGTAATTTCAGGAAAGGTCTGACCGCAGAATTCAACCAGGAGATCTTTATTTGACTGGCCTCTTGCTGAACTACCATCTCAAGGGGAGAAGAGAATGAAGAGTCAAATTGAGTTATGTGGTTAAATTCTTTGGTCAGTATCCTGTGGAAAAAACAGATTTAACCTTTTTTTTTGTAGTTGTGTTCATAGAAAATGCTATCAGAGTCCATGTGCCTTGAAGTGCCGTCATTGTTGCATATTGCAGGTATACTATCAATAGCTGGCTTAACTGCATCATGTTCCTCATTCAAAAGCAGTGAGAACCATAGAATAAAGTGTATAACATTTTTGCACATCTTGTACACTATTGAATGTATTGCCCATCAGTTTCTATAATCAGTGGCTTCTTCCGTTGAGCTTTTTTGATGGTGAAGACACGTATATGCACAACATGCACTTTTCACAATCACAACAGCTGTTGTGCTGCCACTTCTCTTACGTGTAGGACGGCTGCCTATTCATGATATTATATGCACAGCATATTTTGGAAGCTGACAAGTAATGCCCCATGTAGCTACTAAAGGACCCCTGACAGTTAAGTCCAGTCGCAGATGACTCTGGGGTTGCGGCGCTCATTTCACTTTACTGGCCGAGGGAGCCAGCATTTGTCCACAGACAGCTTCCGGGTCATGTGGCCAGCATGACTAAGCCACTTCCGGCGAAACCAGAGCAGCGCACGGAAACGCTGTTTACCTTTCCACCAGAGTTTTTCCACCAGACATGCTTTCAAACTGCTAGATTGGCAGAAGCTGGGACCGAGCAACGGGAGCTCACCCCATTGCGGGGATTCGAACCACCGACCTTCTGATCGGCAAGCCCAAGAGGCTCAGTGGTTTAGACCACAGCGTCACCCGCGTCCGACTCTTATCTTGTATGTCTACCCATATGTGGATCACGTCTTCTGGTATGCAAGTATTGCATGCATACAGGATAGTGCTGAACCTAGCTTGTTCTCTAAGTTAGATTTTTGCCCAGAACTTGGTGTTTATTTTTCATGGAGGGTCCTATCTTTTCCCTAACTGTTCACCACTGTTCAAGCCTCTTCCCAGTAATTTTCCTCATCTGCTGCTGCCTCACTAGCCATTTCCCCATCAGTTCAAATAATTTCAGCCACTCAGGGAGCATATACTATATGAGATGCTGTTACCTTGCAACCAGTCAACTTTAGGCATGCATTGATATTATTAATTCCATGAGTGAAAGCATCTTCCTATATTGGTCACCCTGATGGTCCCAGCAAATCCAGGGATTACTTATAAGAACTGAGCAGTTTGCCAGTCTTTTTCTAACAATTCCTCAGAAAGGTGGAGTTTTAATTCTGAAGAACAGATATGTGGAACTTTTATGGCCTGGTGCTCCTTTGAATTTGGTTGAATGTCATGGAATTCATGCGAGACACAATCATGGGAACACGTAGTTCAGCTTTGCTACCCATAGAAAGTGTTCAATCAGATCAAGAGAAACATGAGCAGAATAGCCATTAAGCCTATCCTGCAAATGCATACAAAAAGGGAACATATTTGGGTTTGGTTTCTGATGCAGAACGTTTGCACCAGTGTTCTGGTGCCGTAAACCAATTTTTCCATGAGCAGAAGACACTGTTCCCATATAGGCCAACCCATCATGTTTAAACTGCTATTAAAAAATAACCCGGTGAATTGGGCCACTGTGAGCATAAGACAGATTATGAAATTGTGCCATTCAATACACAAAGCGACTCATTTTTCATTGCCCATGGACTTGCTTTGGCAACCCTCTCTTCTTTAGATAGCCAGAGGCAAAACTCTCCCAAAGTCATCACAGCACTCCAGGAATGCTGGTGCTGCAGATGTAGAATCAGCTGAATGGCAAACGCTTTTGTTCAGCTGTCAGTGCCTTTTGTCCCTGCAAAAAAATCCTCAGAATACTTTTGGTTTGGGAGAGGCAGGCACTTACATGCTGTTGACGGAAATGATTAACGATCTGATTGAATCTGAAGCCTAAGTGTAACTTTTATGTAAACCAGATTAATTAGTCTGTGCCTGTTAAGTCCCTCAGGCATCAGAACTTGGATGTAAAGCATCTCAGAAAGGCTGGACTCTGCAGAAATCTAAGAAGGCCTTGACCAAGCCCATCCCCAGAGTATGCAATCCATGGCTCTGATTCACTCACTTGACTCAAGCTCCACTGCCACACCTGCTGCTCTATCTGGTATTTTGAGGGCAGAACCAAACTGTCTGAAGACACATTGCATGCTGATGATTTCAGCATTAACGAAGAGGTCATGTGACCCGAAGAACCTCCATTTGTTAAGTACTGCTGCTGAACGATATTCTCTCTATGGCACTAAGAACCACGCTCTCAACCCAATGCTCCCTTTGGCCTGTTCTTTTCCCACAGGCCTTGAGCCAAGAGAGAAACTGAATCTGTTAGCAACAGGGTAGGGATGCAGACCTCACCCCACCACCCGCTATTAAAGCCTTCAATTCTGAGGTCGCATATACCCTCCATAAACATAATACGGTACTTAAATCTCCCTTTCTCCACTCCCCTTCTTGTTAACATTGCCTTTTGTTTACGTGCAGTTCAATGGATGATAAAAAACAGGAAACCCATTAACTTAAGTAAATAATTCCTTCTTATGTGGATCTACAAACTATACATGGACATAATGTTAGTGCTGAGCTGAAACAGGGAGACACATTTAGCAAATGTTTTGCTTCCCATCAAACAACTCCTTTTTCTCCCAATGGGTGTAAAATTGCTCTCAAGGGGAAGTGTTCTGGAGGGGAGGAACTATGTCCATGTCGCTAAGGCTGTTGCAGTGATTTTTCCTCACCCTGATCCACAGAGGGATCAGGATGAAAGTCAGCCCTGCCTTGAAGGGATCCCGGCAAGGTGTGTTCATTACCCCTCCACCGCTTTCTCTGCTGATGTGACACATCCCTCAGCAAGCTTACTGGGCTCAAGAGCCATGCTGGGTGATGATAGCAGACCTGCACTCTTGGCTGGCAATGAAAAGGTTCATGCAGCAGAGTAAGGCCAGGGCCATTGTCTTAGTTCCACAGGCATTAGGGATGAACACTACCTTTCTTTCCTCCAATCAGAGTGTGGACTACCGGAGCCAAGACTGGCCCAGCCTCACCTTCCTGCCACCAGCTCCAGTTTTATGTTGTTGATGATGCCACTCTGGGCGGCTTCCAACATATATAAAACATAAGAAAACATTAAACATTACAAATTTCGCTATGCAGTGCTGCCTTCAGATGTCTTCTAAAGGTTGTATAGTTACTTATATTTTTGGCTCAGGGGTTGCAATAACTCCCTGCCCTCCATCATTTCTCCAATGAAAATAGGGATGTCTTACCATCCAACATTTCTCTGATGCTGATCCAACATTTATTTGATGCTAATCGAAACGTCCTAAGGAAAAGCAGGATGTTCCAAGATCAACTCAAAAACTGGGACAGTTTTTTTGCAAACCCAGGACTATTCCTGAAGTCAGTCTTCATAGTAATTTGGCTGAATAGATTGATATGGAAAAATAACATTTAACACACACAAATGAGGAAGCGTGCATCTAACCAAGCGGATTCTGGCTCACAAAACCTTTTGGAGCAGTACATTTGCTGGCCTTGAAAGTGAAACAATTTAACACTCTTTATTGTTATATTCAAGCTTATTTTTACTGTAAGTTATATCCCTGCTTTGGGCCAACAGTCCAGAAGGCAGATGGATACAGAACACAGATAAAATGGTTCAATGCCAAACAACCTCTTTTTTAGAAGACCCACAATTACTCCTACATATAGCTTGCTTAGACACAATCTTCTTAAATCACTTGTTGTCTCTTCATTGCTTTTCTGTTATCTCAATAATAACATGACCGCAGTTTTTATCACCTTTGCTAATCTCTCATGAGGACATGAAGGGAATCTCGTAGCAGGAAGGCATTGGTGATTTAACCAGTTAAGGTTTTTATTAGCTTTTTCCACATTTTAACTGTACTTCCTGATATAAAGCTTTATCTTTCTTTTATCCTGCCTAGAAAATCCAGCTAATAAAAACCCACCTTGGAACCAAGAAGCTTTCGGTATAACTGCTTGATTGCGGGTGGGAATGGGGAGGAAGGGAAGGATATGTACATTGGGAGTCATGTGGATGGTAAATGCGAGTAAGAACCACTAGCCCATTGCACACATTTAATCAGATCTTGTGGAGAATGTGCACATAGCCTGTCCACGGAGACAGAATTCTGCATATTCCCTGGCCAATATGCAGAGTCCCCAACAGGACTTGGAGGACCTGTATAGCTAGTTGGAGATTATGCATAACAACCAGAGAATGTGCAAGATGAGGCCCACGGGATAATTTCTTACTTGGGTGTTAGCATTTTTGTTTTCTGTGAACAGATTATCTGGCTGGTCATAAGGTTGCAATCCTATGGAAGTAAATGCTATCCAAGTGGATAAGTAGGCATACATAGGATATGGTGGAATATCTGTCTGCTAATTTTCAACATACATCTGGAAAGTTACGGTAATAACATGTTCAAAATCTGTACACTTTTTTTACAAGGGTTCTGTGAAACGATCCCCAATTGTGCTGGAATAAGCTGGGCAAATTCTCCTAACCAACCACTTAAAGAGGATTAGAATTCATTCCCAAGATAATACAAATTATGTTGACATGAAATATTAACCAATTTAAGGTTTTAAAAAACCCCACAGATGCATAAAAATATATGATTTATTGACAGATGTTTCCTGTGCAGGAAGGCTAATCTCGTTAAGGCAAAAGTTCATGGAAAACAGCCATATCTAGTTGTTATAAAGATACAGTGAAAGGAGATGTTAAGTAAATTGTTTGGTTTATCAGCATTCTCTTAGTAAAAAATAAACAAATCCCTAGCCACTCACACTGTCCCTTTAGCAGTAAAAGCAGTCGTGACTAAAAGCAAAATCCTGATCACTCACGCTTTACTGCATTTAGAAACCTATAAAACTACTAATGTAGTCAGTTAATGCACTACTTCATGGGATCAATCCATGAAAGATCACCTTCGCTCACTGATTTAGTTGATAAGACATCTAGGAATATTCTGATATTTGAGTTTTCTGTATGAATGTCAAGTCCCTACTCGTTAAATATAATAGCATTTATTGAAATGTCTGAATATATATATATATATATATATATACTTAAGGACATGTGAGGTCTTAAATGTTGATTTCCGTATTAAATTCATGTTAATTTATTAGCAGGAATTAATTTCTGATGGCTTTCTTATGTGCTCTGGGGAAAGACTTGCTCCATTTATTTCAATTCTGCCTGAATTGCTCTCATTCTTTACACTGGTATTTCTTTTTATAAGAAAAGAATACTTTTTCTAGTTGTTTTTGAAGGTACCTTTGTATAATTTGTCACAGAATTCAATTGTGGGCAAGGATTTTTAAAATAATCCTTCAGAATATATATAGATATATTGAGTGGGGGGGCACTGTACAATAAAATCATTTTAAACATCATAGAATTATAAAACACAGATCAAAGAATCAACAACGAAGCAAAGTAATTCTTTGAAAACACTTATTAAAACAGAAACCTTTTCTGGCTGATTTCAGTGGGACCCGTGTTCCAAAGTAGGCCTACTGGTGCCATGTTTGGGGGGGGGGGCAGAATATGAACGAACTAGGCAGAATAGATATGCTCCACATTCAATCTTCCTCTCCCATGTCCGATGAGACTTTTTCATTCACACCACATCTTTAATAGGACATATTGCTCATGTTCTGCCACCTTATTCCTGGTTACCAGAGTCCCTGATATGCCTTAAATGAAGCCCAGCTGTAGCAGTTGAGGTGGGGAGGTGAGGAAGTGGGAGCTAATAGCTGCCATTTGTCAGAAAGCTGATGACTGAATCAATCTCAATTTGTCTCTGAATGGGTCCTGTTGGGAAAGACGCTACTCTTCTTCTTTAATCAGCACAGACCTTCTCCCTCCGCTTCCACCCCCACCCCCCCAAAAAAAATGGTCTGCGGAAGAAAATAAAAAGCAAGCATTGTCTCTTCCTCATTGAGCATGAATAGTCTGCCCTCAGCAGCTGAGGCTCCTTTCATATCTCAACCTCAAAATGTGCTCTTTCAAGGCATATTGTGCTGTGTGATTTAGACATTAGTGATTAAAACATTTAAAAGTAAGGAAGTCATAGTTGGAACAGAAGAACGTTCATTAGAAAGAGAGGTTTATGCTGTTGAGGGCCTTTCCCTTACTAAGCACATGTACCTGCTCTAACTATGCAGATTGGTTTGTTTGTTTGTTGTTTGCTGCTCATATTAATTAATTAATTAATTAATACTTTTTTATTTATACCCCGCCCATCTGGCTGGGTTTCCCCAGCCACTCTGGGTGGCTTCCAAAAGAATATTAAAATACAATGATACACACATTATGGCACATTTTATGTTTTTTATTGCTTTTATTATATTTCCAGTAGTTGCATCTCACTTTGGAGACCTTTACACACACATACACACACAATTCTTGCCTGGCTCCTCAAAAAGCACTATATCCCTTATTATTATTATTGCATTTGGCGCATTATTGTAATGACTGCCTTCCTAAGCACGTCTACTCATAAGTAATAATCTTAAAAAATGTAGTATAAACACTGACAACTGGGAAACACTGGCCTGCGAGCGCTCCAGTTGGAGAACAGCCTTTACCAAAGGTGTCATGGGCTTTGAAGAAACTCGATCTCGGGACGCAAGGGAGAAACGTGCTAAGAGGAAGGCACGCTTGGCAAATCCACACCGTGATCAACTCCTGCCTGGAAACCAATGTCCCCACTGTGGAAGGACGTGTGGATCCAAAATTGGCCTCCACAGTCACTTACGGACCCATTGTTAAAACTGTGTTTATGGAAGACAATCTTACTCGGCTACGAGTGATCGCCAAAGAAGAAGAAGAAAAAGACTCATAAGTATGTCCTGTTTAATTCAATGGGGCTTAAATTCAGGTAAGTGGGGTTAGAACTACAGTAATAATTATAATAAGAAGTTTATTACCAGCTCTTCACCAGCCGATCCCAAGGTAGGTTGCAACAATTTACAATTCAGAATTTAAAACAGTTAAAACAAATTATAGTACCACAGGAGTACACCTTAGAATGAGGAAATATGTTTATTTCCTACCTAGAATGAGGAAATGTGTTTATTTCCAGTTCATGTCACTTTAAAAATAATTTGCCCATAATTGTATCCCATTTTCTCATTAATCTGCTGACTTCTTAATTGTTTCTCTCAAAATAAGTATTTTGATACCTATTTTGTCATTTTCTTTCAAAATTTCAAAAAGCACATTTTACTGTGTTTAAACTGGTAAGAACTGTGCTGTGGCATACAAAATAGTGTGGGAATGCAGTGGATAGCCACGCTCCAATTTGCTTCAAAAATTGTGTATCAGGTCATTTGCATTATAGAAGTTTTATTAAATTCCTCAAGCATTCCTGCCTAGGTGTCTCCCCTCCCACACATCAAAGCCAACACTTTATTGCATGGCAAGAACTACAATTCAGCACAGATCATTAGCTCCTTTAGTAAACAAAATGAGTCCATATCACAATATCCGGTATAAGGAGCGAACATGTGTGCATGCAGATTGTAAACATGCACAAATTATGTTTGTGTGGCCAATACACAATTTTAGGACTTTCTGCAAACTCAACAATATTTGAGGAACAATTGTCTGTCACAAGATTCATGAAGACTTAAATCACCCACAAAGAGCCAAAATGGATTAAATCAAATCAGATGTTTAATCTATACCGGGTGTAACATTGAAGGCCCCCAATCTGCAAATACCTATACAGACATGTGTTTTGAATCTGACCTTGTTCTATCATTGCTTTATTGATTAATGTGTTGTCTACTAGTATTCCCAGAGCCAAAGAGCCTCAATGAATTGGGGATGTTTTGTGTTGATGAGCCTCCAAGTGGATGGATCTGATCTCATGCTTTCTGTTTTCATAAGCCAAAACAATACGTGGACAGAACCTAATTTAATTACAAAGCACAGATTGCCATCCTGTTGAGAAAAATCACAAGTGGCTTTGTTACCAAACTTGAATCTTTGTGCCAAAAGATCCCACAATCTGGGACAAGACGGTACATTCTGCTCACTTGCTATGAGAATAAAGACATTTAATAAGGGGAGTCCAGGAACTGAAACATCTTTTGAAGATAAAAGGAGCAGTTAAACTTCCTCTTGACCCCTGGAAAGAGTGAATTATTGTATCTCTCAGTCTCGGTCTACGTTCATATAAAATCAGCTCCTTTGCCATGAGAGTACGGATTGTTGATACGTACGTCCACCCTCCACAAGACATGGACAGTTTTAATAAAAATTTCTGGCTTCCTATGACATTTCTCAGAGCCCCTCCACTCGCATAAAAAAGCCAACCTCTTTAAATGTGCTTTGAATTTCACTTTAGGTGAAATCTGGTTATAATCTATGATAGAGTGGGAACCTCTGAAAAATGTCACCAGTTTTAATTATTTGATTGATTGATTGATTGATTTATGATTATGATGATTAAAAAAATAAACCTTAGCTCAATGTCTGGGCTCCATGATAGACTGGATAAGAGCCACTGCACTGACCTGGAAACCTGGCAAGATGAAGGAAATGTGAGCATTCTTCAAGTCAGGGATTGGTAAACTATCTGCTCTAGATGAGGCTGCACGTTTAAAGGAGCAAATTTATAATCTGGAGAGTATTCCCAGATCTAGCACTATCATCGGAGGCATGAGTGTCTTCAGTAGTTCAGAGAGCCTTTTACGAGCTTTGACTGGTGAGATTCTGTGGGCCAACCCAGTCGAGTCTATGGCCATTCCTGGATTGGGGTAGCTGGCATCATTCGTTCCGAGACTTGATGGTTGCAATGTGGGTTGTGAAGTTTCAGCTGCTGCAGAATGTACTGGCTCAGTTGCTGATGGAAGTAACTTTCTGGCACCTGTGCTGCAAGGACTGTGCTGGCTGCCTGGATGCTACTAGAACAGGCTCAAGGTTTCAGTACTGATGAGAAAACCCTGAACAACCTGGAACCAGAGTACCTTAAAGAGTGTATCACTCTTTAGTGAGATAGTCTGGAGCTAAGCTCTTGGAGGTGCCTCTATTGTTGCCATATTCCAAAAAGTAAAAACCAGGACACCCCAAAAATTGCACAGCTGCGCCCACCCGCCTGCTGCGGAGCTGCGCCCGCCCACCCAACGCGGAGCTGCACCCCCGGCAGCTGCGCTGTGCGCTGCATGCGCCCGCCCACCCACCGGCCTGGCCGCGCAGCTCCGGCCACCCGCCGCACTGGGAAACGGGGTGGGGCGGGGCGCCGGAGGGATCCGTCGCACCACGGCGCCAGGGCGCCAAATATACTTAAGACAGCCCTGGCCACCTTTTGGAAATTCCCTCCAGATTTCAATTCTGCCTTTGAAATTCTGGTAATGGGACATATGGCAGCCATACTCTTGAGCTGCCATATGTTCTCTCTATTCTCAAAAGAGAGCTTTCAGTGCAGTGGTCTCTGTGGAGGTGAGGCACTCTGTGGAGGAGGTGGTACTGAATGGATTTTATGCTGTGGAAACATTTTTATTTCAATACATTTCAGAACATTAATTTTATCTGGTCACTTTTAGTTTTAGTTTTTAGTTTATATTGAACACCCTATCATGGTGGTAGAATGGGAAAATTTGTGGAAGGTGACATTGAAATTTACAGCAAATTATAATATTAGAGAGAATATACTTAAAATGGTACATCGGTGGTATTTCACCCCCTCCAGAACATCAAAAATGTATAAACAAGTGGCGAATGTATGCTGGAGATGTGGAAGGAATAATGGAGATATGTTCCACATGTGGTGGACATGTAGGAAAATTAATATTTTAGGGGGTAAGATTTATGACGAATTAAAAAGGATGTTGGGAATAACTTTTAAGAAAAGACCAGAGATTTTCCTTTTGAGCATACTGGGTAAGGATGTTCCAAAGCAATCGAGAGAAGGGCTCCTATTCGCAACAGCTGCAGCCAGAATCCTTGTGGCTCAAGGGTGGAAAGAACAGGAGGTTCCAAAAATTACGGATTTACAAATTAAAGTACAGGAATATGCTGAGATGGCCCAATTGACAAATAGTCTTTGGGGAAAATCAAAACAACAATTCAATGAAAAATGGGGAGGATATAAGAAGTACATTCAAACATACTGTACTAACAACTATGCCAGCTTTTGAGTGATAAAGAAATAAAATGAGTTGGGAAAATCAAGGATATAAAATGATGTTAGAGTGTAATAGATAAACAATATGAAAAAAGTATTGATTTATGTACATTCGTGGTCAGAAGTATACTGCGCAAGGAACTGACAGGAAGTCTTTTTTTAAAAAAAGAAAAACCTTTTTTTCTTTCTCTTGATTTTATATATCAAGGAAGATACTATTTAATAAGAAATATTAATAATGATAAATTAATATGCCAGTATATGAATGTTATATAGGTATTTTGGATTATGGAAAATGTTCCATTAAATGAAAATTGAATAAAAAGGATTTAAAAACAAACAAAACATCATTGTCTCGTTCCTTTTTCTATTCTAATATCCTTTGAAACCACCCCATTTACAATAATCTTAGCTTTTTGCTCTGAATATATAGCTTTCAATCCGTTGATGAACTCCCTCCCAACTTCCATCTTCTCAAAATTGCACTGGACTTGCTATGCCTGGAACAGAATTTGGGCTTGGAGAGAAATCGGGGGGGGGGGCATTTTAATGAGAAACAATCTAGCCAACATTTCTCAGACCAGTATGTGAACCAAAGCACAGCTATCCTTTGAAATTTACACGCCTCTGAATTTTGTGGTGCAGTTGTCCAGCCAACATTTACAAAAATACATGTATTAGAGGAAGCATGCAATAGAATGTATGTACAGTCATACCTCAGTTTAAGTACGCCTCGGTTTGAGTATTTTCAGTTTAAGTACTCCACGGACCCATCTGGAACAGATTAATCCACTTTCCATTACTTTCAATTGGAAAGTTCGCTTCAGGTTAAGTACACTTCAGGTTAAGTACAGACTTCTGGAACCAATTGTGTTTGTAAACCGAGGTACCACTGTATTAGTGAAAATACATATATTACAATAGGCAAAATTGCTTGCAGAAATACATGTATGCTTTTTCAAAAACTACAAGTAAAAATACATTAATTAAGAGAAATTTATACTAAATGCTAACAAATTTTCAGAGGATTTTTTTAAAAAAAATCACAACTTGCTATGAAAATGTGGAGAACTGAATTTAAGATTGGAAACAATGAGAAACCGAGAGAAGCAAAACTGGAAGAGTCATCGCTCCCTCGTCAATGGGAGGAAGTCACATCATTTGCATTTCTGCTTGCCAGATGGAACCACCTCTCCTCTTTTCCCTTGCTGCTTGGGGGATCTCCAGCCCCTCAGAAGTGATTGTGGGGGCTCAGGGGAAGGGGTGGGGAGCAAACCCCATTGTGCTAGCTGGACTTGTTGTGCTGGCTTCAACTAGCAGAACTGATAAGTAAAATCTGGGCAAGAATATGCCACGTTACTAAAACAATATCTGGACCAGGGGTTCTCAAACTTTTTCAGCAGGGGGCCGGTCCATTGTCCCTCAGACCTTGTAGGGGCCAAACTATATATTTTTTGGGGGGGGGAATGAACGAGGGGCAGTGAGCAGCGCACAAAAGGGCGGAGAGGGGCTGCTTAAAATGGCAGCCGCTCGAGAAGGGCACTCAGGCAACCAGAGCTCCTGTGTCTTGCGAGCAGCAGTGGCTGGCGGCGGAGGGACGATGAGCAGCGCGCAAAAGGGCTCCGGAGAGGGGCTGGCACCAACAAAGCCCAGCCCCCTTCCTCCTCTAGGCAGGACAGGGAGAAGCCAGGAGGAGGGAGGGAGGAAGCACCGCCATGTGAGGGAGAGGGAGGGAGAGGAAAAGAACATGTGCGCTGGCGATCCACGCGCTGGCGATCCATATGGCGATTCCCGGACCGTCCACGGGCCGGATTTAGAAGACAATTGGGCCTGATCCAGCCCATGGGCCTTAGTTTGCCATGATCTTGAAATTGTGGTGGAGGCTGGCCCAACAGGGCTAGTGGGACATTGCGATGCCAATTTCAATCTGCTTTCAGCTAGTCCCATCTGCCTATCTTCTTGCTTACATGTCCAGGGATTTGTCCTGGTCATCAGCTTCCTACTCCATGGTCTCAGTGTTGTCCTCATAGAATTCAGGCGGATGGGGACAAAACTAGAATTAAATGGCCCTGCTTATCTTTGACTCTGGGTTCACCTGCTGTTTGGCTTCCTGACTTCCAGCCTGTTAGTTACCTGCCACCGTCAGATATGTGAATATATAAAAAGCTGACTGCTTCAATTGGAAGAAAATTTATATTTTCTTCAGGCTTTTATTCAGTAGAGCATGTTGCACACAGAGCAAGAAATAAATAATGATCTGTTCAGCACATACTCAGATCATTTCCAAAACCACACACCCAAATAAAACAAGGATGTAAATCTAAACCATAGCCCTGCCACTGGTAAGCAACAACTAATTTTGTTTAATGTGAAATGTTTTAGTGGAGTTATGCCAGATCACACACCAATTTCCTTGACTTGTATGCACTAAATCAAATGAATGTCTTTCATGGCTGTTTGTTTTTTTTAAAAAAAAATCTAGCATCTTTGTTATGTGTCTTGTTCAACTAAGTAAAATGATCACTTGTCACTTTTCAAACAATCTTGTAATTCTTTCCCAGCTCATACCAAATGTTTAACTATTTCAGAATTTCCTTCTATGGTGCTTTGGGGGGTGGGGTGGGGGGGATGGAGACTGATGAACACTAATGGAGGTTCCATGCACCTTTCATGAGGTACCTAAATTGGCATATATCTCCATACACTTTAAGGTGACTTCTATTCCAATGGTATGTTACTGGGCATGTCTAATCTATTCTAATGACAGACCACTGTTAACATGCCACTAAAGGAAGGGAAGGAAACTTTTAATGGTCCTGTTGCAATGGATCCATGCAGACATTTTGCACATTTGCAATCCTTGTTCCCCAAGTCTACTTCAAAATCTGCACCATTTCTATTTTACTTGAAAGCTCACTGCCCACATTGCATTTCCCTCCATATTGCTGAGAGAATGCACATTTATGTGAATGCACATGTCAAGACTATTTAAAATAAAAAATAAAAAGAGAGGCTGCTTTTACAGGCTGAAGATTATTCAAAGAGAGTTACTGGTTATAAAACTGCAGCCAGGGGCGTAGGGAGGGAGGGGCGATGGGGGCGCTCCACCCCAGGCAGCGCGATCCCAAGGGCGCCATGGCGGCTGCCCCCCTGCCCGTGCTGAGTGCCCGCTCCCGTAGGTGGTTGTCCCTGCCCCAGAACGCATGCCACCCCCAACGGGGTGTGTGCCACACCCCCAGAATGCGTGCCACACCATACAGACGGCACACCACGCCCCAGAACACATGCCACGCCCCTAAGGGCAGCGTGTCACGCCCCAGAACACATGCCAGCCCCGCCCCTGCCTGCTCTCAGCCCCTGGTGCCGGAGAATGAAGCTCCGCCAGTGACTGCAGCAGATGCTTTTAGGGACAAACTAGGGTCCAAACTACTCCCCCATTTTCCTTATTCTTTGCCCTTGTTCTCTGTATCTTTGAGCCCACCTCTGCTGCAAGACTTGCTCCTTGCTTTGGTGGCCTATTTCCACCTGAGCTAGAAGGGTGAGGTTCTTTTTTTAAAAAATGTTTTTTATTTATTTCAGTCATTAAAAAAACATACATATATTTACATACAAGTTAAGACAAAAAAAAAGAGACACCAAAGATACAATATATCATTTGTTTTACATCTAGCAATCAAAAAATAGGAAGATACGGAAAAGGAAAAGGAAAAAAGGAAGAGGAAAGAATAAGAAAAGAAAAAAAATTACAAAATTACAAAAATTACAAACAATACATAAAATACCAACAACTTCCAATCATCTCTCTGTAGCTAGTACTATTCGTCTTCATCATCCGCAAAATAAATTTTTTGTTGTCTATCTCTTGACCCTTCACCTTGGTTCGGTTTTGTCTGCTTTGAGTGTTATTTACTTAATTGTTTTTATATACTCATCAAAAATCCTCCATTCCTCTTTGAGGTTCCGGTTTCCGCCGGCAGGAATGGCGGACCTGTTTTCCATCCCTCTGACCTTCGTAAGGAATTTGGCGGTTGCTAGGGGAGTAAATGGCAACCCCCTACCCTCTCCGGGGGTTACGGAGAGGGGCCGCTGGCCCGCGATGCCCCCAGACCCACTCCGACTGTTTATGGAGTGGGGGGAGCTTGGGCTGAAAAGCACTTACGAGGGCCAGGACTCCCGGACGCTAATCTGCATGGTGGGGATTTCCATGGTTAAAGAAGATAATTAGGCTTAAATCTATGGACATACTTCAGAAGGAGGGGAAGAAGCGCTGTTTACTGCTGAGAAATCTATGCTGCTGAGGGAGAGGAGTTAAAGGCTGTATATCATCTGGAAGAAGGATTGATGGGGACGGAGCGATAAGGGAATGGAGTTTTATTTTTCTTCATATGAGTTACTTCGTACCTTCCCAGACGCGATGTCCTGGCTTGTTTGGAGTGAAAGAGAAGCAAAAGACTGTGTGAGTTGAACTTTATAAACTGTTGTTACTGAGCATATTTTTTAAAGATGTGGAGTTGCCGATGAGAAAAGCCCCCCCCCCTAGTCGGACGGAAGGAGTCCTGGACGCGTTCGGAGGATTTATGAGCTGTGACGCACTTTGAATTGGAGCAGCGACCTGAAGCTAAGTTCAGCTATAGGGCAAGGAGATCCATTAATTTACCAAGAGTTTATGGTTTGATGTTTGGGTCTTCTGCCTGGAAAAGCTGTAAATTCTATAATGATCGTTAATCTTCATGGCTATGAGAGAAAACGAAAGTGATTTGAGCTTTTTAAGATGGCGCTGCTTCGACGCAACAGGGAGCTTCAGACTGAGAAGATTTATGGGGAGGCTGGACTGATTAACCCACACAGGAGAAAGAAACCTCGTTTGATATTTATCTCAGCAGCTGGGAAACAATCGGTTGAAAGTGGAAAACATCTATGTGACTGTAAGGGGAAGATCTGGATTATTATGAACTTGGAGGACGATTTGAACTTTAGAAAAAAGACGGCAGTGAACGGTTGCGAGGAATCCCCAATTTCTTGAAGCATGGGAACCCAAATAAAAAATTCTTTAGACGATTTGGCATAACATTCGGTTTGATTGATATATATATGTGTATAATTTGAAATAATGAATGTGATATAATTGGTTTTAATTGGAAAATTAATAAAATATATTTTTTTAAAAAAAATCCTCCATTCCTCTTTTATTTTCTGTCTTGTTTGCCCTCTAATTCTCCCTGTGGTTCTGGCTAGCTGTGAATATTCTTTCATTAGTATTTGCCAATCTGTTATACTAGGGATGTTTCTACTTTTCCAATTCCTAGCGATCAGCATCCTCGCGGCTACAATACCATACATTAATAGTTTTCTATTTACATCTCCTATATCCTCCGGTATTATATTTAATAGGAACATTTCTGGTTTTTTCGTAATTTTACATTTTAACATTCTCTTTAACTCTTCATAGATCTTCTCCCAGTATGTCCTTATCTCTGCACACTTCCACCACATGTGCATTTGAGTTCCTATTTCTTTCTCACATCTCCAACATGTAGGTGATTTATTTTTATACATTTTTGCTAATTTTTCAGGTGTCTGGTACCACCTGTATATCATTTTGAAAATATTTTCTCGCAAGTTGTAGCACGCGGTAAATTTTATATCTTTTTTCCATAGCCTTTCCCACTGGTCTACAAATATATTGTGGCCCAGGTCTTGGGCCCATTTTATCATGGATGGCTTAGTTTGTTCTTCCTTTAATTCCCATTCTATTAACAAATCGTAAATACGTGAAATCAGTTTTTTTATCATTTTCTATCAGTTCTTTTTCAAATTTAGACTTCTCTTTTGCAATTCCCAATTTTTTGTCTTCTATGAATTTCTGGTTAACTTGAAAATATTGCAGCCAACTCGTAAAATATTTTTTGGTTTCCTCATAGCTTTTTAATTTAAATTCATTTTGTGTAATCTCCAATAAGTCATGGTAGGTAGCAATCTTTTCTTCCATATTTAATTTTTTAACCGTAATCACATTTATTAAGGATGTCCACAGGGGTATCTTAGGTTCTAGTATACTTTTATATTTTGCCCAAATTAAATACAATGATTTCCTAATCAAATGGTTTAAGAAGCCCCTGTGCGCTTTAACTTTCCCATCAATCAAATATGAGTGCCAGCCAAATCTATTTTCTACTCCCTCAAGGTCTAGAATCTAGACCTAGAAGGGTGAGGTTCTAACTGACTGCAGCTGCTGTTGCTTTTGTTGAAAGGACTAGAGGGCTTCATTGATGTGGATCCTACAAAACTTGCTTCTCAGGATGCTGAGACTTGGGGTGAGGAATTGTTCAGGAGTTTTTTTGGGGGGGGGTCAAGAATTAATTATGGAAATGCTTAATTTTTTGTGCTGTTTTTGGATTATGTTTTTTCACCTTATGCAGTTAGAACTTACTATGAATTACATGGGGGTGTCTTTAATTTTATTGCACACTTAACTGAGATGTTTTCATTTATGGTCTATGGCTCCTTAATTGTAAATCTTTGGAGGGAAGGCATGACTGTTTGAAGTGGGATAATGCAGATGGGGCCTTTCTCTCTCATACAGAAAGTGCTACCACCCACAGAATGTGATGGCAGGAGAGCTATAGCAAGGCTCTCTATTGAAACATTTTTTGTCATTTATTGCCCCAACTCTGAAAAAGAAGCAGAAATGGACCTCCAAATTGGACAGCAAAATCGGGGAGTCTGCTTCAGCTGCCAGTCATCAAATTATGCCTTAATTTTCATATATTGCATTAGTATTGAGACAACCAAGAACATGGGGTCTTTATGGACACCCAGTTTAGCCAAGCACATTGTTCTCTAAGCTTTGAAATCATAAGCACTGCAAAACAAAACACTAGTAAGTTATTTCACTGTCTCCTTACAGACCAATTCGGATTGTTCTTTGGGATGACTCATCAACAGTATTATCATGCACATTATGTCAAGCAAATTATGTCAACAGGTGGTGTACAGACATATTCAACAGCTGTAGTGGTTTCTGTGGTCAATTTTTTAAAGTGGTCATGATTAATGATATAACTCCAGTATTAGCATGGTATGTTTGGTGTGTGATTGCAATAATTGGAATGGTCCCCATAGGGGGAAAAATCTACTTCCATAAATAAACTAGCCATTACATTTAGTGATTTCAATCATAATTGTTCTATAATATTGCAGAACCAAGGAATCAAGGTATACCACCATTTCTTCAGCCAAGCTAATATAGCCTGCAGTGCTTTACAATGTGCATATTAAGCAACATTACCTGCAAAAAGGTGTATATTAGGAGAATTTTGCACTAAAATGCTAGTGAATTTTCATGAAGTCTTAAAAAAATGCAAATGGGTGATGTAGAAATGAGAAACGGAGGAAAAACTAGCAGATTCACCATCGCTAATAATGGGCTATTTCAGGGCACAGAGCTGACAAGTTATGTTTGAAACAAGACTTCTAATTTGCACAGGAAGGTGTGCTCATGCGCCATGTGATTTATAGAGCAACTGGCTGTACACCCACCTGCCTAGCATACAATGTCATTTCAGCTGCTGCTACAAGGCCCTTTCTCTTACCCTATAGCAGCTGAAGCAGCAAGCAGGAAGGAGTGGATCGACCCTGGTGGCTGTGCTCCTGTTTGTTTAAGTCAACGTTCTCTATAAAGGACCTTCTGACTGCGAGGCTAAAGCACTGAGAAATCCATTCCCATAGATTCTCTTAACATTCAGTTTCACTACAAATAAATAGAAGGTTGGAGAGCACCATCGTTAGAATTCATTCTCCTCCTGCTTTCATCTTGGCAGCAACAAAGTGAATTACCTCTGATTAGCACATCTCAGTCAATGTGTGAGAGGAACGCTATGGACTGGGTCCAAAGGACCAGGAAAATAGTTGTGTGAGGCTGAGGGAGCTTTAGGAATGTTCTTATTTTAACAGTACCCCTTCTCTACCACTGTATTCTGCTCTGGTCAGACCTCACCTGGAGTCCTGTGTCCAGTTCTGGGCACCACAGTTCAAGGAGGATACTGACAAGCTGGAACGTGCCCAGAGGAGGGCAACCAAAATGGTCAAAGGCCTGGAAACGATGCCTTATGAGGAACGGCTTAGGGAGCTGGGTATGTTTAGCCTGGAGAAGAGAAGGTTAAGGGGTGATATGATAGCCATGTTCAAATATATAAAAGGATGTCATATAGAGGAGGGAGAAAGGTTGTTTTCTGCTGCTCCAGAGAAGCGGACACGGAGCAATGGATTCAAACTACAAGAAAGAAGATTCCACCTAAACATTAGGAAGAACTTCCTGGCAGTAAGAGCTGTTCGGCAGTGGAATTTGCTACTAAGGAGTGTGGTGGAGTCTCCTTCTTTGGAGGTCTTTAAGCAGAGGCTTGACAGCCATATGTCAAGAATGCTTTGATGGTGTTTCCTGCTTGGCAGGGGGTTGGACTGGATGGCCCTTGTGGTCTCTTCCAACTCTATGATTCTGTGATTCTATGATTCCTGCAAATGGCTTTTGATGCCAGGGAGTCAAACACTTATAGGAAAAATAAAAGTCATGGATTTCACTGGGTTTATGCAAGAGCTTTGCAAGTGCGCTAATGCTGCAGTGCTGGAGAAAACTGTAGTAATAAACCATACTTACCTGAGAGAAGGGTTGGGTGGATCTGTCCATTTTGGTATCTCCCAGTTTCTCATTTTTACAGTCTCAAGTTCTTCACATTTTTACATCTGTCTGCAATCTTTTTTTTTAAAAAAAAAAACCATATGAGAACCCAACAGAGAATTTATTCTTACATACACATTCATATGCAATGTGGCTTAACATACACATTTTTTGCAAACCAATTATCCTGGAAACATTTTATGTTTCTTTCACTAATATAAGCATTGCCCATTCTACCCCAGTATATCCATTTTTATATCCATTACTTGACTGTTGAATTGCATTGCAAAATTCAAAGGCGTGTAGATTTCGAAATATGCCTGTGTTTCAGTTCACATTTAAATACAAACTTACCTAATTTGCACTTTCTGAAGCAATATGCAAACTGAATGAAATTTCTCTCATGGGAGCAAGCCTCAATGAATCCAATGGGTCTTAATGAATTCAATGGGGTAAAAATGGTTAGGCTTACACTGTAAGTTCCATAGAAAAGCATGCAGATTTACTTTTAAGTAGACATAGCTGATCGCCAAAGAATTGATGCTTTTGAATTATGGTGCTGGAGGAGACTCTTGAGAGTCCCATGGACTGCAAGAAGATCAAACCTATCCATTCTTAAGGAAATCAGCCCTGAGTGCTCCCTGGAAGGACAGATCGTGAAGCTGAGGCTCCAATACTTTGGCCACCTCATGAGAAGAGAAGAATCCTTGGAAAAGACCCTGATGTTGGGAAAGATTGAGGGCACTACTAGAAGGGGACGACAGAGAACGAGATGGTTGGACAGTGTTCTCGAAGCTACCAACATGAGTTTGACCAAACTGCGGGAGGCAGTGCAAGACAGGAGTGCCTGCCGTGCTATGGTCCATGGGGTCACGAAGAGTCGGACACGACTAAACGACTAAAAAACAGACATAGTCAAGCTCAAGTTTCACAGCTTCAATATAACGCACAAGGAAAAAGTCCCATTGAGCTCCATAGGATTTACTTTTGAGTAAACTTTCATGGGATTGGGTTGCGTGTAGCTTTTGTAACCCTAGATCCATGGTGCAGAAATGAGAACTGGGTTGTATTTCTAAATGTTATTGCTCTGGGAGAAGGGTGTGTGTGGCAAATCCTTTAAATACTTACCAAACAGTGTGATTTCACAAAATTGGCAAAGCTAAATATTTATTAGCTGTATCCAGGCCCGGTAAAGCTAAATATTTATAAGCCTGGTACAGAGCGAAATCTTTATTGGCTGAGCTTATTAAAGCATTTTTCTCACTCAAGGTAGCATGTTTTTTCTTCTTCTTTTGAAAGGGAAATTGTTTTCTGCTGGCATGTGATATGCACACCCTTGCCTATATAAATTGCTGTTCCTATTATAATCACGGCAGACACATGGTGTCTAGCAACTCGCTTCAGGAGGCTGTATTCCTTATCAGATGGAATACCTTAACTCTCAAATCATTAAGTATATTTTACAGCTGTGGGGCTGTTTAATAGCAAGCGGGTGCTGACTCTCTTTTCTGTTCTTTTCTTGTCTTGTTTCTTTCCGAAAGAAACAAACTTTCCCCCTGCTTGACCTTCCACTTGTGACATGTGGCCATTTTAAATAAATCTGTTTAAATTGTGGCATGAATGGCTGCATTGACTGCCTCCCTGGTCCTGTCCTGAGAGTTCCACATGGGAGGGGATGAACAAATGACAATAGATGGTCTTTGTCTCATAGCTCTTGCGTGAGGTAAGGTCTCCGAAACCTTTTACAGACTCTTGCTTTTTCGTACTCCGTAAGCCAACTGTGCTAGTTAATATGATATACTTCTGCTGCAATAATTAGTAGTTCATAATTTCAGGAGGAAAAGCTGGAGCTGAACAGTGAGGCCATTCTCTGGGCTTGTGAAATAAACACAAGTGTGAGGGAAACTGTATTTGTGCGCGGCAGTAGGAGGGAAACATTTCTGGGCAATAAAAGACCCATTAAATTTTACTATTAGCTCATAACCAAACAAACAGCAAGGAAACCGCTCTCCTGCCCCACCTCCACCTTTAAAATGTAATTATGTTTCAGATACAAATTGTTTTCAGACTACTGAGGAATTTAAATTAGCATCCACAAGGTTACGCTGAAATAAAACCAAAATGAGAACTTTGGTCGTCAATCCATTTGAGAGATTTATTACCTGTCTGTCTATGGAAAATCAAGGCAGGCAGGGAGCAACATTTTTGGGGGGCAAACAAAGACATTTATACCCAAACATAGTAGCTGAGTTCCAAAGAGTACTTTTGAGTATGTTCAAGGCTTTGGACTTGTACATTTTTAACATCTTGCCTTTGGAAAGCAGATGAATCTGTCACTTTCATACATGTTCATCGATTAGTTTGGTCCCATTTCTGCAGTAATAATGATTCAAAATAAATCACATTCAATGCATTTAAAAAATGTCTCCCCTCCCCCCAAAAATGCACATTTTCATGAATTATTATTATTATTGGCTGAGGGGAATGCAAAAGTTGGTGAATTGTGAGCTGTACATTAGTCTGGAAGAAATGAATGAGGTCAATTCACACACACACACAAAACCCCAAAACTAATTTCCTCAAGCATCCATAGTGGTGTGGTCCCCACACTTTTCCTTTTGAGCCAAACAGTTTTGGTCAATTACAAAAAAAAAAGTGAAATAAATGATTGGGAGGGAGTAAAAATTGTGCTCATGTATCTGAGACTGAAGTGGGCTGGTCACTTGATATGTTGTTCACCGAGAAGCCAGGTTTGGTTCTGGTTCAGGAGGCTAATAAGGTCAATGAGAGCTGAAATCAATATGCTGGCTGAAATTGATCTCCTGAGTAATGTGGGATGCTTTCCGGGTGGAGTTAAAGAGACAGGATCACATAAAGAGGCTCTGCTTTTGTCTCATGACCTCTGTGTCTTTATGTTCACCTTTCTTATCCGTGAAGAGCTGGCTGCGCTCTTTTTGTACTCCAGTGGAAGATCAGTACAGTTTTTGCTTTTCATATTGATCTGTTTTTTCACCAAGACTTCAGAAAAGGGCAAGCACAAATAACTGAAGGTAGAACTATATTTCAGGGCTCACATTTTTCTTCTCTTTCCTTGATCCTCTTGATACAGCATAAGGGAGCAGAGGTTAATTTCGGCAGAGAGACTTCTGGGACTTGTGCCTAGCCGTCTGCCTTGGAAGAGAGAATCTCTTGCTTTGACACTTTAACCCTTAATATCTAAGGGAGGGAGAGGTCAAGGGAAACAACAATGTACAAACCTAGAAACTCCTGGCACAGTAAGTAAGTCTCAGAATAAGTAAAGGTAAAGGGACCCCTGACCATTAGGTCCAGTCGTGACCAACTCTGGGGTTGCGCGCTCATCTCACATTATTGGCCAAGGGAGCCGGCGTACAGCTTCCAGGTCATGTGGCCAGCATGACAAAGCCGCTTCTGGCAAACCAGAGCAGCACATGGAAACGCCGTTTACCTTCCCGCTGTAGCGGTACCTATTTATCTACTTGCACTTTGACGTGCTTTCGAACTGCTAGGTTGGCAGGAGCTGGGACTGAGCAACGGGAGCTCACCCCGTCGTAGGGATTCGAACCGCCGACCTTCTGATCAGCAAGCCCTAGGCTCTGTGGTTTAACCCAGAGCGCCACCTGCGTCCCCTTCTTTCACTAATATAAGCATGCACATTATATATATATATATATATATATATATATATATATATATATATATATATATTGCATATTCTACCCCAGTATATCCTTTTTATATCCATTACTTGACTGCTGAATTGCATTGCAAAATTCAAAGGCGTGTGGATTTTGAAATATTCCTGTGTTATCTACTTGCATTTTGACGTGCTTTCGAACTGCTAGGTTGGCAGGAATATAACTCTGTTAATAAGAGCCATTGCACCAAACAATATTGTATTGTTAGGTGTGAACTAGAATGTCCTGTTCCAATTTTACATTTCAAACTTTGACTTGCTACCTGGGTGTGTCATTTTAAGCTGAACCCATCTTAAACTTGAACCCAGAATTCAACCAGGCAGGAGCAAGTTTTGTTAAAGGTCTGAATAAGTAATTCATTGAAGACCAATATTTTAAGGCTCAGTCCATGCTACTGCCCAAAGGGAGAGGCTATTTGAGGACATCTTGCTCCAGGACATAACAAATACTAGAGCATGGTCCCACTAGGGATGGAGATGTCTTTTTCTAGTCCATGTCAGTTTCACATACCGTAAGTCTATTCTGTACCATTCTCTTGGGAGGAATTCAACAATTGCTGTGGCAAATGTTCTGTCAGTGCAAGCATTTAAGCTTGCCAAATGGAATGACCCTCACTTTTCCTCCCGACCCTCCCAGAGCCAATTTGAGGGGCACGGGGTGAAGGAGAGGTGGTCAGCCTTGTGGCACCAGCTGAAGTCCTTGTGTGGGCTGCCACTAGTGGGACTTGTTAGTTTAATCTGGCTGCACATATTTTCACTGATAAATCCACTCAGTTAATTTGCATTAATTTGCAAAATGTTTATTTAAATATGTAATGTTTTTATGTCTGTTCTCATAAATGATGAATTTTAAAGTGTATTTTATGATAGAATACTTTTTATACAGTTTTTTTTGTAAACGGAGACTTGCAATGCAAATTAGAAGAGGGAAATCTGACGGGTAACTCCATTCCAACCTGAATATTGGTCCAGGAGGTGTGGATCAAGTTGGTTTGTTTCGCAATGTGGACCACGCAAAATCCTCGAGCGTCCCAAGGTACTACCTATGCACAATATTGGCAACAGTTTCTTGGATGCTAGAATTTCACTCGATGATGAGAGCCCAGACTCAAGTGGTGAGCACTTTTTTATATAGAGTTACCGAAACTGACCTCTTTTCCCATCACTCTAACACATTTATTCCGAGGTCTGGAATTCCCATGTCTGCTTCAGACTCCAGGCTCCCAGATGGAAATTTGGAAGGCCTTTCCATTGGCAGCAGTCCTATAGGCTTCCTGCGCTGCTTTCACGCACAATATTCTACAATAACTCTACTCTGCTCGAGCTTACTTTCATGTGTCTTTCATTAATTTTATTGAATGAAGATTGCTTAAGTAATGATAATCTAAAGTGGTGCTCACTGAAGCTGTGCATTCAAACATCCAGAGGCCTTATTAGGATCTATTTCCTCTTTTAGTGGGGAGGGATTGGTTGGCTGTGCACCTTAGTGGGGGGACTTTCCCTTCCATTTCATGTACTGCTGAAAAAATCAGGTTAAAAATCCCTGGTGCCCGGTGGGATGATCTTGCAACAAGAAACCCAGGCATTCCCCGTTGGAATTCTCTGAATCAAAGTGATCCAAGGGACAGAAACTGAGCTACAGAGATGAGTAAGTTAAATTAACCTCTGCTACAGACTGATTTTGCAGCCGTTGCTACGCCACCATTTGGTTTATTACTATTATTTATATGTTACTTTCTTTTTCTTTTTTACAGTAATTGCTTTTGAGACAGTTACCTACCGTATGGTCCTGTTTCCCCTCTTTAAAATGGGAATGGTGTTCCAATAATGACTGCCAGCGCCTTTGGGTTCCACTTAAAGGTGCTATAATATTGTGTTGAGATTCATAGACGTGGAGTGCTTTTGCCTAGTAGCAGGAATGCATCGTGGAACTGTGACAATGCCTCTTGCTTGCTGGCTGGGATGGAAGATGGAGAGGTGTGTGTTGTGTGCAGA
This sequence comes from Zootoca vivipara, assembly GCF_963506605.1. Classification (NCBI taxonomy): domain Eukaryota; kingdom Metazoa; phylum Chordata; class Lepidosauria; order Squamata; family Lacertidae; genus Zootoca; species Zootoca vivipara. The sequence goes on from NC_083285.1 coordinate 4,297,000, forward strand.
AACCTCCAACCTTTTGGTAGTTAGTGGTGTGGGGTAAGCATGGCATTCTTTTGCTGAAACATATCTGAGTTTCAGTAATTATTCATTTGTTTGCTACTATAATTTATATTTATAGGACCCAGGTGTGTGTTGTGTGCAGAAACCTCCAACCTTTTGGTAGTTAGTGGTGTGGGGTAAGCATGGCATTCTTTTGCTGAAACATATCTGAGTTTCAGTAATTATTCATTTGTTTGCTACTATAATTTATATTTATAGGACCCAGGTGGTGCTGTGGGTTAAACCACAGAGTCTAGGGCTTGCTGATCAGAAGGTCGGCGGTTCGAATCCCTGCAATGGGGTGAGCTCCCATTGCTCGGTCCCAGCTCCTGCCCACATAGCAGTTCGAAAGCACGTCAAAGTGCAAGTAGATAAATAGGTACCGCTCCAGCGGGAAGGTAAACGGCATTTCCGTGCGCTGCTCTGGTTCGCCAGAAGCAGCTTTGTCATGCAGGCCACATGACCCGGAAGCTGTCTGCGGACAAACGCCGGCTCCCTTGGCCTATAGAGCGAGATGAGCGCCACAACCCCAGAGTCAGACACGACTGGACCTGATGGTCAGGGGGCCCTTTACCTTTTACCTTATAATTTATATACCACTTTTCATTTCTGGAAAAATATATACATCAAACCAGCTCACAGCATGGTAAAAGCAATTCAATCTCCATTAAAATAAATCAATAAAACTGGGCGGTGGGGTGTGTGAGAGAGCATGTTAACCAGGACCCAAGGTATCAATGCTACAAGTCAGGAAACACCTGGGTGAGTAGGCATGGGTCTTCAGTTGCCAGCAGAAATATCCTCCTGTTGCTGCTGGAGGTACTCTTTTACAAAACAATGACAAAAATATAAAACAGGAGGGTTGAGATGCTGTTTAATTAGAACCAACTAAGTAGTCTAATGATCCCCCAGAATGTGACTTCTTCAAACATCTGTGGCATTGCTGTCTTTCATGTTAAAGAGCAGCGCTCTGTTTCATTAGAAAATGTAAAGTGTACCATGCATCTCTTCCTGCGAGAGCTCAGGAAAAGGCTGAATTCTGTCAAAAGCCTGAAAGGACATTACATTTTCTGACAGGCAGTTGAACTTGTAGGTCCTCAGCTTCTGACTTTTCTTCTAGTGCACTCTTATTCTTTGCTCATTGTGCCCATAGAAGCTATTAACTTTGGGGGGGAACGATCTTGGACAGCTATTTTCCACTTTCTTATTCAAAGTGGAATTGAAGCTTCCCACAAATTCCCAGCAAGCTTCTTGCACTCAATTTGGAACTCATGTTATGCAGTAAAATATAGCTTTCAACCATATGCCTTCTATAGTGGCAAGATGTTTTAATTTATCCATGAATTTGTCTCAAGGATGAGGAACTTGGGGCTCTCTGTATGTTGTTAGACTACATCATGTCTGGACTCAGACCATTAGATATTTGGCTGAGGCTGGTGGAAGTTAAAGTCCAACAACATCTGGAGAGCCACTGGTTGCCTAGCCCAGATCTATCCAGCTTGGCTTGCATGTAGAAAATATATGGCTTTGGGACTACTGCACTGAGAACTGGGGACCTTTGCAGTTTGCAGTATAAACTGAATTAATTTGCACCTCCTGAAATATAGAGACTGGAACTAGCATAAGAGCCTCTACATGTCTACTTAGAAAGTAAGCACCACTGAATTCAATAGGGCTTACTTTCAAGTAAGTGTGTATAGACTTTCATCTTTCATTTTACCAGTTTTGTTCTTCCTGAACCTTCTGACATATTTCTTGGCTCAAGAAACATATAAAATTATTTAAAATCTGTATTTTGAGAGAAAATAGAAATGCACGCTGCAGAGATTAAATGACATGTTTAAATATGTATTCAAATGCAAATTTCTGTGCAGATTTCTTTTTAAATTCAGAGTAATGTGGAAATGATAACTGAGACCTAATGGAATTTTGGATGAACACATGTACAAGTGATACAGATTCACCCATCCCCTAATTTTCCCTCTAATATTTGAGCATGAACTGAAAAAGAAATTTGGGAGGACTGCAAGTCACCTATTATTTAATAAATATCCTTTTTGCTTCTCTTTGGGCTTTTGTAGCCCACATAAACAACCAAAATGCCAAAAACCTTGCTTGTGATATGTCTGGCTGAGCCGGGAGAGGAAAGACTTTAAAATATCAAAGAAACCAATTCTGGCATAACTCTGCAGTGAACGTGTCAGATCAGTAGTGCTATGAAGAATGATTTCCTCTCTCATTTCCTCTCTTGTGCATCCTGGTATTTTAAGACTAGAACTTCCATACTAGATTAAATCAATTAGCATTTATAAGGGAGTCTGGTGTCACACCCTGTGCAGTTCCATGGCTGACCCAGCCCACAGCCAATGGGGTAAGAACCCTGAGAGGTTGTGGCGGATTCTGTGAGAATCCCACAGCATTAGAGTGTATCTCTCGATCCCCGTAGAAAGCAGAAAGAGGAGGGCAACAGGACCAGAAGCAAGGAAAGACAGAGGAGAGGAGAGGAGGAGAAAGGAAGAGTGAAGAAAGAGACATGAGGGGAAGCAAAGGTTGGGGGGAACAGGATTGGTTATGAAGGTAATATGGGATAAATTGGTCTCTCAACATGCTTACTTCTAATTAATACATGGAGGGGTTAAGACACTAGAGAAAGCTTTTCTGCCAGGCTTAGCTAGGTTGCAACCCCTCACCTTGGGATCAAAATTCTTTGGTCAGGAAAGCCTTAGAATTTTCCCCATAGGAATCAATGGAAATTGCTGGCTTGTTATGCAAATGCTAACCTGATGAACAATTTCCAGGGAATGCATTGTGTTCAGTAAGCATGTATTTTAGTTTACAATGTTGAGGCTGTATATGTAGCCCAGGCTACCCGAAGGACTGCATGCTCCCATTTGAATCTGTCTGGGCTCTGAGATGGTGATGGTGATAAATTATTATTTGCCACCCCACCCATCTGACTGGGTTGCTCCAGATCTTTGAGGAGGCCCTGCTCTCAGTCTGACTACCCCCACAGGTATGTTTGGTGGGCACATAGGAGAGGGTCGTCTTGGTAGTTGCTCTCATATTTTGGAACTCCTTTCCCTGAGAAGCTATAGACTCACTGCTTTTTTGTGGTTGTTCCTCCAGCAGATGAAGACTATTTTATTCCATCCTGGCAGATGTCAAAGAGTTAAACAACTATATAAGATGTAGACATCTGAATGCAGGAAGCTTTTAATGTTTGGTGTTGTTTGTTTGTTTGTTTGTTTTCATTAGTTTTGCTTTGCTTTATTTGTGCTTCGTTGGAAGCCGCCCAGGGTGACTGGGGCAACCCAGTCAGATGGAAAGGGTGTAAGAAATAGAATCATAGAATCATAGAGTTGGAAGAGACCACAAGGGCCATCCAGTCCAACCCCCTGCCAAGCAGGAAACACCATCAAAGCATTCCTGACATATGCCTGTCAAGCCTCTGCTTAAAGACCTCCAAAGAAGGAGACTCCACCACACTCCTTGGTAGCAAATTCCACTGTTGAACAGCTCTTACTGTCAGGAAGTTCTTCCTAATGTTTAGGTGGAATCTTCTTTCTTGTAGTTTGAATCCATTGCTCCGTGTCCGCTTCTCTGGAGCAGCAGAAAACAACCTTTCCCCCTCCTCTATATGACATCCTTTTATATATTTGAACATGGCTATCTATCACCCCTTAACCTTCTCTTCTCCAGGCTAAACATACCCAGCTCCCTAAGCCGTTCCTCATAAGGCATCGTTTCCAGGCCTTTGACCATTTTGGTTGCCCTCCTCTGGACACGTTCCAGCTTTTCAGTATCCTTCTTGAACTGTGGTGCCCAGAACTGGACACAGCACTCCAGGTGAGGTCTGACCAGAGCAGAATACAGTGGTACTATTACTTCCTTTGATCTAGATGCTATACTCCTATCGATGCAGCCCAGAATTGCATTGGCTTTTTTAGCTGCTGCATCACACTGTTGATAAATTGTTGATAAATTGTTGTTATTGTAGGAAGTGGCTATAGTGCACACTGTATTGCTTCCCTTATATGTCAAGGGGCTGGCAGAGCCCACCTGCCAGAAGTGGCCATCCCCATGCCCGTTTGCGGTAGGCCAGTTGGGTGAGTGGGCAGGATCTACCTCCCGGGCAGCAAGCTCAGCCCAGGGACCGCCTTTGCTGCCTAGGAAGCAGTGTGAGGGGCTTTCCCCATCAGATCATGGAGGGCAAGGGGAATTATTAGACTATATCAATGCATTCTGATTTGTTTGTGGGGAAGTTTTATGACAATAAGCATTCATCCTGAATACAGGGTGTTTAAGCAGCTTTTCATTCATCATTCATTCTAAAGGTTTCAATGCATTTTCACATCACTTAAAAATAAAATAAAAAGCAAACCTGTTTTTTACAGTCAGTTTGCAGTACTAGGGTGGCAAGAGTGTTTTAATACAACTTAATTGTACAAACCTTAAATCTCGGTATGTGTTTGAATCCCTAGCACAAAATGCTGACATTCTGGAGGTGCCATAAGTCTTTCCGGTAGGAATGCTAAAGAAAATAAAAAATAAATCTGTAACCAATTTAACTGGCAAAATCAGGCTATGTTGACTTTAGTCTCAGCAATGGCAAAATCCACAAAGGACTATTTTGTTTTAACATGAATTTCATGCCAATCTCTTTGAAAAAAGGAAGTTCCCTTCCAGTTTAATTTATAGCAAAGTTGTGTTACCTACAATTATCAAGGGAAAGGTTTTCGGTGATATCACACCATTTGATTCAATCCATGTTCGTTCATTCAAACTTGGCTTGCGCCTGAGCTATTGCTAACTACAGAAGAATCCATGCTTGGAACGGTTGCAGAATTGCAGTCTTATCCGAGGCCAGCTTCAGAAAGGACAGAGCATAACCAGGAGAATCCCTTGTGTTGCCACAGACTCTCACAACATGTAGTGCGCTCATGTATTTAGCAAAGCAAAATATGTGGGAAGATAGAAGCAACAGAATAGCAGAGGGGAAAATGAATATGGAACCAATCTCTTTTAACCTAATTTCATCTTTAAGATTTGTCATCTTATCAGACTGCAATGTGGTTCTGATTAAACTTTAGCCTTTTTGTGAATTGCTTAAACTATAGAAGCACACTTGGCAGCAGCACTGTTTTTGGAATATACAGTAGCAAAGTAGGGGGAAAACCCCTCAAGAAGAAAGAGAGAGCAAGGACAGACAGTGAACAGGGCTGTGTTTTTTAGGGACCTAAGAAGCTGCTTTATGCCACAGCTAACCATCGAACCCTCTCCCTCAGAATTGCCAGCACTGACCAGCAGTGGGTCTCCAAGGTTTCAGGCAAGGGGGCCATCCCAGACCCAACTGGAGACCCCAGGGATTAAACCTGGGATCTTTGCTTTGCCTGCTGTATTGAATCAAACTATTAGATCATACTAGAGGCATTTGTAATGTATATATTCCATTTGTTTGGTGTCTATAAAATACTCCATTCCTGAAGAATTTGAGGCAAGTGCTGAACGTTGCCCGCCTCTCATACATAGACTGCAGTTCTAGACACAGCCGCACACACAGAAATCCTATTACTTTCAGTACCAATTGGCATTTCATTCTTTCTGTAATTAAAACGTAGTTACAGTACTGCCATGGGAGATCAGAAGAGTGCTCTATTTCAACAGTGGCCTTCTGGGTTCACAAGATGAACATGAACTCTGCAGGACTAAAGGTGGGTTGGGAAGAGTCTCTGCATATTCTGAGGCCAAATATGGCACAAGGCACTCCCCACTGTCCCTTTCTCTTGATTTAAAACAAAATAAATCTCATGAACATAGAGGATTTGCTGGATATGCAAAAAAAAAACCCATAAACATAAAAAGGACTTTTTAAAATTTGGTGAATATTCACTTCAGGTTGCATGCAGCTTTCTTTCTCAAAAAATATCAAATTCTCTTTTTGCTATTAAAACCCCCTTTCCCCCCCTCTAATTTAAAAATATTCCAAATGACAGACCATTTGATCCAGGGCACACCAGAGCACACCAGAAAATATTTGAAATGCATTGCTCAATCCTGAAAATGTGCAGTAATAATCTCTGCTCGTGTACAGAGTACATTACACCAGAATGGTCACAATCAGTTACTTATGTTTGAGAGTGGGAGAAATGTCTTAAATATATGGGGAAGGATGTGGAGTCAATCAGTGTGATATCATACCCTCCAACATTTCTCCAATGAAAACAGGGACGTCCCATTCCATAATGATAATTTTACTATTTATACCCCACACAGCTTATTGGTTTGCCCCAGCCACTCTAGGCAGCTTCCAACATATATGAAAACATAAATAATAAAACATTAAACATTTAAAAAACTTCCCTAAACAGGATTGCCTTCAGATGGCTCAGGGGGCAGATAACTCCATACCCTCCAACAATTCTCCAATGAAAATAGGGACATTATAGGGGAAAGCAGGACATTCCAGGATCAAATCAGAAACCTGGACAGCTTCTCTAAATCAGGGACGTCCCTGGAAAATAGGGACACTTGAAGGGTCTGTGATATCCAGACAGGCGTAGAGCACAAACTTTTCATTTTAGGAATTCATTGACAAACTCACAAAAAAGCAAGCCAGAGACAATGGCGGCATAATTTCTGCCGTTCTGTATTCAATATATTCTTAACATAAACTAGGGGAGGGACTTGTTGCAAGCAGAGCCACACACCTCTGGAAATTCACCAGGAAATACTCTGGAATTGAATGGGGCTCACATCAGTCCGCTGCAGATTTTAATGAAGGGAAATGATTATTACAGAGTTTGTTGCAACACATATATAAGTCATCTCCCATTTCTTCTCCCAATCCAATTCACACAATGAAAATGGTAGGTAAAGGATCCCTGGACAGTTGAGTCCAGTCAAAGGCAACTATGGGGTTGCGGCGCTCATCTCACTTTTCAGGCCGAGGGAGCCGGTGTTTGTCCACAGAAGCTTTCTGGGTCACGTGGCCAGCATGACGCTTCTGGCACAACAGGACACCTTGACGGAAACCAGAGCGCACGGAAATGCCGTTTACCTTCCCACCGCAGCGGTACCTGTTTATCTACTTGCACTTTTTGACATGCTTTTGAAGTGCTAGGTTGGCAGAAGCTGGGACAAAGCAATGGGAGCTCACCCCGTTACGGGGAACCGCCGACCTTCCGGTTCGGCAAGCCGGTTCTGATTTGAACCGCCGACCTTCCGATCGGCAAGCCCTAAGCTCTGTGGTTTAGACCACAGCACCACCCGCGTCCCTGTTAAGTAAAAAGTAGATATTTATTATAGAAAGGGACTCACACTGTGTCTATTAATTCTCTCTCAGTCACACTGTAACCAAAGACTAAGAAGACAACAAAGGTGCTTCCCAAAGTAGGAAACACTCTCTGTTTCCTTTCCAGTTACAAGAACATGCTACGGTTTGTGAGGAGATGTGGCCTTCAAGGAAAGAGCTCTGGGCATGCTCAGAACAGAGGAAGGAAGGCCTGCTGTACTGGCAGCCCTGCCTAGTGTTAAACTGTGGCTGGGTTGCCCTGAGAACAACTGAAAAGAATGGGAAGCTGCACAACAGGTGCTGAATAACCAGCAGTCCTCCTAATATTCAAATTTCATGTGGATCTTTTTGCTGCCCAGATGCAGAAGAACAGAGAACAGGACACTGACAGAAACATCTCTAGACCTTCTCAGAGTTCAAATGGAAGTATACAATTTGGTGTTGCCACAAGTGAAAAAAAGCTCTAACTTTTCTGTCTGGATTTTCACTTTTTGAAATATGGCAGCCCCAGGAATGAGTGTTTGACTGTGCCTCAGTAGCCCTAGTACAACAGCTTTCACTGATTTTTAAAAATGTGAATATAACTCTTTATTTTCTATGTATTATATAACTTTTATTTTATTTAGAAATGATTCACAGAATATGTTATGCTAATTTCTGAAATGTTTTAACTAGGCTATCATAAGCAATAGCTTCGTAATTCTTTAACCTTGTTTTCCCCTTTTTTATCTTTCTTGAGACAAAAATAAAAATGCAAAGTGACTGTAACCAAAACTATTTTGAAAAATTACCTAAGAATAAGTATTAAGGCATAAATGAAAATAATAATAAATAAATAAATAAATAAATAAATAAATAAATAAATAAATGGAGCACAACATTTTTGATGAAGAACTGGCAATTTCCCAAGGAAAGCAAATTTTAAGTTATAATCCCATGTACATTTAATTAGATATAAACACCCCCCAGACACACTGATCTCAATGGAACTTACTTCTGGATAAACATGCATCGGATCAAGCTGGCTCCCATTGTTCTTTCTCACAACTGAATCTCAGCTATGTGCAAATTGAACTGATAGATTTGCAGCAGCCTTTTTTTACAAGGCATTGGTTGCCCAGAGAGATGCTTGTTATTGCTTGTTATGTCTGAGATCATCCAGGCAGTTTTGTGCTTCTTGCTTTTGGTTAAAACTTCAGTCGGCCCATTTTTGTAATATATTTATATATATTTATCATAGGCCTCATTGTAATAAGCTCCAGACCTCTGAGCTGGCAGCAGTTTCCTAAAAAACACAAACAAAAGGCAACATCCTCATGAGCTACTCAGGGAGTCTGGAATGATTTAACTCCAACTGCTCCATTAAAAGATTATGGGTCCCTACCCACACCCCAACCCCCAATAATATAAGAATGGAAGGATCATTTTTATCTGACACAGCGTGCCTCATCACTCCCCATTGCCATAGTTTTGTTTGTTTGTTTAAAGCACAGTTCTGCAATGGCCAACCTCCCAAGGTAGTTGAGAACAAACACAATTTTAAAAGTACAAAACAGAGGCACCAAATAAAACAGCAAAGGAAGGTAAGTATTCAGCAATCATAATTGAGGGTTCGGTGGCAGAGCAGACATGTCACATGCAGAAGGTCCCGGGTTCAAGGAGAGCAGGAAGGGATCCCATCTCAAATCCTGAAGCGATACTATCAGTCACCCTGAGCAATTCAGGGCAAGGAAGCTGCCTTTGTTCCTGTGTTCCTGCTAAAAAGGTAAAGGGACCCCTGACCATTAGGGTTGCGCGCTCATCTCGCATTATTGGCCGAGGGAGCCGGCGTATAGCTTCCAGGTCATGTGGCCAGCATGACGAAGCCGCTTCTGGCAAACCAGAGCAGCACATGGAAATGTCGTTTACCTTCCCGCTGTAGTGGTTCCTATTTATCTACTTGCATTTTTGACGTGCTTTCGAACTGCAGGGTTGGCAGGAGCTGGGACCAAGCAACGGGAGCTCACCCTGTCACAGGGATTTGAACCGCCGACCTTCTGATCAGCAAGCCCTAGGCCAGGCATCCCCAAACTTCGGCCCTCCAGATGTTTTGGACTACAATTCCCATCATCCCCGACCACTGCTCCTGTTAGCTATGAATCATGGGAGTTGTAGGCCAAAACATCTGGAGGGACACAGTTTGGGGATGCCTGCCCTAGGCTCAGTGGTTTAACCACAGCGCCACCTGGGTCCCTGTGTTCCTGCTAAGGTCATCTTTATTTGTTGCCTGAAAACCATAAGGAAGAGAGACGAGCAACTGAATCTTCTAGGACAATGAATTCCATAATCTGGTAAGGAAGGCCCTGTCTGCTACACCTACCAACCAATCATCCGCCTAATAGTGGGGGGACTTCAAACAGGACCTTCCTTGATTACCTGAGTGGACAGGCAAGATTGTGCTGAAGGAGACAAAGGGAAAGGGGTCATTTGTAGCAGCCAAAGCTACCACTTTCCCTGCAGACGCCCAAGCTGTATATTATAATTTATCTATACCCCAGCCTTTCCAGTTCAGAAACCCGGGCTCAGGGCAGCTAACAACAAATTTAAAACACTTAATTGTAATACAACACAAAAGCAGCATAAAATACAGTATAAAAGCATGAATAACAATAAAATCCAAAGTTCAAGAATCAATTTGGGGAAAATCCATCCAATGAACATTAGATAGTCACCAGGGCTAGCTGGCTAAATTAGACCTACTTGGGCCAGCAAGGAGGCTAGGGAAAAATTAGCTGTGGGGGTACCAGCGCTTCATAAAAATAAAAAAGGGGGGAGGGGGGAAGAGAAGGAAAATAAAAGATCAGGCTGAGTTCAAATTAAAGGCCAGGCGGAATAGCTCTGTCTTACAGATCCGGCGGAAGGAGGTTAAATCCTGTAGGGCCCTAGTCTCATGGGACAGAGCATTCCACCAGGTCGGAGCCATCACTGAAAAGGCCCTGGCGGAGGATAGTCTGAGGATATGCGTGGTTGACCAGGGTGGGGCCAATCAGAGCAGGCTATGGTGGGGGAGGCGTAATGAGCAGCACCCTGCTCCATGCTCACATCCTGCTCCAACCCATGAGCCAGGGCTGCTTGCTTGCTTCTTTGCATTTGTATCCCACCTTCCCCCCCCCCCAAGGATCTCAAAGTGCCCTACATGGTTCTCCCTCTCCTCATTGAATCCCCACAACAACCCTATGAGGTAAGTGAAGTTGAGAGGCAGTAACCAACTCAAGGAAACCCAGCGAGCTTCACGGCCAAGTAGGGATTTGATGCTGATTCCTTTGGTCCTAGTCTAATACTCTAACCCAGGCTTTCTCAACCTTGGGGTCCCCAGAAGCTGGACTACAACTCTGATCTTCCTTGACCCACTGGTCCTGCTAGCTAGGGATGGTGGGAGATGTAGTACAACAACATCTGGGCACCCAAGGTTGAGAAAGGATGCTCTAACTCAGGCATCCCCAAACTGTGGCCCTCCAGATGTTTTGGCCTACAACTCCCATGATCCCTAGCTAACAGGACCAGTGGTCAGGGAACATGGGAATTGTAGTCCAAAACATCTGGAGGGCTGAAGTTTGGGGATGCCTCCTCTAACTACTATACCACACTGGTGTAGTACTAGACTACAATATAAAGACATAGGTGAGACTGCGAGGTGTAGCTCTCTGCCATATAAAGTTGGGCTTCTTGGTTTCTTTCATGGGTTGGATTTCTCCTAGCAATAAACCACAAAGCCTATTTTAACTACATTTCCCCCAATGCTCCTCTGGAATTCCCAAGCCATATGTTGAAGCAAATGAACTCTGCAGGGAATAAAATTATTATTGAACTCTGGAGAGAGAATAAAAAAAAGTTGGTTGAAGCATGGCCAGCACAGGCGTTAATGATTAAGACCCAAGGCATTAACGCCAAGACATTAACTGCCAGCCATATTGATTGCTTTGTAACGATTGACAAAATTTAGGGGTTTACAGTGACAATGAGAATGGAGTCCTTGTTCCTCATTGGTGCTGATGGTGAGCCATAGAACGATTTCGCTGCATCTGAGTCAGCATTAGGTTGCAGGCAAGCTGAATAAAAATGCCAAGAATGCTGGGATAAAGAAATGGTTTTACAATAATTTTACAGCTGTGATGAACGCGCTTACATTCCTCACTTTTGCGTCTCTTGGCAGGAATGCTTTGGTATTGAACTGAATGTCCGACATTGTTGCATTTGTCCTAACAGTTGCAAAAGGCAGTTGTCTTTATTATATGCTTTGATCTTGGCAGGCAGAGGCGGGTGTAAAAAGGCTTTTCTAATGATATATTTAAAATACATATCTCATTTGCTTTGCACAGTTACCAAATCCTCTTCAGTAGTTTCGCCTCAGTGAAGCTTTATTCAAACATTTTTGGCCAAGGTTCTTGAGTAGACCTTTCATCTCCTGGCTACGGAAGGCTGCATTTCTTTGCACCTTGTTTTCAAGTATACTTTAAAATTCTGACCAAGAAAATAGAGCTACTTCTGAAGTTTTCCTAAAGTAAAATTCAGACTTGGAGGGCCCTTCCCGGGATAAATGTCTGCAGGAAGTTCAAGGGAAGTGAGTTTTTGTTTGAACAAGATTAGTGAGATTCAGAAGAGATTCAGAAGAGGGTGGGGTTGGCTGTGTCTGGACACAATGCTAGACAATTGCTGTTATTTGTCGATGGTTTGTTGAGCAAGCCAGGATCCAGCTCACTGATATTCAAAGAAACCACCATTGTTGTTGTCAATTTGCTTAATGTTGCTTTGACACCCCCTTGCCTCCACTGTGACTGCCCATCACATGCCTTAAACTGAATGCCAGAGGCTGGTTGGACACAGAGGAATAGTGGGAGGAACTAGCTGGGGAACCACCAAGAGAAGACGGCTCGGAGCCCAGGTGGTGGGACAATGATGAACAGTCGGGGGTGGGTAGGGAGAGGAGGTGTTGGAAGCTGAAGAAGTAGCAGGGCTTAGTGAGCTGGGAGAGTCAATGGCAGAGAGAAGCCCAGAGTCAGAGGCAGAAGCTGAAGCAAGTGAGTGGAATGAGGGAAGTCAAGAGAGAGAGAAAATGAGTCAGGCTGATGAAGAGTCATGGGTGTTTGCCCCTCCTGCTGCAACACGCTCCCCTCCCGTCTTGTTTCCAAGAACTAGAAAAGGCATGAAAAGGGCAGAGGAGAGGTTGGCTGCATGGAGACACAGTCTCTGCTTGCTTGGGGAAAACCCTAGAGAGAGGTGGGGACCTTCAGTTTCAGCAACTTTGCTGAGCACTACCTGGAGATGCCAGGGATTGAACCTGGGACCTTGTGCACTCAGAGCAGATGCTCTACCACTCAACTATGGTTCTTGACTCTACTGAATCCATTTGCAGCACCCGAATACTGGTGAGATGCCACCAGTTCTCTTGCCATTGACCAGCTGCAGGAACAGGGCAAGGAATGTGGGGGGAATCAAAATGTCAGAAGGTGGTGGGAGAGCAGAAACAACATTTGGCAATCCCATCAGCCATTGCACTCACCCTGGGAGAGTGTTTGGGCATCGTCAGAATGTCAGAGAGTGTGATAGGGTCTAGTGAGAGCACAGACAACAAGTAGAGGTATTCTGAGAGCAAGGGCAACAGGGGTACTGACTTGAATAACATATGGGGGGGCAAGTGAGCCTCCACATGATCAATCACAATATGCAGTGTGCACATACCATATGAATGGCAATGCTCAGCTCTCTCAGATATTTTTAGGGGAGGAACTTCAGCCTCTAGGAGTTGGCTCCTATGGAGAGGCGGGGAGCTGAACAAGTGGTAGGTGGTCTGAGAGCAAAGGGAAGGTGGTCTGAGAACAAGGCAGCTTCCTCCGCTACTGGTGGGAAAGTTAAAAGCAGAGACAGGTTATTTAAGTTTTTTTTCCTTTTCCGAACTCTTGCATAAGTTGTGGGCCCACTATAGTCCAGCCAAAGTGAAATGCAATCCCCACTTATTGCACCTGGAGAGAATTAACATTTAAATCAGTGGGACTTCAAAATACTTTAGCTGGCATTATGCTTTTCACTTATAGATGGATGTAAAATGTATGGCTTTTTTTTTTTTAACCCCAGACAGCTCATTTACTCTGAAAAGAAATGCGAGAAGCCATACAAAATTGGAGGAACTTTGAAGTATAAGAGCAAACAAATATGAAAATTGTAGCTCTTTTTCTCTGAAAAATCTTAAGTTGAAAAACAATTTTTTATTTTTTATTTTTAAATAATAATCATTGGTATTTGTTGCTTCTTTTATTGCCACTGATGGTTTCAACATTTTCCACTGCGAGGGAGTGAATATCAAGAACTCCAGTTTCTCAGTCTACCACATAGATCCTAATTCACTGATATATTTGCCTTCTGGTGCTGAAAGAGCAGATGTCTAAAATTGACTCGCTCTTTGAAACGAGAACTGGAATCCTAAATGCCTCCTTGACCCCCTCGTCTACTTAATCAGGCATCTGTTGTCAGCGCTCTGGCTACTGCTGAAAGAAAATTACAGTTTGCTTTTCTTTCTGCAAACATTTGTTACATCTTGAGTCAAGCCAGTTGTCCAAGGTCTATGAAAGAGGAAACTGATTTTATGGCAGGAGGCATTGAACTTTCTGAAATGAGCAGCCGCTGATCCCTACGCCTCCTTCTTTGGAGCTGGAAAATGCGGAAGGTGTGGCAGGCAGCAGCGTAATCGATTGAAATACAATCCTTGGCTGAGAGGATGTAGGAGGAAGCTTGATTTGGTGTTTCTGAATGGGAGGAATGTTGAGGACTCGGAGAATTATCGCTAGAATGACATGCTTCCGTCTGCCCATTAAACCTATTCATTCATAACTGGTTAATTAGCAAGGGTGAATTGGGGGTGCTGTGAAAAAGGGCTCTCTTTTTTATAGTTTAAAATAGTAATATTTTGTTACTGTAACATGAAATAAAAAAGAGGATCTGAATAACGCCTTTTTCTTCTAACACCGAAGGGTACTTTCTGTTTACAAAATTGCAAATTACCCTAAGCCCCGTTTAGTAATAATGCTCACATGTTCGTTCTAATGGGGAGCTGTAGTGGGAAAGGCCACACACCCATTATCGCATACCGCATATCGCTTAACTCTGCACCCAAAGGCATCCTCGCACGTAACCTGGAACCCCATTCATTGAGACTCCCAAAGGTTCCCAATGGGTGCCTTTCTGCACACCTCTGCGTGTGTTTAGGCCTCCTCACTATAGAATTTCATAAGGAACCACTTCTTTCATTAAAAGGAAGCTTATTAAAGTTGCTAGTTATGGTTGGGTTTCCCCCTGAGTGTTTTCCTGATTCATTTTCTTTAGGATTTTGGTGTTTCTCTTAGGGCTGTTTACGCGTTACATGCGGTGAGTGTGCATTCTGGGTACTTGTGTACACAATTGGTTGCTGTCCCTGTGCTTAGGGTTAAGCGTGAACAAACCTACTGTGAATTTTGTGTTTTATTTTTATGGAAACTGCCCAGAGAATAGATAAGCAGTAGGGAAATGTAATGAATGAATCCATAAATAAAAATTATTTAACTGACTGAGTGACCTAATTGTAACACTCTGCTTTTATGTAACATTCTGTTTTCATTTATTTTATTTTATTTTATTTTAACCCAAGCTAACATACCAGCCACTTCAGTTACTTTTTGGACTTTGCCATGATGATGGCTTAGTGTAAGCAATAATCCCATATTTACACTGTAAGGCCATAAAGTTGTGTGTGTTGTGGGGTTTGTGTGTGTGTGTGTGTGTGTGTGTGTGTGTGTGTGTGTGTGTGCCTCAGGCAAAATGGGGAATTGAGGTTAAGACACTCCTAGGCAGAGCTCTCGGGTGTGTTGCCTTGACCTATGTACATATTTATCAACTTCAACGGTGACTGGATCACATGTCCTTGGCACAGTCATTCTGAATGTGTAGCAGGAGAATAAGAGGCCTGTTACTTCTTTTCCAAAGTCTACTGTATGTGTGTCAACTATGTGCCACTGTTATCAAGGAACATGCACATGGGAATATTGGATTTATTGATCTAAAATAAAGTCCTAGATTCGACTTACTTTATTTTGTGCAAATTAGAGCTTGCTTTCAATGATATTTTTGTGTGTGTGTGTGTGTAAAGACTATAATGCAAATGTGGCAATTTGAAATCTTTCAACTAGGGCAGCTTCCGTGACCCCACATACTGCACTTTCCTGACTGCAATTGCCAAGAAATGGCTAAGAATGCACCCTATGCATGTCTACTCAGAAGTAAACCCCACTTAGTCCAATGAAGTTTACATCCAGGTAGGAATGGGTGAATATCTCAATATAAGCTTTTCCCATATTCTCATTTTCTCCAGTCTTAAATTTGGATATCTACATTTCCACATTGGTTTGAAATTTTTAAATTTTCTATTGAAAAAAAGTCCTCATGAAAGTTCATTGGCAGTTTTCTGCGATTTTCTTTTAATACACATATTTTTGTCTGTATTTTTCCACTATACAGTATACAGTTTCCACTATACAGTATACACTATACAGTACATTTTTGTGAGGGGGCGAAAATCACCTAATATAATGTGGTTTTGGATGCTAATTTAATAATATGAACATTTATATGCACACTTTAACCTAGTATATGCATTTTTGCATACATTGCTTGGCTGGAGAAATACATTGCAAAATTCAGAGATGTGCAAATGTTGGAGGATGACTATGCTTTGGTTTGCATAAAGTTTCAGAAGGTGCAAATTAGGTAGATCTGCCTTTAGATGCAAATGGAATGGAATTGTGTCTGCATTTAAAGGTGAACTTACCTAATCCACACTTTCCATAACAATACATGAACCAAAATGCAGCCTTCTGCAAATGCAAATGTCTCCTCCTTCAAAATTCACACTTCTCTGAATTTTGCAATACTCTGAATTCTCTGAATTTTGCAATACTCCAGCCCAGTAATGGCACACAAAAGGCATATACTAGGGTAAGGCGCATATGTCAGAGAGAATAATGGACAAAAAATGCATTATATCAGGGGACATTGCTGTGCAAAGCTATGTCTTGTAGGCAAGATAGCATACAAATATGTATATTAGGAGAAATCCTCACTATAGTTCTGGTAAATTTTCATGAGGACCTTTAAAAACTAACCTGATGTAGGAATGTGGAGAATGAAATCTATGACTGGAAAAATGAGAAATGGAGAGGAACGAAATGAGCAGATTCACCTGTCCTGGGTGGGGGTCTCCGCTCCACATCTTCCTTTGTGCAATGCGGGCTAGAGCACCTGAAAAGGGATGTAATGGAATGTGTGTGTGTGTGTGTGTGTGTGTGTGTGTGTGTGTGTGTTTCCCTCTGTACTAATTAGGGTGCTTCAGTGCACTTTCTTTTCTTTTTAATTGGCCCTGCTCCTTCTGTGGCTTTCACAGCAGCCTGACCCACCGCGGTAAAGCTAGAATTATACAGATGCCTCCCAGGGCAGGTCTCCGTCTCCTTCAGCACCTGTTTGCACTGCTTTGTCCCTGAGAAGTTGCATGCCTGAGAGCCCTTGGCAGGGCTTCCCCCTCTATTCTCATGTGAAGAGATGGAATGCTGCAACTCCTTATTATTCACTTTTGACCTTCTTAATTTTTTTTTTGTCTTCCCGCTTTGGATGCACAGAGCCCCAGGCTGTGACATGCAGAGAGAAGCAAGAAGTGGGGGGGGGAGCAAGAACAAGAGCAAAGGTCTTCAGGAATGTGGTAAGTTGATAGCTTCTGCATGACCATTTGCTAGCACAAATTTTCTTGTCATCTCCCTATTGTTTCAGAGACAGTTTTGAAGCTGTGGTCCTGTTTCAAACAGATTGTATACACCAGCAGTGAGGAACCTCAGGCTTGGAGGCCAATTGTGGACCTCCAGGCCTCTTCCTGGCCACAAACACACAGCTTCTCCCTGGGCCACAACCCTTGTGGACCCTGCTTCTCACCACAACATATATATTTTTTGCCTAGGTGGAATGTATCATTCAACTTAGATAATGCAGCTTGGCTGGAAGGGGGCCAGAGAGCGGTGTGTGAGTGTGTGAAGAAACTACCCCACTGGACTAAGAAAAAATGGTGTTGCTCCCATCCTATTTGCCTCTGGTCCTGACTGCCATTGGTACATGGCCCCTGTAAAACAGTCCAGAAGGGAATGAGTTCCTCTGGTTCAAAAATGTTCTTTGGCATTGATCTAGAGCATCTTTGAGAGATGCCAGCCAGTCTTTTCCCGAAACTTTCCCCAAGAAAGAAACTTTCATGTTCTTGATTTTTCTTGCTGGTGAGCTGTTTTGGTTTCTGGTATTTATTTGCAAAAAAACAAAGCATATTTTCACCTGTCAATCATTAGTCCGACTGATGTTCTAGGAATACCTAAAGTTGTTTAAGATTAGACTGAAAGGCGAGAGCCGGGCTCTTCTGTAAATTGTCCATCAGCAAAGCAGAAGGCTCCAAAAGCTGCATTCCTGGCCCAGCCCCACTCGCTGAGGAACTGTTTAGTCTGCTGCACAAGTGCTGTTTGAAGACATGCTGTTATGTGAAGTTTAGTCTTGGTAGGGGGAGTTGATGTGTGAGCTCTGCATTCTTTTGTTCTTAACTAAGGCTAGATTAATAAAAGGTGTTAATCAGCATTTTTCTTTCTTTTCTAGGGAACGTCTCTCTCTCTCTCTCTCCATTACTGACACTTGCAGCATGTGGAAACCTTGGGCAAAAAGTGAACAAGGTCCAAACCAGGGCTGCCAAGTTGAATAAAATATTGGGGGGGGGGAGTGGGTAAGCCCCAGCCCACACAATCAATCACAAGATACAGTGCCTGCACACCATTGGAACGGCAATGCTTATATGGACAACTTTTTCGCAGATGTTCATCAGGATGGTAAGACCTTTTCTTGCCCTACCAAACGTGTGGAATAATGGCTGCTACAAGGATGTCATTCTGCAGTTGATACAAAAAGCAGGAAGTGATCTAGAGAAGATGGGGGTATATCACAGGATAAGTTAAAAAGTGTGGCACTTGCTCTAACAACTTCATAGTGAGTACTGCCATCTTTTTTCTACGGGGGAGGGAAGGCACTGGTTAGGTTTAAATCGAAATGTGAGCCAAACCAAATTCCCACCCCCACGTTCCTTCCCTCCTGCCCAGTTTGGGGTCTTCCTTTAGCTGGAGAGTTTCCTCTGCATTCTCTTGCAAAGGGCTGGTGTGCAGCATGCGACATTATTGCTTATCACAGGGGTGGCCAACTCCCAAGAGACTGCAATCTACTCACAGAGTTAAAAACTGGCAGTGATCTACCCCCCTTCAAGGTCAAAGTTGTTGAACTTTTTTTAGGAAGGAGGAAGACCAATTTTTGGGGGGGGGGGTTAAGTCAAAGTTGTTGAGTTTTTTCAGGGAGGAGGTAAAATGTTGAGCTTTTCTTAGGGGAGCCACAGTTATTCAGCTTCTTTGGGGGGAGCCAGTGATCTACCAGTGATCTACTGCAGACATCCAGTGATCTACTGGTAGATCATGATCTACCTGTTGGACATGCCTGGCTTATCACATATCCAGGCTGACATTAGTAGCATTCCTGATCAAGTGTGAACACACTCATGATTCCCACAATTTAGCCCAGAGTTTGTGTCAGAGGTCTTATTTGTTGCCAAACTTTCTTCTTCTTCCTCTTCCTCTTCTTCTTCTTCTTCTTCCTCCTCCTCCTCCTCTTCGAGACAGCGATCACTCTGGAGCCATGATGATTAGGGGAGACCACTCATACTTCCTTGTATTAGTTTTGGGATTCATTCACATGATTGCTACTCACTTTGCAGTGGAATTGGCTTACAGTTCAGGGCATGTCTGCCAAGATGGTTTTCACAATACAAATCAATTTCCTAAGTCTGCTTTTCTGTTAAGCATTAAGAATGATAAAGAAGCTTAAGAGGAAAAGTAGCATTGCATGAGAAAGCAACAAAAGGAGAATACTTGAAGACTATGAACAATGACAAGGCTAAAATATAATGGTGGCTGGGGTAGGGGATGGGAAGGTCTTGGCTATATCTTTCAGAAAGACCAGATTGTCACTCTAACATTTGTTAATAGGAAAGAGCGGGAAATTGGCATTTTTGAAGAAGAAAATGATCAGTTCCAAATTTTACATCAGCACAAATGGGACAAAAAAACAAATGTGTATTTTGGCATCTTTCCAGGAAAATCAACATTTTTTGCATGCTGTACATAGGCTATAGCTAATTACTCAGAAAGTAACTGTAAAAAGAGGAAAGATCCATTCTCATGTTTCTTAGAACCCTTTTCATATTTCAATGTGAGATCTTTCTGACTATTCACATTGCTGGACACGGAACTTCCAGTATCCTCAGCCAGTACAGCCATGATGGCTGGGTCTGGCGAGAGTTTTAGTCCAAAAGTTCTGGAGGACACCAGGTTGGGGACAGCTAGTCTAACTCATCATCACTGCAGGGTTCAGGACTGGATGCGGAGAAGTCTTCAGTCATCCCTAGCTAGTAGCTGAGATGCTGCAGGCAGATCAATAGAACACAGCAGTCTTTACAGTTCCTCTCTGTTCTATTTCCCTATCTTTTTGTACCTTTTCTTCTCTATTCTCTTGGCATGTAGCCCAGGAACTAAAAGGACATTGCAAGAGGTTACACATACAGGACTACATAGGAAGTGAGCCACACACTCCTGCTGTAAAACCGGCTGCCACATAAACCTATGGTTACTTCATCTGCCATGGAGCACGGCATCAAGCTTGCAGAATAGTAGCAAATTCTAATTGGCTTTAATCTGAAAATACATGAATAGATGACAGCTTATGAGTGCTGACGTGCTCTTCTGAATGCAGATGATCACTGTGCCTTTGACTTTTAAAACCCCCTCTTTAAACAGCGTCAGCTTTGACTTCCTGACATGTGTGAGGCTAATGAAACCTAACACATTTCTTATTTTGCATTTACAGCGTGATTCTACATCTTTAATGCATAGTTTGCTATACTGGGTGTCATGCTACCCAGCAGTGCAAGCATTTCATCCATTTGCATAGGATGTCTCCAGAAGAGTGCTTGAAAGATCATTCTGTTAGTCTGCAAAACAGTTTAATTAGCACGGGATTCTATGGCATGCTGGACTATTGTCTGTGGGCCAGACATGGGCTGGACATGCGCAGAAGCAATTTCCGGCGCTGCGCTGCCCATGCCCGGGGTGCCAGAAATCACTTCTGCGGCTGTACAGACGCCGGAAATCGCTCCTGCGCAGAAGCGATTTTCGGTGCAGGCACGATTTCCAGCGCTGCTTGGCAAGTCCCCGCACCATGCTGTGCTGGTTTAGCACAGCACACGGGGGACTTGCTGAGTGGGCAGCTCGGTGACTGGGTGGCTCGTGGGCCAGATAAACGGACTCCGTGAGCCGGAGCTGGCCCATAGGCTGGAGGTTGCCGATGCCTGCTCTATGCTCTTCCCAGCGACATTTCTCCTCTGGTCACTGCTGTGGATACATGACCTGACCGTCTCCAAATGCAGTTTCAAAAAAACAAGGGTGTGTTTTAGCTCACCTGCTGTCCATCTTTTTCTCAGTGATATCATTCAGAGGCTATCTGGCCCACAATTCTTTCCCCTTTAGACTGGATCCTATAAGGCTCTTCTGTCTCTTACATGACTGGGATAGAAAAGGCGATCGTCCAGTGGTGGTTGGTGCCCTGTAGGGCGGAAGATGTGGAGACCACTGAGAGTGGAACCAGAGCCAATGACAGGCAGAGCCAGCTAATTCTAGTTTTAACTCCTTCATTCATTTCAGTGGGGCTTTCACACATATTATTTTGTCTTTAGATAAAAGTTATTGTGTTTCTCTTTCTTGGGTTGCTTTAAAAATTGAAGCCAGACACAAATCTTGCTCGCCACTCCTTCACTCACAAGCCTTAGATCTGCTTGTATCGAAACCCCACTTCAGGTTTTGGACAACTAATCATACATCTGGTTTAACATTAACTCATATTGTTGCAATGCAACTGAAACAAAAACTGAGGCATGTTACTTAAGCTAGATGTCTAATGTTGAAAATATAGCATGAGCTCACATTCTTACTATTTATTGCTCATAAAATAAAATAAATGTGCCCAGATTATTAGGATTATTTGTGCTCAGGACTTTCAAAATTATCACAATCATTTATGTGGGAGAAATATATCAACACAATGACATCTAAAACCTTAAGACCCTTGATTTGAGAGCACTAAGAGGCATACAAAGTGATACCTTTAAATGTCAGATGTTGCTGTGTTGATAAATCGCTTGCACATAATGGATGATGATTAATAGCATATCTATTCTAACTCATCTGACTCATCTCTGTTACCCAGTTGAGAAAATATTAGAGTGCATTGACTGACAAGTCACATTAAATCAGATGTGGACAAAGGTTAGATTGGGATCTACTGTCTGATCCAGTGATGGAGGTGATGTGCACTAGATTGGCAAGGCTTTCTGACTCTCAATTGTTTAAACAACCGAAGCAACAAAATGACCATCCCTGCTTTACTGCCGTCCTAAATTAGGCTGCTGAAATGAAGAAACCTTAGGAAAGTAGTTTTTTTGTGGGGAAGGTCTTTGAATGTCATTTTAGTTCTGGTACTCTGAACAAATTCCTGGGCTTGGAATGCTTTCATTTTTAACTTTTATGACTTTTCAAGTGGGTCTGAGTGAAGGATCTTGAGGTTTAGTAAGAACTTCTGTTCTATATCAAGTTTCCAGTCAAGATTCTGTGAACGTCATAGTTAATGATACTGCCATAATAACAGGAAAATGCTTTGACGGTTCACTATGATGGATTTGCATGGGCTGTTTCACACACCAATGGTTATTGCTTGATAGGTGATTGCTGTATCAAGCTGTGACTTGCATGTACGGATGCCTATAATTTTCACATTATCTCTCACTACCTCCAGCACTGGGCTTTCAGTAGAGTCAATTCACATGCTCAGCAATGAAATATTGAGTAATCAAGTAATGTGCTGGACCAGCCTCCAGAAATCTCTCCTAGCTATGTTGCACAATGTAAACAGTTAGTTAGCTACGCATAACATCTAGGTAAAGGTAAAGGGACCCCTGACCATTAGGTCCAGTCGTGACCGACTCTGGGGTTGAGCGCTCATCTCGCATTATTGGCCGAGGGAGCCGGCGTATAGCTTCCAGGTCATGTGGCCAGCATGACAAAGCTGCTTCTGGAGAACCAGAGCAGCACATGGAAACGCCGTTTACCTTCCCGCTGTAGTGATTCCTATTTATCTACTTGCACTTTGATGTGCTTTCGAACTGCTAGGTTGGCAGGAGCTGGGACCAAGCAACGGGAGCTCACCCCGTCAAGAGGGATTCGAACCGCCGACCTTCTGATCAGCAAGCCCTAGGCTCAGTGGTTTAACCACAGCACCACCTGGGTCCCTCGCATAACATCTAGCCAGTCACAAATGGCTACTGTACTTTGAAAGCAACAGGATGTCCACACGAATGAAGGAAGGACGGCATTATCTGTTCAAATTGCATATAACATTATGAGCAAAAATACAAACTGCAGTCAGTTAAGATAACAAGCTGACATTAGAAAGAAGCTTTTTTATGGAAATTTGTGATAGCTTCAGAGAGAGGTGAGCTTTACTTTGATCTCCATTTTATGAGAGCACAGTCAGCTTTAATTCTATTTATAAGTACGTAAAAGACCATGATGTGTCAGATGGAGGGCAGGAAAGGGTGTGTGTGTGTGTGTGTGTGTGTGTGTGTGTGTGCTCAAGTCGCTTTCATCCTTACCCTCTCCCATTTTTCCTGCTGTAGCTGCTCTTTTGTCTCTCTTAACTTCTCATGTTCGAAAAGGATCTTTAGGGATTGAGCAAGCCCTTCTGCCACTGCAATCATCTTTAGGAAAGTTCAGACTTTCCACTTAAGCAGAAGAGTGAAGAAGACGACACCCTTAAGAGGCATAGTAGGGGCCCTGTCCTCTATATCTCTAGCAAGAGGGTGAAGTTCTCTGACCCCACAGTAGGCCAAAGGATGCTATGCAATGCTTAGGATTAGCACCTTCCCTCTTCAATTATGCTACAACAGAAATGCACCTCCAGCTCCTTGTGGGAGCTGGAAAAACAACATGTACCTGGAAGGCTTCCTTCACTTCTTGTGCTGTGTACATAAATGCTAGTGTTGCCCCCTCTGCATCCTTGGTCTGCTAAGTCTCCGGCTGGGATCCAGAAAAGCGTCTCTAAAGTTCTGACATGGTCACCTCCCAACAAAGAAGTGGAACATTTAGAACTGATGGGGTCATCGTTCATTGGAGTGTATCTGTTTTCCATTCAGAAGATTCAAAGTTCAATCCCCGGCATCATCAGGTAGGGCTGTGAGACAACTGAACACCTTCCACCAATGCAGACAATACTGAGCTAGGTGGATAACTGGTCTAACTACCTGTATAGCACAGTTTCCTATGACCAAGGGGTATCAAGGGGCCTTTGAATCTCTGAAATGCTTAGGAAGCCTGTTCCATCCTGTATGATCCCTGGATACACAAACACATAAATGAAGGTTTTACAGATAAAACTCACTTTAAAAAACCCAGTCAACACCAGGTTTGAGATTTGCTCCCTGCATGTAAGCACAGCTTTAGTTAATCTACCCTCTCTTCACAGTGTAGTGACATCTACTGGATCATAATATATCGAAGCCTTGTCCTTCCTCCGTATTGATGGGGGGGGGGGATATCTCATCTCGAGCATTTAATAGAAGGCAGGCATGGAGCTTTTCCTAACGAGAAAATCCAGGGCATGTCCCCATTACGTTGGCTTTTTAATGAAATTGGCCATGCTAGGATTTCCTCTCTTACTACCTCTGTAAAAGTGTGAGCGAAGAGAAACACTTAGTGCAAGATTAAATTTTTCTTTGCACTTTGATGGCTTTTGATGCCTGGGGAATTTGCTCTGCATTTTTGCAGCAAGCAATGATAAAGCCCACAATCTCAAGCACTGTAGCCAAGCGAAGGGAGCCAGCAAGCTTTGGGAGGACTGAGGGCCTGTCCCTTTCTTCTTTGGCAATACTTATCTAACTTGGCATGCCATTGAAGTATGTGTTTTCACTTTCCAGAGACTTGGGAAGAAAATATTGCCAAGGAGACAACGGCTCTCACAAATGTAGTACAGAACAGATTTATTGTTTGGAGTCACAGGAGAATCACAGAGATATGAACTCCAGAGACAACAAATGGGCTGTGATGCTCTGTGTCCCCTCCTCTTGCCCCACAGTCATTAATCTGAATCAAGGCTCACCAGAGTTTAGCCCCAACCCCTCCATGCAATAACATTTTCCCAGGAAAAATCAGGAAAGACTGGAGTGCCTCTAAGCATGTGCAGTGCCTTTCGTTCCCCGCTGAACACACCTTTAGAATGTCAGTATTTTGTGAGAGGGATTCACATGCACACCAGGAAATTTAGCTTTGTGCGATTAAGTCAATTAAAGCACTCCGTCATCATAGCACAACGTATCTGCTTGGGATGAAGAAAACATTTTTTTGCAACTAGGAAAGTTAGAGAGAAATGCATTTAAAAGTCTGGGATGAATGAGTGACTAATAGCAAATAATTATTTGCTTAAATAATTAATTTAAGCAAATCAAGATGAGTCCTCATTGTTACATAATCTCCCTGCAAACAAACCAGAACCTTCAATTAGTGCCGTAGCTATGGGGGGGGGGGCTAGCTGGGTTTTTTCGCCCTGGGTGAAGCATCTGGGGGGGGGGTTGCCATTGAGGCTCCCAGCCTCTCTGTGTGTGTGTATGCAAATGTGCTTGAGGTGTGTGCCAAACTGGATCTTTAACCCAGGTCAAATAAAGCCTAGTTTTGTCCCTGCCTTCAATCAGGGACTTTCTGGGGCAGCCTCTCTGGATCCAAACTCAAATAAATATTTGACAGTGATCCTATTAGTACATCCCTAAGACCATCTCCATGGGTAAAAGAAGGCATTATTTAACCTGGAGTAGCCAACAGAGTTCCCTTGAGATGTTATTGAACTCCAGTTGTTAATGTAGACACTATTGAATACATGGGGGTTAGGGAAGGGGTAGTACTTCTGGTCATGCTTCTTCTAGGGTTGTTGATCCACCTTAGGTCCCCACCCTGCACTCAGCTCTCACCTGCGGCTCCTAGAAGCTGTCAGCATGTGACAGCA
This sequence comes from Zootoca vivipara, assembly GCF_963506605.1. Lineage (NCBI taxonomy): Eukaryota > Metazoa > Chordata > Lepidosauria > Squamata > Lacertidae > Zootoca > Zootoca vivipara. The sequence goes on from NC_083285.1 coordinate 4,322,549, forward strand.
GCCACACCCTAGGAAACAGCTTTGAGTGGCTGGCTAAACGAGTGTAGCCGATGGGACTCAAACCGTGAGTGAGTTACGAACTTCTCCTGCGTGAGAAGACAGGCTCCAGCAGATTGAGTGGATGGGACCAATATTGGGTCCAGCAGTCAAGAAGGTAGTTTCTGCATATGCTGTAGAGGGAAGTGAGAAGCAGACCAGAGCTGGTCAACCTGGGAAGGTAGCCCATCTAGGAGGAGAACTCTGATCCTAAACCTCCACTGCCGTGCAGGATATCTTTGGGAGAAGAAAAAGGCTGAGAAGTAAACCCTACACAAATCTGGAGCGAGGTCCCTGAGGTGGTTGGGTGGTGCCTTCCGACCAACAACATTGACTACATTGGCTGGGGCTGATTGCAATGGGAGTCTGATGGCATCCAAAGTGGAACAGGTTCCCCATTGAACCCCTTTGGTCTATTGGAGCGAGAAGGCAGGAGTTTGCTCAAAGTTCTGGGAACTCTTTGAAGCGTTGAAAGCTTTGGGTGGTGCTGATGTTTGTCCAACCCTTTTTGGTGTTACAAATTGTGACCCTTACTTGGGATGTTGCTGATTAGAAATGAGCAAGATGCACTCTGCACATGCTCAGTGGTGTTCTTTCTTTCACTTGTTCTAAGATTGAGCCCCAGCATTCATAGCATCAAGTTCTGGAGCGGAGCCCTGGATCCAAGGAAGTCCTTTGCAACTGTTTGGAATGGCATCCGGTTGCAGAAATCAATGGCTGGGAGATGTGTATTAACTGGAGGATTGAATGGCTGGCAGAGGTGCTTGAGGGTCTGCAGGAGAGGCATTATGGCTCATCTTCATTACTCTGAAGTTTTGCTTTCAGAGGCTTGCCTGCTGCTAGAAGCTGAACTTGGCATTCATTTAGAGGTCCCAACACAACAGATTAGCCTTGAAATAATATAGGGGTGGGAATGCAAAGCCACATTTTCTTCAGGGGAAAACCCAATATCAGTTGGAGTCTGTGATGAAAGTGTATCTGTCTGTTTTCAAGGTCCTGCAGGCAGCTGGGTTTAAACCCAGCCTGCTGCATCTCTGGGCCAATAACAAATGGAAAACAAGCCATTTCTAAGGATGTTATAGGAATCCTAAAATCCTATGGTATTTACTTCCAGGTAAGGCTGCAAGGGTTTGCAGCCCAGCAGCGTTATCTTATTCTGCCTTGGTTAGACCACACCTGGAATACTGTGTCTAATTCTGGCCAGCACAATTTAGGAAGGATGTTGACAAGCTGGAATGTGTGCAGAGGAGGGCAAGCAAGATGATCAAGGGTCTGGAATCTAAGCCTTATGAGGAACAGTTGAAGGAGCTGGTTATGTTTAGCACGGCATGGAAAAGAGGAGACTGACAGGAGATACGGCAGTCATCTTCAAATATCTCAAGGGCTGTCACATGGAAGAGGGAACATGCTTGTTTTCTCCTGCTCTGGAGGGTAGGACTCGAACTCATGGCTTCAAGTTACAAGAAAGGAGATTCCATCTAAACACCAGAAAGAACTTTCTGATAGTGAGAAACGTTCAACAGTGGAACAGACTCTTTCAGGAAGTTGTGGTTCCTTGTACGTTTTAATGCATCTGTCTTGGATGCTATAGCTGAGATTACTGCATTGCAGGGGGTTGGACTAGATGACCCTTGGGGTTCCTTCCAGGGGTGCCAACTCGAGTAAAATGTAAGCCCCGCCGCACACAATCTTTCACATGACGCAGTGTACGCGCACTGTTTGAATGGGAACGCTCATCAACTTGGTGAGGTCCCGGCCCTCTCAGATGTTCTATTGTGAGGCGCTGAAGCCCCCGCGGCGCCGAAGAGTGGGCTGCTGTGGTTCCTTCCAACTCTGCCACCGGCGCGAGACGGGCAGGGCTTGGCTGTGGGCAGAGCCGCCAAGCGCTCCGGGCAAGGGCTTTTACCTGCCTGCCGGCCAGCGCGCCCCGGACTGTCCGAATTGCGCGGGCGGCGCTTCCTTGCTACCTGCTTCTTCGGCGGCTGGCGAGCCTCTTCTGGCTCGGGCTCCTTCCGCGCTGCCTTCCTCGTAGGTGGGGCTTCGGGCATTTATTTATGAGGCGCCCCGCCGCCGGCTCAGCCCTCCGATTTGCTCCGCGAGGGATGTATGCAAAGGCTCGTGGGCAGCGCCGGGGCGAGTGAGGCGGGTCCTGGGCGGGACCGGGCGGGCGCCGCGGAGAGGGAAGCGCAGCCTCGAGCGCGCCGCCGCCGCCGCTCCTGACCATTCCGGCGAGGGGCTCCGTGCGCAAGAGGCTCCGGGGACCTGCGAGGATCCGGCACCAACTCCGTCAGTCGCGTCTCTCTCTCTCAACACACGCACGCGAGCCGGGAATCTATTTAGCGCAAGCCAGGAAAAGAAAAAGTGGTTTCATAGCATTGGGATTTTAAAAAGTATTGTTTCGCTCCCCGAAACCGGAACCCCTGGGCACATCTGTGCCACTTCAGGACTGAATCCTTCAGTGGGTCGGTGAGTACAATCGAAAGTTCCCTTTCAGCCTTGCAAATGGATGAGGAAACTGATGACTGATTACTGGTATTTTTTTAACTCTTAGTGGACGCAAATATTGTGTTTGTGTAGAAAATGTGTGCGTTGTGTATGTGTAAATATATTTGTGTGTATGTACATACACACACACACACACACACACACACACACACACACATTTCTCACAGCCGCTGAATGTGAATATTTTTATTTTCTTTCCACAGACTAATTCTCTCCCCCCCCCCCTCAGTGCCGGTGCGAGCGCATGACACCTGCCTTCCCAGTGAGGCTGTAAAACGCTTTCCAAAAGCAGCAGGCAAAAGGTTGCTGTTTTCCCCCTCCGCTTCCCCTAGAGCAGTGCCTGAACTTCAGCGCCTTAGGTCCTCCTTCTCATAGTCTGCTAACTAAGGAGCAATGAGCACTGGCTTCTGCCGTTTCTTAGGCATTCTGCTTCTGCAAGGATCTTGCCGGGAGAGATCCTGCGTTATTAAGACAACAAGTAAAATTTGGTCATACACATTCTAGATTAAATTCGAATAAATTGGAAAGAGCACTTGTTATGACTGTTTCTTTCCAATATACTGTAATTGGAATGCGCATTGCATAACTCCATCACTCTCCTCCCTTAATATATTAAAAGGAATACATTTGACAACTGTGGAATACTAATCCTGTTGCTTCTATTAAACTTGCAAGCCAAGCGTAATTGGCCATTTGTTTGGGTCAAACAAAGCAGTCTTAATGGGATTTACGGTAATAGCATTTTCTTCCTTTGCCAAAGAAAGAAAAGATGAAAAGGTGATAGTGAAGGATATCCTATCAGCTAGTGGATATGCCAGAAGTAATTTGTGGGGGGTGGATGATGACAACGACAAAGCTGAACCCTTTTTTGGGAAAACGTGTCAATATTGGCACTGAGAAATTTTTTCTTCCTTGTGATATTTGTGCATTTTTCTGATCACGTTATTTGAAAGTAAGGTGAGAAACTTGACCTGCACTCCAAATGGTTGCTTTTCCTGAACCCCAGGTCTAAAATGCGAGGAAACGAACAGGGATATTTTGAGGGTGTGCCAGCTTCATGAGGGAATACAGAAATCCCACTCTAACTGACTTGAATGGGCATGTCCTAGGGCTGCTGGGAGTCCCCATCAGTCACTGCCAATCGGAAATGGTTGTAGGCTTGTAGCAGGCGTCATTTCTCTTCTCTTCACTTTGATGCAGCCTGTCGCTCCCTTCAAATGATGGAGGGCGCATGACGATTTGCTGTCTGAAAGTGGCAGTGAGCCTTTTGTTTCAGTCAGCCGCACTCCCCAACCCATTCGCTGCTAAGTGTGGCAATTAATACTGCAGCCTAAATTGTTGCTCTGGCTCAGGCACTGGACATGGTCACATCAGTACACCCTCCTTGGCCACGCTGTGCGAAAGGATTTGCTGTGGTTCTTTTGAAGCAGGTGTTCCCTCCCTTCAAGGACGGTGAAGTCTAAATGTGCACGGAGGGGGGAAAATATATCTCCTTGAGTTTGCCCTAGTAGAACACGGAGGCTGTGAATGATCCATGTAATATGAGGATAAAAAGCTTATGGCTTGCTGTCAACACTCTGGGGAGTATAATGTTCACAGTGTTAAGGGGCAGGTGCAGAGTGCTTTCGGCTCCTGCATGCTGCAGTGGGTAGTTAATACAGTACTGTGCAGCAAAGGGTGCGAACCTTAGGGCACTTAAACAGCTCATTCTGCAACAACGCTACTGAAATCAATGGGCTTGTTCCCAAAGTAATTTTCGCCTCAAAGTCAACTGACTTCAAGACCAAAGGGTGACTTCCTTGTTAAGTTTCTAGGTACTTGCTCCCCAGTTGGTTGGGGAAGAAATTGCGCAGGTTTAAACAACAAAGTGCAACGTTAGGAGTGTGGCTACTCCGTGTGGCCCCAATTCCTGCTCACACATTGGTCTTATGTGTACAATGCCTGAATGCCTGAGTACCACCCCTGAATTATACATGTGAATTACAAAGGGGAAAGTGGTGAGTGAAATGGAGATCAATTCTGCCCTTATTCTAAAAAGTACTTTTGCTCAAGTCCACTTGAAATGAGGAAGAGCTGCACAGGTCCTGCATGTACGTCCAGGAGGATGGACTAGTTGGTGGTCACTGTGAGAAGTGGCAGGGCTGAAGACACAAGATGGACCACTGGCCAGTTCCAAGCATGGCTCTTTTTCATATTCACATGTTCTACAATGTCCCATGCATTGCAAGTCCTCTAGAACATTGCCAGAGTTTCACATGCAAACGTGTTTGGTGTTAAATTCTCAGTTTTAAGGGTACTATAGCATCCCTTGAAATTCCTCACCAATTTTTTCGGTCTTTTGCAGTGCATCTTCAACATTGTTTTTCTGTTTAAACCTGCACAATTTCTTCCTAGTTATGCAATCCCAACCAGTTAGGGAGCAAGTATATCACCACTGGTCCCATCACCTCCTGGCAAATAGAAGGGGAAGAAATTGAGGCAGTGAGAGATTTTACTTTCCTGAGCTCCTTGATCACTGCAGATGGTGACAGCAGTCACGAAATTAAAAAAAACGCCTGCTTCTTGGGAGAAAAGCAATGGCAAACTGAGACAACATCTTAAAAAGCAGAGACATCACCTTGCCAACAAAGGTCCGTATAGTTAAAGCTATGGTTTTCCCAGTAGTGATGTATGGAAGTGAGAGCTGGACCATAAAGAAGGCTGATCGCCGAAGAATTGATGCTTTTCAATTTTGGTGCTGGAGGAGACTCTTGAGAGTCCCATGGACTGCAAGAAGATCAAACCTATCCATTCTGAAGGAAATCAGCCCCAAGTGCTCACTTTAAGGACAGATCCTGGAGCTAAGGCTACAATACTTTGGCTACCTCATGAGAAGAGAAGACTCCCTGGAATAGACCCTGATGTTGGGAAAGATGGAGGGCACAAGGAGAAGGGGACGACAGAGGACGAGATGGCTGGACAGTGTTCTTGAAGCTACTAACATGAGTTTGACCAAACTGCGGGAGGCAGTGGAAGACAGGAGTGCCTGGCGTGCTCTGGTCCATGGGGTCACGAAGAGTCGGAAACGAATAAACGACTAAACAACAACAAATATCACCTGATAACAGCATGGCAACATGGAGTTAGAATGTAGCCTGTTGCAGTTGGCTATATGATAGCATCATAAAGCCAGTTCAGAGTCCAGGCAATTCTGCCCTTCTTTCAATAGGCAAACATGGTAGGCTGCTCCTGTGGGGAAAATGGCTGGGGGCACTTCTAAGAGGTGTTTAAAATCTTGGCCAAAAAAATGTTCCTTTTCCAATAGCAGTCGTAAAGGCATTCGCATTCAAGACTGGTGTACTTGAGGGTTATCTGAGTAACAAACTGGTGAAGCACATCAGGCTGAGAGGTGGTGATTGACCTATTGACACCCATCAAGCATTGTGGATGAGCAAAACTTTGGCTCTAAGACTCCCAAGTCTCCCTCTATGCTATTATCTCTTTTTCTCTAAATACGTAGAAACCCATTTCCTGTTTCATAGTACTATTTGCAGGGGATGTGATCTGCTTCAGTGGCATGGCATTGAGGGCAGTGCATGTTATAGAGTGACCGCGTAGAGACTGGTTCAATCATGCCCTGTAGTGGTTGTCAGTGACAAAGAAAGTCCCCCTGATTGATGTGGTGAACTAGCCCAAATGACTGGGCTAGCTGCCAGTGGTACTAATTCAAAGTGGCATCTATTCTGTCAGTTTCTTAGGAGTGTAAGTTATTTCTTTCTTGCTCTTCAGCCTAATATGCAGTCACTATGACTTCAATCCGTTTGCTGCTTCGCTTACCGTTTTTGAGTTTTAAAACCCACAAACAAAAGAGTAAATTCATGGATGAGTAAATTCATGGATGAGTAAATCCATGAATGAGTAATTCACCACCACACATTCCTGGCTATGTGCATTGCTTGGGGTGGGGCAATGTCGTGCATGTGACATTAGGACATTGGCAGGAGCTGGGGACGGAGCTGAATGTGGTGGCTGTGCAACTTCAAAGGCTGGCAGCTCCTCCTCCGCCTCCTTCTGGCACCGCCACTGATGGCCAGCTGCTTTGACCCTCTCTCCCTTCTGCAGCAGGAGGAGTAGGTGAAGGAGAAGGAGAAGGAGACAGCCACTGGAGCCACTCCATGCTTGGCTTTGCCTCAGTGCTTTTTGGAACCCCACACCCAAAATATTTTGGGGCCCCAAAAGGGCTGGGCCCCCAGGAACTGGCACCCTTGTTTTTTATATAGGCTGTAATGGTCTATTTTTTGGGTGAAAATGATGCTTTGTATTTCTTTTTAAAAACTTACGTGGCTAATAGATACAATGTTCATTCAAAGTAACTTCTCTGCCCTGTGTAAAATAATTGTTTAGAAAGTAGATATCAAAGCTGCTAGCTCTCTCCCATTTCTACTTCTGACTATACCTCGATACATTAGGTACCACGTAAGTGTATAGTTCATGTACAGCGAATGAGGCTTCCACCCATTGCAGTTTTGAAAACAAATTCATTTGATTTCCAACAACTAATCCATTTTCTGTTCTGTTCCTAATCCATGTGATTAGGAAGTATCCTGGCAATACTATACAGTGGTACCTCGCAAGACGAATGCCCTGCAAGACGAACTTTTCACAAGATGAATGCATTTTGCGATCTGATGGTGACTCGCAAGACGAATTTGTTTTGCGAAAAATTCATCTTGCGAATCACGGTTTCCCATAGGAATGCATTGAAATTTAATTAATGCGTTCCTATGGGCAAAAAAGAATTTTCAATGCATTCCTATGGGAAACCGCGATTCACAAGACGAATTTTTCGCAAAATGAATTGACTTGTGGAACGAATTAAATTCATCTTGCGAGGCACCACTGTAAGTTACAATGACTTTAGTGGCTTGTATTAATTGTTCTGATGAATTTGTTGTCATTTGCTTTATATGCTATTGTGCTTGATATTTTAGTGATTGCAATGTTAGTTTGCTTTTTTAATTGTGATTGTTCTGAGCCACCTTGAACTCAACATTTCTGTTGGAAAAGCAGAATACTGTACAAATATTAAATCAACTCAATACTGAATTCTCAGAGTTCAGTCTCTGGCTGAAATAAGTTTACATCTTTTGTTAAGCCTGCACATATCCATATTTATTTCTGGGTTAGTTAACCAACAAATGACTATCAGTGATTGTGCACATTCACCTGAAGACAGAGACAATATGCAATACCTGACAGTATGTATAGGGGATTCTGCCCAGTCAACAGGGTTAATGTATTTTGTACATTGCCCAATGAACATGTATAGCCTGCATGTACATTTTGCATGTTACTCAGCAATGTGCATAATCTGTATTACAGATTATGGTAGCCTGAATACTTGTTGCCGATCAATGGCTCTGCTGTTCAGCTTTCACTGATATGGGGTTACTTATGCAGAAGCAACATTTGCTCTTTAGCTGAGCTGTTCAAGAATAGATCTTGCCAAAGCCACAGTGGATGTCTGATTGCTCAAGAGACAAGCCTGGAGCATATGATCTCTCTGCTCTTAAAGTTCCAGTTCATCCTTTTGTTGGCTTTAGAGGAGCGCACGCTTTCAATGCCAGTTCCAGGCTTTGGGAGGCAAAGCACCCTGAAGGAGGGCCCCTTGACTGGTGCCTTTTGCTGGGTGAAAGGCAGCCTGCCAGCCAAGAATCTTCTCCTTCTGTCTCCAGCCTTCTCAGGTGTCACTTGTACCCTGTGCAAAAGCATTGAGATGGGGGAGGCCCTGAGTTAGTCGTCCTGCTCCAGCTCTCCAGACAGAGCTGGCCTGCATGCATTGCCTGGAGGTGTTTTTCTGTCCTTTGGTTTATAGAACGCTAACGCCACCCCAAAGTTTTTACTGTGGTCTCTTCAAGCAGAGTAGGTTCCTTTAGACCTCTATATATGTTTGAAAAAGAGCACAGTAAAGACGGGTCTAAAAATATCAAGACGTTTTCATTCATGAAACCCGATCTCTTGGCCTTGATTTGCTCTGCCTTGACATTTAACATAATTATTTTTCCAGCAGGTGGGAATCATCCTTATTGAAATAAACTGAGACTAATCCTTACTGCAGCGCAGCCCCCCTTTTTTTACTTACAGTGTTTCCCCCACCCCCTGCTGCTGCATGTGCCAAGCTTTCCTCATTTTAAAGAAAATGGTGCGAACATGATGCCTTCCAATGACATTGCAAACTATGGACGTTGTATCTTGCAAAATGTGTAGAATCTCCAATGACCTTTCTCTTTCTCTCTCTCCCCCTGTGCTTTGTTTTAGGTTTCATATCTTGGATATTACATTTTGCATCAGAAGATAATGGCATTTCTAAGTCTCCAAGCGTTGATTGGGTTGTTTGTTTTCTTTTGCACTGTAAATGGATCTTCGCTGCCGCAGGCCAGGGTGTTCTTAACATTCAATGGTAAGAAAGCAGATAAACATTCCTAGGCAAATGTTATTGTAGAACATTGTCTTCGTTCCTTTCACGCCAGTAACTAAGCGAGAAAGGAAATTATGGCTTCATCTTCCTAACTTGCCTTGCTTGCTCTGCTAAGTTTAATGTTCTGCCTTAGGTCTGATCATACCAATGTTTATAAAGCATGCTTGGTTATTTAGGTTAAAGTGTGGCATGTTCTTTGACTTTGAAAAGTTTAAAGGTACTTTAGCACAAATGTAATCATGAGTATTCACTGGATCCTTTTATTTTTTGAAATGGGAAAAAGGGGAATGTCTTCAGGAGGATATACATAGAGGCATTTCAAGTGGCTGGTAGAGCTGCTTCTGAGATGATTAAACCTCTGTATGGGTAGCACATCCCTAATAGAAAATATTTGAAAACTTGACAAACATCATTAACTGCGTGTTTCACTGAAGGCACATATGCAAGGAAGCCGCAGTTGGCAGTGACTTCCCAAGAATATAAACGGGAGCTGGGCCTCCAGATGTTGTTGGACTCCAATTCCCATCACCCTCCATCTTCATCCATGCTGGCTGGGACAGATGGGAGTCCAACAACATCTGAAGGGCCCCCATGTTGACAATCCCTCGTCTACACGTTATGTTCAATATGACTCCCACGCACCATGTTGCTGATGTCCCACTTCACATCAGCTGGCCTGATACGACAAGTCTGGAGTGTGTGGGCAGGAGAAGAGTGTCACCTGCACATTGTGTTTTTATTTAAGAACATTTATACACCGTTTGATTGTAAAAAGCAACAACAACCACCTCCAAGTGGTTTACAAAAAGGTAAAATGATAAATTTAAGAAAAAAATGTACAACTATACTTTAAAGGTAAAGGGACCCCTGACCATTAGGCCTAGTCGTGACCGACTCTGGGGTTGCACGCTCATCTCGCATAATTGGCCGAGGGAGCCGGCGTATAGCTTCCAGGTCATGTGGCCAGCATGACTAAGCCGCTTCTGGCAAACCAGAGCAGCACATGGAAATGCCGTTTACCTTCCCGCTATAGCGGTTCCTATTTATCTACTTGCATTTTGATGTGCTTTCGAACTGCTAGGTTGGCAGGAGCTGGGACCAAGCAATGGGAGCTCACCCCGTCACAGGGATTCGAACCGCCGACCTTCTGATCACCAAGCCCTAGGCTCAGTGGTTTAGCCCACAGCGCCACCTGGGTCGTATACAAAAATAAAGTATACAACTGTACTTTAAAACACATCAAAGTTAAAATACTAAAACAGATTAAAATCACCTCAACTGTCTAAACATCTGGGTATTTTGCTTCTGTATCAGCTGAGCTGAGAGTTTCCCTCATATATTTAATAATAAATATTATTATTTATTATTAATACATATTATTATATTTATTAAATTTGTATACTGCCCGACATCTGAAGATCCCAGGGAGGTTCAAAACAATTTTTTGCTGCTCCCTCTCCTGTACTCAGAGGAAAATATTTTTCTCCATGTTAGAAGGGGTTTTTATTGCTGTTGTCATCATTTCCCCCCTCTCTGGTCTCCTTGTTCATGCTGTTCCTTGGTCCATTTATGTGGTCTTTTGTTCCTGAAAGCCTTGGAGGGACGCAGTGACAAATGCAGAATTCAAAACAGCTGTTGGCTGCCCTTACTTTGCAGGATGGGAATATGCTTTTTAAAAGAAATATGTATACATCATGTGGTTTGCATGCTTTGAGGAAAGAAAAATGAAGCTATCTGTGTACAAAACCCAGCACATTTTTGAAGTGGCCCTAAGAGTGGCAACATTTATGACTGCAAAGTGTTAAATGTGAAAGATCCTGAACTGTCAGAAAGGAATGTGTCTTTACCTTGAACATCCACCAAGTGGGAGTGCTGTGTTTGGAGGTCCCAGGTTTGAATGTGAATATCCCCATCCACTTGTGAGAGCAGCGAAGAGCTCTTTCTGGGACCAGTGAACCATGGATGTCTGAGGTAGATGGACCACTAGTCCCATTTGATCTAAAGCAGGTCCTTATGTCGTCCTTGGATTCACTTGACTTTGAAGCTAACCAGGTGTATTTGGGAGCGAGTATACTGGTATGATCTAAGTGTGCTGAATGCATGTTAATGCGGGTTCTCTATCATAGAGAGCACAATTTGTGGTGGGGGGCTAGCAAACCACTCCTGAGTCAAAGGTGGGGGCATGAGTGGCCACCGCCCGATTGGACCTGGGCTGTTTAGGCTGGCGAGCACTAAGGAACCCACAATCTACCCGGGATCTACCAGAAATGTAGAAATGCATAGCAAATAGTCACAACTTGTAAGGTTGGCGGTTAGGCACTGGTTATTTTGGTTGTATTAAAGGGTCTTATTGATTATGTTGGCCCCAAGTTTATGCCTGCGTGGTTGGTGAAATCCCGGTCAGGAATACAGGGGCTCTAGGCTGTGTCCGTAACCCCCAGGACGGCGTATTGAGGCCCCTGGGAGCCTGAAGGGAGAGGGGAGAGTTCATTGCATCCGGGTCCCCGTCTCTCCCTGTTGGATTTCCCCGTGTTGACAAGGCAAGTTATTATTATTATTTCTGTCCTTAGGTGACAGTTGAGAACCAATGCCTACGCAACCCCTCACGTGTTTTGTATTCAATAAAAGTTGTGGCCAAATTCATGCCCAAAACCATTAAACAAAATTCTATCTATGTGATGAGTTATTTGAGGGGTGGTTTTGGGGACCTCCACACGCAATATTGGTGGGCGGCCAAGGTCATCCTGACCCAGGTGCCCATGTGGAGCGGGGAAACGTATATATATGGAAATTTCCTATCAACATTGTGTTGGGCATGGATGCAAACTGAATCTTTAATCATCTTTGAGCCTGGGTTGCTGCACATTCTGGATAGACTCCAAACCCTGCTGTTGATTTTTGTCACTTACCCACTTATAGAGCAAAACTGCATAATTAGTGTCTAGCTGTGTGTTAACCATTGAAGCCTTCTCTTTAAAAGGTCTCAAATAGCATGTTGGCTGTGTGCCAATAGACTGATGATCCCATGTGTCATTTGAGCAGTCAATTGTCTGTATTTCTGCAAAAATACAGTGTGTGTGTGTGTGTGTGTGTGTGTGTGTGTGTGTGTGTCGACTTTGTTGCCAATGCTTGCATTTCAGGGTGAATAAAACGTAAGGCTAGCAAATATGCTTCCTGTTTGCAATTCTGTTTTACATGTGTATCTTCTGGGGCACGTAAGGAATTACCAGTGATCACAAAATTCAGGCGGATTTTAAAAGCACAAGCTGCCAAACGCATGTAGCAGCAGCCCATACAATCCAAACCACTTGTTAAGTGGAATGAATGTGTGAGTCATTCAGCTTGTAAAGAAAAAAAGAAAGAAAGAAAAGAAAATCCAGAGGTAATAAATGGAACAGAAAGGAACACAAGAGGAATAAATGGGATAAGGCTTTCTGTCAGTCAATCCATTCAGGTTCTCTGCCACCCACATTCCCTTTTAATTACTGGCTGTTTGCTCCCCTGTTGCTACAGTCACCCAAATGTCTAGAAGGTTGCTCTTGTGCTTCATTATTCTCTGCTTAAAATTGCCACCCCAGCTGACTTGTATGCTGAGAGCAAAATCTAGATGAAACCCAGGAATGCATATTTATCTTTTCCTTTCATTCATTTTGTTGTGTACACATCAGTGTTTACTCCAGCTCCCGTGTGCTCCCACTGCTGGTGTTTGAAGCTAAGTGCAAATGACGTTAGTCCCAGTCCGTAGGTGTCCTGTAGTTTCTTGAGAAATACTTCTGAATGACAACAAACGTGCTGAGACATAGATTTACTAAGGGCCAAGTCTCTTCAATGTGTGCTTGTGAAATTAAAACATCTGAATCTCTATATCATGTTACGTTTATCTGCCCTATGTACAGTTCGGCTCGTGCTAGTATACTAAACTCCATAATCCAGCCTATGGCTGACAAACCAGTTGACCTACAGCTTGCCTGGGTTCTTCAAGATGTGGATCCTTATATTACTCTACAGGTTGCTAAATTCCTAACAGCCGTCCTCTCGTACAAGAGACAGAATGGAATGTTAGTTGATTATTGATAGTTATAAGAATTTTCTATAATGACATCAGATATTGATTTTAGCGTAGTGCCTAAATTTTTAATCATAATCTTAAACTTTTCTTTTTGAATTGCTAATATTTGTCGTTGTGAGCTGTGAATTGTGTTATATTATTTGTGGCTTGTACGAGTCCGCTGTTTTATTTGATTTGTTGTGTTGTGTTGTGTTTTATGATGGGCGTAAAGCTGAATAAACATCTTTGTTTGTTGCTTCTGAATGATGAGCTTACCCTCAAAGCAGCTTCCATCATGTTAAAAAAATGCAAGCTGCGGTGAAGCTGAGGTGTGTCCATTCGAAACAACCATTGCACATGTGCAGAGAACAGCTTCATTGAATAGGAGTTTACAGGGGTTGCAGGTGTAGGGAAAACAATAAGGTAATTGAATAATGGGGTGTACAGCAATGTAAAATTCACCTTGAAATGTAGCGGAGGGAAAATGACCCTTTTGTATTTTCAGCCACCAATGTATACGTGCCCTTTATAAAATGCTGCAAATGGCCTTTCTCTTAAAAACAGGGACACAAAACATTTAAGCTGATTTCTAAAGAAAGCTAAGATTGCAATCCTATGCACGTACCTGGACGTAGGTTCCACTTATCATGGTGGGACTTGCTCCTGTATAAACATGCATAGGAATGTGCTGTAGGTAACTGAGACAACGGAAGTGGAAAATTACATCATGGAATTTGAAGTTTTGCAATGCACAAGAAAATAAAAGGGGGTTATGTTTGCGCTTCAGGCCGCAACTCTAAATGCCCTTATCCAGAAATTAAGTTGAATGCAGTGGAATTTACTTCTGAGTAAACATGCTTAGAGGGCTGCTGCGATGCTTGTAAGGCCTCCCTGGGAAGCTGGTTCCAAAATTAGGGTGCAGCCACACAATGCTGTGCAGTTGACCCTGTTTGGTTTTATTTTTTTGCAGGGAACAAGTCCAGAGAAAGGCTTCTTTAACAGTAAATAGTGGGGAAATATATGTGGGAAAAGACCCTATGTCTTATGTTCCTAAGTAAAAAGGTAAATTGACCCCTGACCATTAGGTCCAGTCGTGACCAACTCCAGGGTTGCGGCGCTCATCTTGATTTATTGGCCGAGGGAGCCGGCGTACAGCTTCCAGGTCATGTGGCCAGCATGACTAAGCCGCTTCTGGCAAACCAGAGCAGCGCACGAAAATGCCGTTTACCTTCCCGCTAGAGTGGTACCTATTTATCTACTTGCACTTTGACGTGCTTTCAAACTGCTAGGTTGGCAGGAGCTGGGACTAAGCAACGGGAGTTCACCCCGTCACGGGGATTCGAACCACCGACCTTCTGATCGGCAAGCCCTAGGCTCTGTGGTTTAACCCACAGCGCCACCCGTGTCCCTCTATGTCCCTAAGGTAAACCATCACAAACCCCTGCCGGAGGGTGGCAGTGGTGAGCTGGATGGACCTATGGTCTGTCTCAGTATACATAAAGCAGGCTCATCATATACTGCTTTCAGACTCAATATTGCTATATAAATTCCATTCATTACATGCAAACAGCAAGCATGGTTTCAAGGGGCAAAGAGCAAATTTCCCTTCGTTTCCTTCTTTTTTGTTCTGGTCACTGTGTGAAAGGTTAGTTACCTTGAAGGCGTCAAGTCTAGGCACCATGACAGCTTCTTCTCTTATATTTCCCATAACGTTTGAGCTGTGTAGACTCATTGTTGTGATGGCAACACGAGGGCAGTTCTTGCAAATGTTCACGGTGTGTCTCTGCTTCAGCGCAAACCCAAGGTGTGTCTGTTTTGCTAGCTAGTTAGCCGAGTTAGTATATTTTTAGCTTTGCAGTTGACTGCCTGGGTGCTTTACATTGTTCATTGGTCCCGTTTTATCCTTGCAACAATCATGTGAGTTTGTGACTCCCCAGGATCACCCGCTGAGCTTCATGGCTGAGTGGAGATTTGATTCCAAATTTCCCCTGTCCAACCCTGACACCTCATCCCCATCTGCACACTCAGAAGACATCTGGCAACTGGCGTAGGTGCCACTGGGAACTATATTTGCATATTGCATTGCCCTGAACTAGCAAAGTTTCATGTCTTAAGCATATCATGTTTAACAACTCAAGTTAGTAATCTTGTTGGCTCAACAGAAATATCTGGGCAGAGTTCCTTGGTCCATTCTGCTAGATGCACAAGGTAGCAGCATTTCCAGATAGGCCTCAGGTGGGAAGGGGGAGAGATTTGGCTGTTCATTGCATATTTAAACATATCTGTACTGTATCTGTGTACAAGTACAGTGGTACCTCTACTTACGAATAACTTTACTTATGAATGTTTCTACTTACGAATGGAGCTCTGTCCGCCATCTTGGATGTGGTTTAGATAGGATTTTTTTTCCTTACGAATTTTTGGATAGGGTTGCTTCGACTTACGATTTTTTTCTCCCAATGCATTCCTATGGGATTAAACTCACAACTTTTTTCGACTTACAAATGTGTGTTCGGAACGCATTAAATTCGTAAGTAGAGGTACCACTGTATAGGTATCAGTAGAGTGGGGATGCCCAGTTACTAGTGTATCTGTGAAATTCAATTTTGAAAAAGGTTTGGCATACCACAGAGGCCTTTGGCTTGTTTATTATAGAAGAAAAATCACAGTCACAAAAATTTGGAACTGCATATTCATCACAATAACACATTCATATGTAAAGATAGGCTTCCCCAAGTGACCAGAATTTAAAGAAGTGGATGATCAGCTACAAAGCCAGCGTGAATTGACTCTATAGAACACTCTATGATGGTTTGAACTGGTGCAAGCTGCAGTTTGGACAGATGCAGAGCTGTAATTCAAGAATCACCAGCCCTGTGTCCTGATGAGCTGGAGAGAGGACTCCCCACCCAGTCAGTGCAGTATCGCTCCCACCAACTAACTTTGAGAAAAAGTGTTCTGCTGTGGCCAATAACACTTCTTTCAAGCCTAGTTGTGGTGCACAGGTTCGGCAGCAGCAGCAGCAGCTGGCCAGGTCAGGCACTGGCCAAGGGCTCAGGAGCTCAGATGAAGGAGGTTCCAGAGGACCTACCGTAGGAGCTTAGTAAAATGAAGCTCTGCTTTAACAGCAACATAAATCACCCAGAGCAAGTATTTACACCACCTCACCTTGTGCAAAGCCCATGGATCTAGAGGAGAGAAATGCAGAGACATAGGAAAAAACACAGAGAGAAAATGTACAGAAAAGTAGAGTGTACAGAACCACGTGGCAATTTGAGGCTGATTTTCTGGTTTGACTTGAGAGGGGTGAAATAACCCTGATTCACCTTGTTATTTGCCCCCAGTGCAGAGCTGTTGACATCCTGGTATTTAAGAAATATTGATGATGTAAACACTCTTAATTTAGGTATCCTTCAAAAAAAAATCACAAGGAGACAAAGAAAAAAGGTGGGAAGAATTCAAGAAAAATGGGTTCTCTTGAACAGGCTGGATTTCTTTTAACTGTGCCATAAATCGAGGAGAGCTATTAGCGATGTTCAAAGATTTTCCTTGAACATGATCTGAGTTGTGTACATGAAAATGTCAATCCAAGAGCAATTTTCTTTTCCATTTTCACAAAGGAGTAACAGTCTTGTGAAAGACTTTCAAAAAGAACCATGTTTGGTGATCTCTGGAACACAAAAGTGGCAAGTGGCTCCTGTAAAATGAAAAATCTAAGTTGCTGTTTTTAAAGTATGTTGTCCAGATGGTAAGAACAGCGTTTATGTGAACAATGTCATACCATGCTGCTCAAAGGTACAGTACAATACTTTTCTTTAAGAAACTCTCCTTTTTTACTTCCCTTGTGGTTAACTAGTATATTTTATCAAATTACAGAATCGCCTTATTTTAATATAATCTAAACTAAAACCAGTTTTCTATCAGCCAGTTGGGTTGCCAGTTGCATCGCTAGAATGTGCCGCAACATAATCCAACTGACCGCAGCAAGCATTTCAATTTCAAATATTCTGATTATTTCTACTTTTAGTTAAGTATTCTTATTTATTTACTAGATTAGGGGGGGGCAGCTGTCCCTCAACCCCCTAGCTTTGCCCATGTCTGGAGGGTGGCAACACAAGAACTGGCCTTTTTTGTGGTGGCTCCTCATTTTTGGAATGCTGTCCCCAGGGAGGCTCACCTGTTTCCACCATTATATATATTTAGATGCCAGGCAAAAATATTCTCCTCCTCCCAGCCCTTTGGCTAATTAAATAATCTTGTGGTTTTTAAAAGTGGGGGGAGGGGGTATTATTTTTGTTTCTTACTGTGGTAGGCGTGTTTATGCTTTATATTGTAAACCATCTTGTGACCCTTGGATGAAGGGCAGTGTAGAAATTTGATTACATAAATTAATAAATTGATGGATTAAAATTTATATGAACCCTGGGTCCTCTGTATGAGTGAACCTGATTGGTTCCTTAGCAACACAGGTTGGTCTCAAATGTTTTGCGGACTCAAAAACCATCCTTTCCGTGATCTCGGCTTCGTAAGCCTGCATTTCCTTTGTGTTTATCCACAACAACTTGATTTGAGCAAATTTTTCACCTACTGCTCTATCTTTGTTCTCAGTTCTGCACAGGAAATGGTTAACGATTGCCAGGTCAGCTCTAAATATATGAAAGCATTTTTATACAATTATCCTTGTCCAATAAGCAAACAGTGAGACAATCCAACCATTTAAAAATGCTACTGACTCTGAATTGAAACCAATGGAACTTTAAAGAGCTTAGCTTCAGCTGGATTGTACCTAGCGTTAAAAAAAAATATCAAAATCCAAGCAACCCACTCACTTCATTAAAAGCAATTAAAAATCAGGGAAGGTCACTTGAGCAAAGGAAAGCACTTTCCCCAAGTGTCAACATCTTGAAGAAAGATTTAATATAACCCCCATGGATCTTTCTTTCTTTCTTTTCTTTTTTTAAAATTCACCCTTGAGAGACGTTCTTTTATCTCCCTGAGCAACAGTAATATACCTCTTTCCCAAACAATCCCTCATTGTAATGCTAATGTCGCCCCACAGCTCATAAAGCATTCATTTATTATTTGGGGCACTTTGTGTTGATGACAAGCCAGTAGCCAGTAGAAGCTTTTCTTTGCTGAAAAGGTTAGGGAGACATTGTGGTCAAGCTTTCCCCCCCTCCTTTAAAGTTGCTTCCAAAAGAAATCAGAATGCTGAGATGTAAAGGAAATAAAGGGGTTTTTTAAAATGCACTTTTTGTTTTTGTTTTGATGGCTTGTTGGGAATATTGTAAACTACATAGTCATTTTAAAAGCGCATTTAAATCGAGGCATGTTGCTTTATCGAGTAAGCTTCATATTTGGATTAAAATTGTATCTAAATTTTAAGGAGGTGTCTTTAAAGTGTATTCAGACAACCGTTCTTTGTTACTGTCTGTGCACAGTGTCATGAGGTGTCCATCTTCAAGATTATCTGATTTTTCTCCTATTAAAATCTTGGTGGCTTTCTGCTGGCTCAAGTGAATCCACATACTCTAGCCAAGAGATTTACCAGTAGTTCTAACCATTTCTCCTCTCGTTCATCTTTGCTTCTTCTAGAACAGTGGACTGTACAAAAATCCATACGCAGACAGAAAAATCCATTTTCTGTCTAAGAAAATCCCCCCCCCCAATCTGCTCCTTTGTCTTGCTGTTTTGTAGCTGTGCATAGTTTAGCTCTGCTTATTGAATCCAGGTAATAATGAGCATGATTAGCCTGTAAATCAAGTCAGTCCTTTAAAAAAAAAAATCCAGTGTTTGCACACTTGCTTGGAGGTATCTGTACACACTTGCAGGCTAGGATCAACTAGGACAAAACTTTTCCAGCTCATTTTTCTCATAGCGACGTCACAACCCACAGGGTTGCAAAAAACAAAAACGTTTCTGCACTAGATGGGGTGTGTTGCATGAAATCAAATGAAGGGTGAGCAGAAATCTGAGACCGCCCCTTGCGTTCAACCTTTTTGGATCCAAGCCGTGACCGTCCTGAACCTGCTTGGGTTGCTCATGCGCAGAATGGTGGAGTGATTCTCATGTGGCTAATAGATGTTCCTGGCTGGGGCTGAAGGGCACCCACCGTGGCTGATGGTTCTAAGAGAAGTTGGGAGGTTTTGTCCAGCAACAATTGGAGGTTCCCCCATATCTGATGTAATGTATGCTGGTTCCAGATTTGCAACTACAATCTTGCTATTGCTCAAGGAGCCACGCCTCAGGGATCTAATTTCTGGCCTCATGGATAGGGATTATAAATAAAATAGAAGAACATTTTCAACATTATTTGGTGCCCCCCTCCCCTTGCACCAATACGCCATTAACAATTCCTTCTGAAGACTCATAGAGTTGGGAGAACCCACTGGTCCTGGTTGGATTCCAGCTTTATGTTCTTAAGTACAGTAAAGGTAAAGGTAAAGGTACCCCTGACCGTTAGGTCTAGTCGCGGACGACTCTGGGGTTGCGCGCTCATCTCGCTTTACTGGCCAAGGGAGCCGGCGTTTGTCCGCAGACAGCTTCCGGGTCATGTGGCCAGCATGACTAAGCTGCTTCTGGCGAACCGGAGCAGAACCTATTTATTTACCGTACTTGCACTTTGATGTGCTTTCGAACTGCTAGGTGGGTAGGAGCTGGGACTGAACAATGGGAGCTCATCCCGTGGCGGGGATTTGAACTGCCAACCTTCTGATTGGCAAGCCCTAGGCTCTGTGGTTTAGACCACAGTACCACCTTTCAGTGAAAGGGTGCGTATGTGTGTGTGTCATTTTTCTCAGGGAAAACTTATGGTTTACTTCCAGAAAATTTGGAGTTTCCATGGCATTCCTGAGCCTGACCAGAAGACTAATGTGAAGAAAGCCCTAATTATTGATGAAACAAGTGCCTTGGTTACTTTTCTGAATTCTTCATTTCTCCCCTGTCTCTAGGCCTTGCAGCAAAAAGCCATGCTGACTCGGGTAAATAGTTCTTTCTCTTTCCCTTCTAAAGGAGAAAGGCAAAGGTCAGAGGCGTTCCTAATATCCAAACACTATGACTGCACTGTGAACATTGGTAATAAATGCCTCACAGCAGGACATGTTCACGGTGACATTCTGGGCACAAAAGTCTACATGCTGGAAGAGCTCAGAGCTTATTTTGACAACTTCCACAGAAGCAATTGTGTATATCCCAGCTCTATGTGACAAATAACACATTCCCATTGAGCTGGCATTGTAATCCAGTACTGGGGGTGTGAAAATCTGCTTTCTCATTTTTCCAATTTTAAAGTCCAGTTCACCTACGTAGTTCATCAATCTGCATTTTTCTTTACAAAATAAAAAACCCATATGCATTTTTGTGCAGAATCCTAATATATGCCTTTTTGAACTAACACAAGCATTTTTGCAAGCAATTTCCCCCAATATAAATTTGTTTGGTACATTATTTTCACTAATGTGCAAGTGGTGTATGTTTTTGGTTGAAGAACGGCATCACAAAATCTGGAAAAGTGCAATTTTTGAGCTATCTCTGTGTTTCAATTCACTTATTGGCTCAGGCAGTGCAGATTAGGTACTTTCATGTGAAAATGCAAACTGAACTGAATACCTTCCCCTTCCCTAGCTGATCAGACCATCTTACAGTAAAGATCAGACCACAAGCCAAGCAGAGC
This sequence comes from Zootoca vivipara, assembly GCF_963506605.1. Lineage (NCBI taxonomy): Eukaryota > Metazoa > Chordata > Lepidosauria > Squamata > Lacertidae > Zootoca > Zootoca vivipara. The sequence goes on from NC_083285.1 coordinate 4,343,267, forward strand.
CTTCCAGTAGGAGACATATTTAATTACTTGAAATGACCATCCCTGAGAGAGTATTATATTCCCTGCAGAGTGGTTTAAACTGTGTGTTACCTGTAATTACAGAGGGTGCCATAAGTCTGCAAATTGATTACGTTTTCCTAATTTTTTTGTTGAAAAATACAAGTAAACAATGTAATTTATTATTGCAGGAGTTTGGGGGGAAAGCGTCTTTATCGGCGCTGGAGGACCTTCTGGTGGTTCCTTGCTGCGAGAAGCCAAGTTGCAGGAAACCAGGCTCTCTTAAAATGGAAAGGAGTTGGATGGAGAGTATGACCCTGCAGTTTTTTTTAAAAAAAAAACTATTAAAAAAAACACTTTAGTTTGTTTCATTTAAATAGAAATACAAGTGGTGCCTCGCTAGACGAATTTAATTCGTTCCACGGGTCTTTTCTTCTAACGAAACATTCATCTAGCGAATCCCATAGGAATGCATTGAATTTTTTTTGAATTTTTTTTTGCCCATAGGAACGCATTAATTGAATTTCAATGCATTCCTATGGGAAACCGCGATTTGCTAGACGAATTTTTCGTAAAACGAATTCGTCTAGTGAGGCAACCTCCGCTGGAAAAAACCTTTCGTTAAGCGGAAATTTCGTTAAGCAGGGCATTAGTTAAGTGAGGCACCACTGTACAATGCATCTCACCATACCAGGGAAGGCTGTAACCAGGTGATCCCCATACCTGCTTAGTCTGCTGCCCAGGTGCTAACTGTTTCTGTTCTTCGTTCTTAGAGTTCCTTATCTTTAAATGGGACTGGACTACCTTTCAAAACAGGAGTTTCGTGTGAACATGACTGAAACCACTCAATTTTTTAAAAAACCATCACCGAGAAAGGACTATTGGCCTCATGTCACCTTTGTGGGTTTCCCATAAGCATCTGGAAGGCCATTGTGGGAAACCAGATGTTGGACTCGATGGGCCTTTGTTCTGATCCCACAGGGCTCCTTTTATATTCTTAAGTGGCAAGACATGGATAACTCAGGCTGTGCAAAAGATTGACAGCCGGAAGAACAGCATATAGGAGTTCCATTGGGCCATCTCAAGTAGACTGAGCTGCTAGCATCAAAGGAGAGATGAGTCCTGCACCCATAGTTGCCTTTGACTGGACTTAACCATCCAGGGATCCTTAACCTTTACCTTTTCCCCCTTTTTTCCCTTTGCTATTGAGCCACAGGCAAAGGAACAAGATGCATCATTTTCCTAATTTACCTATACCTAAAATATCCTACAAATACCTGCCTTGTTTTTTATTATCATACTGCATGCACCATGCTAACATTCAAAACTCTACATTTCCTCCTCTTCAGTGTTTTCTGTGCTCTCTTATTGGAGAAATCATTTCTTTCAGGCTGTGGATTCATTACTTTCATATTCCGGTTGTTTCCAAAAGAATAATGGAAATAAAACCATCTCATCTTTCATGTGGATGAAGTGGCCTTCTTCGGCTCCTTGTCTCTCTCCCCCTGACCCTGTACATGGCTCTGTGGTGAATATTCCCTTATTCCTCATATTTTTGAAAAATGTTTGTTATGGCAGCAGCTTTTGCAAGTAGCAGAATAATCTGATAGATGGAGATTCACTTTGGCAGATATTTTCTTTCTTTGAACATCTGCATAAATCTTGCTGCTACTCTGCTTGTGGCCCAGCTGAAATGAGCAAGGAACTGAGATTTGCAAATTTAAATCCAGTACTGTATGTTGTTAGGTGGTTTTAACTATGGTTTAACCCTGATAGATTGGTTGGATCAGATTGTCTAGCTATAAAACAATACGTATCTGGTCTTTTTAATGTGGTTAGATCAACACTGGACTTCTAGGCTTGCAATGGATACACCACATCACAGACTTCTTCAGCAGAGGGAGGGAAGAAACATATGATTTTCATCTTGCTGACGGACCTGATCAGATGCTGCCAGAAACCCAGGCAAAATGTACTTGTAAGGCACAATGCAGAGAACTGTGCATCTAGGTCCATAACCCCAGCTGTGCTTTCTGCTTAACTTTCTAAACCAACAACATCCCACACCACATGGCAAACTGATTTTGAAACTTAAGGGAAGTTCAAAAGCAGTTTAGGGTGTGCCACGGAGGCACACTGCTCACAGCAAAAGTGAAAAGCCCCACGGCAAGTCCTTGGGTCAGCCACTCCTTCAATCTGCCTGTCTACTTGGAGGAAAAGGAGGAACTCTGACAGCTCCAGTCTGGAGTCTTACAAAGGAAATAATAATTGGCTCATGGGTAGCTAATCTTTGTTACTGTGAGTAGGAATAAGGAATAATCCCCCCCATCTGAACTGGGGTATTCTCCATTATTTTGGATGGAAAAATCTGTTAGTTTGGGCTTCTCTTCTTCCCTCATTTACCAGTCTTCACATTCACCTGTTCACATGCATCTGTTTGCCTAATATGTGTACTTTTGTAAGCAACTTCACTTATAATGCATGTTTGTGTGCTATTCTCATGTTTGCGTTTCCGTGTGTTTTAGTTTAGTTTATTGTTATGGTTCTCGACCAGCATTTCCCTGTTATGTACATTTTTAAATGTTTGGTTCGGAGAACAATATTGCAAAATTCAGAGATGCGTGAATATTGAAGAAGAGCTGTGTCTTGGTTCCTGAAGTGTGATGGGTGAACTGTGGGGCAGCTCCACCTTCTCCTCCTCCGATTTCCTGAGGTTCTTCCTAGGGTACCAACCCAGAGGGCCCCTCAAAAGAATCCTCAGCATTGCGGTTAGGGAGCCTTTCTCCCCAAGGTCCTTGAGCTGTGTGGTGTCTGGTTCATCCTCCAAGGACTCCGTGCTTGGCACAAGCTCAGGGCTAGGCTTGACACCACTGTGCCCAGGTGGATGCATGGGATGACTGAAGCACTGCACAAGAGTCCTTAATGCATGATGTTTCCAATCTGTTGTGTCCCACTCTACAGAATGCTGATTATGCAAGTAGCTGTTACCTGCAGGATTTTAGATTTCTTGCCCCTGTCCAAATCTGATACTTTCTGACCATAAAAAGCCTTTTCGTCATCCTGTTGTCATCATCCCAACTTAACCCATTGGTCCTCATTTCAGCAAAGGGAATGGTCTTTTGGAGTTTGCACAGATGCCCGGCATTCTTGGAAATCAAAATGTCAAGTCAGCAGGAAACAATGCCAGCACTGTCATTGCGGCAAGTGGCATTTGCCGCTTTTATTCATATGAACCAATTAAGTTGTTTTCATGGCTGGCTTTCTTTCAAAAAGTCACTTTCAGAGGCCTGATAAAGGCTTAGTTGGCATGGAAAGCTTGATCCTGGGTTTAGATCTTTTGAGGGTGTGTTTAATGCGAACACAGCTGGAATTTCTTAAGCGGATTCTGTTCTAAACCCACTTCCTGCCACTAGCAAGAATACATTCTAATTGCTTCCAATGCACCATTTCTGTAACGCATGCAACCTACTGCTAAGACTAAAGGCATCCCTTAGTTAGTCTTTATTGTCTTTTAATTCAGGGTATGTGTCTGGATTTAGTGATGGAGAGCATTTCCAGATCATGCACAATAAGACACTTTATGTGCTTTATGAAGTGCTAATCATGCACCATGACAGTGTGATCAACCACCTCATTCTATGGGCCCCAGTGAGACTGTTTGAGCTGCATCTCCTCTGAAACTTCTGGAGCTACTGGGATGGGTGCTCGGGGAGATGAAGGCATGTGAGTCCAACCTTAATTCTCTACAGGTGTCCCCATGTTGCAAGAAAATAGAGACAGAGATGCATTAGATACCAGCATGGTATATACAAGAGGACACCACAGTTATACTGGCTGAGCAGCCTTAGGAAGCGGTGGGGATGGTGAGATCTCCCCTGTGAGATGGAGTCATGTCAGTGGAATGATGCTCAGCTGGAAGAACTTCTGACAGTATGGCTGCATGCATGCTCCACTGGAGGAGTTACGCTTGCACAGCAGGTTGGGATCTGAACATGGCATAGTTATGGCATAGCCTAAGCCCTCTCATTTTGGCAACACTCTTCCAACTTTACATCAGGAACTGATGTGTGCAATTCCCCCCCCCCGTTGTTTTCAGTGGGAGGTGGATGGCAAAGCTGTCCCCACACCTCCATCTTGGGATGACTCAGCTTCTTATTGCAGCACATCTAGACGCCTAGCTAAAGCCCACACAGATGAGAGCCAAGGTGATGAGATTTACAGCATGCGGCTCTATTACTCCAGTCTTATGGCTTGCACACTTAGAATGCATAAGGTCAGGGCGGGGGGACTCTGGTGATGGGGTACTATGGTGATAGGGCAATTTTCAGTTTAGGGAACTGAAAAGTTGAAGGCATGGAGGAGTAAGGCCGCATGTGTGTCCTTGGCTTTGTGTGAATGGTGATAGTACTGATACAGTCGTACCTCGGTTTAAGTCCACTGCGGTTTGAGTACTCTCAGTTTGAGACTGAGTACTCCGCGGACCTGGAAGTGTTTACTTCCGGGTTCCGCAACACACGGATGCACAGAAGCGATCTATCGGCGCTTCGTGCACACGCGGAAGAGGCGCTCCATTTAAGTACTGCTCGGGGAGCGAACGGCTCCCCGGAATGAATTGCATCCGTAAACCGGGGTACCACTGTATAGTGCAGGCATCCCCAAACTTTGGCCCTCCAGATGTTTTGGACTACAATTCCCATCTTCCCCAACCACTGGTCCTGTTAGCTAGGGATCATGGGAGTTGTAGGCCAAAACATCTGGAGGGCCGCAGTTTGGGGATGCCTGGCATAGTGCTTTCAGGTGTGCAAAGTGCGAATGTGTCATTCTTGCAACCCTTGCAGCAACTCTGTAAGCAAGTCAGTATTATATTATCCATATTGCAAATGGAGAAGCAGGTTGCCTAAGACCACCTAGTCCTAGAGGGTGCTATTCACCTAAGTTTTATTCAGAGCAAAGCCATTGGCATTAATGAAGTTAAATCAGAGAAAAACCTAGGTGAATACCACTTTGTGAGGTCACAGAAGAAGCTGGGTTTGAACCAAACTATCTTTCTTCTGATGTGAACTGATAGAAAAGAAGGCGGTGTTTGTGCCCAAATTTCCAGGAAATATGGACAAATTATATAATATGGGTGGAGCCAGGAGTTGCGTTTGGGTTGTCCAGCATTGTGAGTGCCATGTGGAAGGTGCAGTCAAATGTGTCATGTTTTCAGAATGAATGACATTTCCTGCAACGCTTTAGAGGGGCTGCAGTTCCCACTTGGCATGCCTTGTGCAAATTGTCTTGGGACTAAGATGGCAGTTTTGCAACATCTCTGCAAGCTTAAAGTTGCCGTGTCTGTGTGAATGCTACGCTTGTGAGCTTATCATCATTGCATATTGAAATGGCAGGTTGTCTATGTGGTCACATAGAATTGCTCAGTAAAAATCTTGGCTTTGTTGCGTATGAAGATACTGATTTGATTCCCATAAAGTCTGCATTATATATGCATGGCATTAAGCAACGGGCAGTGTTGGGGTCAAGGATGACCATATGAATAATGCAAGTATTATACATGCCCAAAATGTCAGTCATTGCCATGAAAGGTCAATTTGAGATGCTCCTACTCCCTTCACACCAGATCCTGTGTTGGGATTTCCCCTTTCTTTTGTAGCTTGCATCTTATGGGCTTTAATTTGTAGGAGGCTCAGAAAAGAGTTGGCCTGATGATCATTTTTGAGCTACATGGCATATTATAATTTTGAACATACCGTAGCAAAATATTTCTTAGATGGACCAGAAAAGGCCAAACCAGGTTTAACACAGAATGTTCTCTCAGCGGGGAACTGCAGTCAGTAATAACTCTACTTGCATTCATTTATTTGATTGAAAATAATTTATAGGCCATCATTAATTGTAAAAAATAAAAAAGACAATTTATAAAATAAAACCAATGCAATAAAAGAATGATAAAGCATACAGCAGAATATCAGGAGTTCAGTTAAGTTGGTGCTAAGGTGCCTGGGCATGCATGTCCACATGAATAAATAACATTTTACCAACTGGAAGAACTGTATTGTAGGTTCCGGTTGTATCTCTAAAGTGAAGTCATTCCACAATCTATGGGCCTCTGCAGAGAAGGACCTCCTTTGAGTTGCTGCTGGGCATGGTATGTTGGCTACACTGTCCCTAGGTGAAGGGGGCAGCTTTTGCACTGGACCAGGGGTAGCCAATATGGTGCCTCCTAGATGTTCCTGGACTACAACTCCCACCATCCCTCCCCATGGATCATGCTGACCGGGGCTGATGGGAGTTGGATTCCAACAACATATGGAGGCAACCAATAGCATGGTTTGTTTTGCCGGCACTGAGCAGGGTGAACAGAACTTGCTGCGCCAGCCCAGACTTGATGCCGATGCTGCCAGGGAGGTGCAGGGCACGGAGGGTTCACAGGGCCACACTGTGCCACCTGCCTGCCCACTCAGGGGGCTAGCTGACGCCTGGCTAGCTGACGTGGCCCTTGGCAGGTGAATGCCCCCCCCCAACTCTGGCCAGACAACCATTGAGCAAGGGAGCCGGGGATGTGGCGGCAAGACGAGGACAGGCTCCGGGGCCCAAAGGCCCCTGGCAGTAGGCAGGACGGGATGGGGTTCCCTGCATGGGGGCACCTGATTTGCAGCCCCTCAAAGTCATGTGCCTGGGGCTATGACCCCCCGCCTCCTACGCTACATGCCTGAGGACAACACATTGTCTACCTCTGCAATGGGCTGTGCTTTCAGACCCTACCATGGTGACCAATTTTTTTATTTCAAGAGCTGGCAGTCCTAGCCACTGTTCCGAGTGCTTCCTACAACATGGGAGTATTTTGTCTTCTCTGGAATTAATCTAGATCCACCAAGAGTTTTGGTTCACCATAGCCTTTTGTCCTAACTACTTAAGGGCAGCTGTTTGTGTGTTAGAGAAAGGATATTTCTTTCCAGTAGGAAATCCGACATTTGGCATATTGCACATTGTCAAGAGCCAATTCTGTTTATTTTACAAGACAGTGTGGTGCTTTCAGCCCAGAGAGGGGGAAATGCCCCATGTGTCCATTTCTTTTCCTAACACAATTCTACCCTAACAAAGATTGCTGTCCAAGATGCTTTGTGCCATGAGCGACATAAAGCCAGATGAAATCGGGCTGTTGTCAACGATAGCTGTCTCATTCAAATGGGAGAGAGGGGATTTTATCATTGCTATTTTGGTGACCTTGTTGACAGAAAAACTGAATGCATTGCAAGCTAAATTCTGAGGGATTAAATGGCATTGAAAGGCCACACTCTGTAGCAGACTCCATTGTAGCTGTATTGTATAGTTTATGTTCTACATGCTTTTAGCCCCATTCAGCATCACGACATGCTCTTCATTTAGCTCGCATTTTCACAATAAACATTTGCACTTAAAGGAAAGCTTTAGACTTTTGCCTTCCAGCTATATCTGATTTGACTAGATTTCCACTTCAATCAGTGGCACTTAACAATGTGTGACTATATAGCAGGAATGCTGCACACACGGCTAACATATGTCTGCAATATGTATGTACAGGAATTGGGCCCCAGTGTAGCATATTTGCTAGGGCTGGATCTAAGCAATCAGGGCTCAGGTCCTCAAGGCTGACCGTTTAAGAGGCAGGAGAACTGAAGCAGGAATATGGATGTCTGACAACCAAGTGACTTATCTCAAAGATGCTTATCTGGACTGGAACAAAACCCTGCAATAATATCAGTGCCTATCCAACCTGCACAAGCAACCCAAGAAGTTGCTTAGGATAGTAATTAGTAATTATAAAGTTACACTATTAAACTATCATTGATTTAATATAAAGCAAGGCTACTCATTTTGTAGGCCCAGAACAGAAGGCTGTTTACTGATGAACAGGCTAGCATATGACAACACAGAAAAGTGAAAGTAACTACAGTACAAGATCAAGTTGAATGGTGGAGTCTTATCTCCCGCTCAACAATAACTGGACAGCATTTAACTCTGCAATTTCTAATTGAATACAAATACATTCTGGGCAATGTAAGGTGTGCCCAAGGATCCTTCTATTCCAGTGAATGTCAGTGTGGGTCCAATTGGGAGAGAGTAACCCTACCTTTTCATCTACTCATTCCAGGTCCGCCTACGCATCCAGGGTTAAATCTGTTACTGAGCTTCCCTTTAGGTTGTATACACACTGCACCTTTAAATCGTATTCAAAACATCTTCTTTTTCTCAAAGGATTCATTGGGGAGGGGAAGGTATTTTGAATGTCCTTTAAAAGTATAGTTTGTCCCAAGTCCCTATTACTACTATCTACTCTGCTCCCCAGACATGGTCTAACCATTATTTAACAGCAGGTCAATACGGCATTGGAATCAAGAGAAATAATTCCCCACCCCCTGCAGAAGATTTTTTTAAAAAAATCATAAAAGCAACGATAACATCATATTGGTAGGGAGCAACACTTGTTCATATTTGAGATGCACATACCTACCAAGTTTCTGTGGGAGAAGTAAGGGACCGGACTGGAAGTAGAAGACCGGAAGTAGCGCTGCCGCCATTTTGGAACTGGGTGGAGCATGCTCAAAAGCGACTTTTGATGCTGCTTTGCCCAGTTCCAAAATGGCTGCCACACCAGAAGTCGCACTGCAGCCATTTTGGAACTGGGCAGAGCTGCATCAAAAGTCGCTTCTGAGCATGCTCCGCCCAGTTCCAACATGGCCGCCGCGCCAGAATAAACCGAGAAAAAACAAAAAAAACCCGTCTTTTCAGCTAGAAAAACGGGGTTTCCCGGGGAATACTGGAGACTTGGCAGCTATGGAGATGCATTTATCACTCTGGACTCTTCCGCAGAAGGGTAGTAAATAAATGCATACATAAATATCTTTCTTCATGGGCAGAAAAAGGGAAAACCCATGGCATCTTGGGTCCTTGTCTTTACAGTTCCCCAAAGCAGTGATCCCAAAGGGACGCCTGTTATTTGAGCTTGCATTGTTTGGGGTGCTGTGATATTTGGCTCCCTTTCTGCGTGTTTGTTCAATTTTCTTTTCTCTTAAAAAAATAATAATTTTAACTTGTTCTTCATGGCAGAGCATGCTGAATTAACTGAGTGACTAAGTGTGCAACAAATAAATGCTTCTGCTAATCTGACCTGTATATGATGTTTTGTGGTTTAGGACATTCAGTTGTGGATATGCACACAGAGAGCAGTTGGCCAGTGAAGGGGACTTCCTAGGCTAATTTGCCCAAAGATCCCCAGAAACTGGAGCTGGCACTGAAATTTAATTACAGCTTTGCTACTGACTGGGTTAAAGAAGGGAACGTTTCATCACAACCTATGAGGATGATAAAACTGGGAAGGCGGGGTGGGGGTGAGAGAGAGAAGAAGCCTCAAGTAAATCTATACAAAGAGGGTGTGAAAGTGTTGTCTGAAATGATGGATTGATGTAGGAATCCCCCTTTCGAAGAAGGTTCATTCTCCATATGGTGAATTACTACGTAGGGCTATTTGCAATAAAGAGTTATTCATTTCCAGTTGATCTTACTTAATCCTGAGGATGTAGGTTTAAATCCCAGAGTCATTGAAGGGTATTAGCATGGTGCTCCCATCTGCCTTTGAAAGCTTTGTGATAGAAGGCTCCTAGCAGGTGTTACCTAGTGTAATAAATTCCAGTGAAGCTGGAGGTACGTGTGTGTGTGTGTGTGTGTGTGTGTGAATTGTTACCAGTGTTTACATTGGAAAAAGTATTTCTCAACATCAACCCAAGCCCAACCATTTATCTGCTGTCATGAATTAACTTGGGGTCCTCTAGTTCAGAGCAGTACAGAGTCATCTTGTTTTCCCAGCTGCCATGCCTTCTTGTTCCTGTTTTCTTGCTCGTGTGAGGTAGTGGTTCAGAAAATGGAAAAGCAGAGACGAAAGAAGAGACTATGAGTTGGGTGGCCTATTGAGTTAGACATGCTTAGCTTCCATTTCCTGGCTTAAGACCCACTCAGGGCCCAAAGTGAGATGGCTTTGAAGAAAGTGGGAGAAAAACAGAAGATGAGATAGTTAGGCCATCACACTCAATTGTTGATGTTGTTGTTTAGTCGTTTAGTCGTGTCCGACTCTTCGTGACCCCATGGACCATAGCACGCCAGGCACTCCTGTCTTGCACTGCCTCCCACAGTTTGGTCAAACTCATGTTCGTAGCTTTGAGAACACTGTCCAACCATCTCGTCCTCTGTCGTCCCCTTCTCCTAGTGCCCTCAATCTTTCCCAACATCAGGGTCTTTTCCAAGGATTCTTCTCTTCTCATGAGGTGGCCAAAGTATTGGAGCCTCAGCTTCACAATCTGTCCTTCCAGTGAGCACTCAGGCCTGATTTCCTTCAGAATGGATAGGTTTGATCTTCTTGCAGTCCATGGGACTCTCAAGAGTCTCCTCCAGCACCATAATTCAAAAGCATCAATTCTTCGGCGATCAGCCTTCTTTATGGTCCAGCTCTCACTTCCATACATCACACTCAATTAGTTCCACCCAAAAAGAAGTGGGATGACACCTCTCCAGTCTCCCCCCAACTTTGAGCACTGGATTTCCATTGAACCTTAGGGCACCTGACTTGATCTGGATCCAGCCTTCTAGCTTTCAAACTGTGCATAGAACCTGAAATGAGGCAGATGTTAGCAGACGTTATTTATCTCTACATGGTCTTCATAAGAGTTTAAGTGCAGGCATTAAAAATTAGAAAAGGAATGTACATGGCCACCCAAAGATAAACTAGTATTTTTAAAGAACATAACAAAAGCCCTGCTAGATTGGGCCCACCTGGTCCAGCACTCTGGTTTACAATGACCAACCAGATGCTTATGTGTCCTGGCAATGAGAGCATGTTTGCCAATTAGCAAATAGTTCCTGTCCTCTTTTGATGGATATGCTGTATGGCCGGAGAACAAACTCCTTCATTAGGTGTGTCCTTGGGAACAGAAGGCAAGGGAAACAGAGGAGACCAGGGTTGAAAAGGAAGGGTGGTAACATTGCAAATTTGTTTAGACTCTGCTGGAAAGTTTTTGGAAGATGATCAGATGCTTACCCACACTTGTCAGAGCACAACCTGTGTCCTTGAAATGTGTTAGGAAAGAAAAAGAGACAATACAAAAGGAAGGACTCTGGCTTTACTTATTGGTAACATCTGCCAGACATCCATTAGTTGAAATGCTGAGAAAAGGAGGCAACACGTCGACCAGTTCTTGGGCAAAATATAACTGTTTTAATCTGTAGTTAACCATAGACAGTGATCCAAGGTAATCATCTGTTTCGGTTAATGCTTCTTCAGTTTTATAACTAAAATAAATCAAATAAATATAAGTCAATAATCATGTCATACATACTATTAAATCATACATTATAATCAGGTCAATAGCCGGCATGGACACGAATCTACACAGTTCACACTATTTTCACAATGCAAAAATACACCAATAAAACAAAAATACAACATACCTAGTACTTGCTTGTACTCTGCGGACATCCATTAGTGTCTGAGAAGAGGACTGTACATTTGCTGGCATCCATTCTCTTGCTCAGTTTCTGTTCTGAGGTTGAGGGGGGTGATGATTACGGTAACAGTGAGAAATCCAGTGGCATAGTAATGGGGGGCGGGGGCGTGCTGCCCCAGGCGGCAGGCTGGGTGGGGGGCAGCAGGCTGGATGGGGGGTGACCACCTAAAACGGCCACCGCTGCGAGCACCCCTCACCACCCACATGGAGGCAAGGCCAGTGTGCACTGCGGAAAGAGCTCCGGCGGCATCTGAGCCCGGCTCCTCCATGGTGTCTTCTCCCAGGAGGAGCTGCCCTCCACTGGCAGTGCAGCCCTCGCCCGCCTCCATGATGGCCCTGAAGAAAGCCAGGCGGCGGGTGAGCAGGACCAGCCCCTGTGGAGCCAGCGCAAACTGGCTGTGAGGAGAACCACCTCGAGTGCTGTAAGGACAGGCGGAGGGAGGGCCAGAGGGAGAGGAGGAGGCCTGTCGGACGCTGCCCACCGCTGCCTGCTGTTTCGCCATGGCACCGCATCGTATCCCTCCTGTGTGCGCATGCATCATGACGCATGCGTGCGATGTGCGACGCATGCACGTAACGGACACCCCGCCCCCCGGCGGGGTGCCTTCGGGTTTGCTGCCCCGGGTGACCAAGCAGCTAGCTACGCCGCTGGAGAAATCACAATAAACAATTACAAAGGGCCAGCATGGAGACAATGAATGGAGAGAACTGTTTTCTTGCCTCTGAAAATAGCATGGTTGTTTTCACTCGGATTGTCCAGTGCAATTATTTAATAGTCGTGTCAAGACGGGAAATCATTCACGCAATGGTTAGCTTAAATCCACATCATTTGCTGTTCATCATTTGAACAGCAAATAATTTTTTCTGGAATAGCCAGGTGTCTGTTGAGCTGTCTCCCAAACACCTGACTATTCCTGTGTTGTTCTGTGCAATTGACTTAAAAGTGAAACATCCTGTACAAGAAGACACTAATTCGTTGGGCTATTACTACTTTTAAGAGATCTGAACTCTGTAGCTGTGGATATGCATTCTGTCCTTGGTGGTTGTGTGTATTTGTTGCATTCCTAGGTTTCAGCCACACTTCCTCTTGTCCTCTTGCTGCTTTCTCCTGGGGGAAAGTGCTCTATAGAGCTCCATCAGAGCAAATGGCAATTCAGGTTTTCTCCAGGTTGAGGTTTGCTCCAGTTTAGCACCTAAGAGTGGGGTTTCCTTGGGGAAGGAGCGGGTCAAGGGGGAAACCACTTGGATCCATACCTAGAAAGTGCAAGTCAAGTGAGAAACTGCTTAGCCCTCTGCTTTCTTGGCATGGGGAAAGCAGAAGTGTGGACAAGCCCCTGGTCACTGGAAGGAATGAGGGAGTGTGAGAGAAAACTTTAAAAAGTGCAGCATGTAGAGGACAAAGGGGCAGGTGGAGGGGTGGGGAATCACCCCCTTTGTAACATTAGTCCAATGTGTTGGTTATTTTAATTTGTGGAATACAGTGAAATGCAATACAGGAAGCAAAAGTATTTACAGAATATAGGGAGACCTTGTGTTGAGAAAGAAAGCTTATTTGTTGTCTGCTCCTTTGGGGTTGGGGAATCTTTCAAGAACCATTGATGCATGGAAATTTGAACCGTGTGGTCTGTCAAGGTCGCCAAGCCCTACGGTGTACTTGTAAACGTAAGCTTCATGCGGCAGCTTTAATGTGTGCATGTTGCCAAACATTTCAAGCAGTTTAGAGCCTAAGGGAAGCTCTTTGAAAGGAAGGTTCTTGTCTTGTGGCTTCAGTGGGCTTGTCCTTGTATGTCGCCATATATGGAAGGCTTTGCTGGGTTCATATTAAGAGAGGCTGGTGATTCACCCTGATTTTTACAGAATAAAGCTTCTCTGTCCTGCCTCAGTACATTTCTGCAAGATGCGATCAGATCCTCTGATCATGGCATTTCTCCTCTTCCCCCTCCTCCTCTTTTCTGTTAATCTTACAGCCAAATAGACTTGGCTGGACCATGATTTATGCATGTAAACAACAAAATAGCAAACCAGTACAATTAAAAAAAAAACCCACATATTGAAAACTTTTAACAAAAGCCACCTATCCTCAAAGCTAAAAATCTCAAGGTTTCTAGGAACAGTCTCTTTCAGCCATCAGATACCTAAGTGATCAGGAATTATTTTACATTTCTCTGAAATGTTGAGAAGAAGGGCTACAGATACACATCACTAGGGAATCACTAGGGAATGCCTTTCACAAGCAGGAAAGCACCACATGAAGGCCCCATCACAGTTGAGCACCAGCTGAACAACCCCCATCAGCAACACCATTGACAAGACCTCCCCTGCTGACCATTGGGCCCAAGATGGTGGATATTGAGGATCATAGAACTTTAGAGTTGGAAGGGACCCCCAAGGGTAATGTAGTCCAACCACCTGCAATCAACCTCCTGTAGTTTCTCCACATCTTGGACCTATTAGGCATACGTGTACATGTCATTGTAACATGTCTTTTTCCAAAGGCATTGGAGCATTTTAGTGTAACTTTATCCAAATATACACATTTGTGTATGAAATTTCCCCTAATACACACATTTTTGCAAGAAATTTCCCCTAATACACACATTTTTGCAAGAAATTTCCCCTAATAAGCATTTTCCTATGTTGTTTTCACAAATATATTATTATTTTATTATTATTATCATTAGTAGTAGTAGCAGTAATAGAATTTATTAACTGCGTATCCTGCTCTTCCTCCCAAAGCCCAAGGTAGCAAACAGCAAGCAATAAAACAATAAAAATACTTTAAACCATAAACATTGTAATGCAAAACTTAGCCTAGTATATGCATTCTTGTGCAGCAGTATTTCGTTGTAGAATTGCATTGCAAAATTCAGACTTTCAAAGGATGGCTGAGGTGATCTGAGTCGTGCATTGCTTCTTCTGTGCTGTGGCACCAGGCAACCAGAATGGGATAGTGACAAGTTTAGTTTTTATCTACTCCACACTGTTCACAAATGTAGGTTGTGACCTTTAACCTGGATCTGTTTCAGCTGCCAGATCTATTGGCAGATTCACACTCAGTTGCCTCTCATTTCTTCAGTTTTCCAAGCTCACCCGACATTTACGGGTGGCAGGAGAGCTGCAAAATGATGCCGGACTGCTGCATTTCAGACACAATATTATTTCTAGAAGGTCATGAACTTTATAATGAAAGATGTGCCAAACTAGTTTGGGAGAGTTCAAAAGTCCATGAGCTTCAGTCTCCTCCTATTGTATGGCTTCCAAAATAAGGTTACCTTGGGTAACAAAGGACATTCAAGGTCTTCCTGTGTGAGAGTTTTTCAGGAATTTCATGTCCTTCAAAAGATGCACTGAACATTTTCGGGCAATTTGTGGGCTTTGGGGTTGGGAGGGTGCTTTGGGGTTGGGAGGGCCTGCAAATATTTTTGGAGTGGGTGGCAAATATTTATGGGGTGTTAGGGGAAGGGTAGTACATTTGGTGGGGGGCATGTCATGCTCCTTCTGGGATAGTCTGTCCACCTTTGATCCCCACCACTAAGCACTGAGCTCCCACCTGTGGCTGCTAAAAGCTGTCAGCATGTGACAGCGGCCACAGTGGGGCTTAATCCCAGATAAGTGGGCATAAGATTGTATTCTTACAGTACCTATACAGATTAGTGCGTAGCCTAGAGCTTGAAGAAATGCGAACAGGCAGTATCTTTTCATGAGAAAAACACAAAAAAGATGAAGTTAACAGTAGATCAAGACAGGACTCAAACAATGACACCCAATACAGTAACTTTTAGTAAACTAATATTATATTATACTAATAATATTATGGTATCTAACTATAATATTTACAATGTCTACAGTTTAGGCACCTAAAAGTTTTCAGCACCTGCTGCAAAGAAATTCTATTAAGAAAAAGAAATGTGGAGATTTTGTGCTTAATCAATAAAATAAAACCACAGAACTCAAAATATCATAAGTCTAACAGGTTTTGTGCATCTTTGCTTTGTGCATTTTTTGAAGTTCTCAAAAATCTGACTGGTGGTTTTTCTACCACACGTGCAACTGTCTTTGGAAAGAGGGGCTTCTTAGCTCAGTTACATGGAGATCTTGTGATGCCTCCCTCTCCTTTTGATGAGGGCCACGTATAGTCCATTGGCTTCAGCAAACAAATGCTGAATAATGTTATCTACTTTGGATAAGTCTTAATCGCCCCTCCCACACAGATGATAAAACTCTTTAATCTGATCCTTTGAGGCTTAGACTACTTCGGTTGCACTGGACATGGAGCCCTGGTGGTACCAAGATGATTTCTCAGTTGTATAAAGTTTGATCCATAGGGACAAATCTGAGAGGAAGTTGTTGATTCTTGAGCTTATTTTAACCAACAACGGGCACTCTTTCCTTTCCTTGGACCTTTCAGAATTCTGCCTTGATTACTTCATGTTGGAGAGAACTTAACGGAAGCATTTCGCAAACAGTTGCTGGTAGCCACATTGCTGAAACCTACAGCCAGTTGTTGGGATTGTTAGAGCAGTTTTCTGCAGCTGTATCCTGTGTCCACAATGAGGCCATTGAAAGAAATTGGCTTCAGAAGTACAGCTACATACTGTATTGCATGACTTGGTCAACAGCTGTAGCTTTAAGTCAAGATGAACACTTTGCTTGGCACCAAAGGACCTCAGTGGAACATTTTGCCATCATGCATTTGGATTTATTTCTTCCAGTCCCAAGGACCAGATCCCCCCCTAGGTAAAGGTAAAGGGGCCCCTGACCATCAGGTCCAGTCGTGTCCGACTCTGGGGTTGCGGCACTCATCTCGTTCTATAGGCTGAGGGAGCCGGCGTTTGTCCGCAGACAGCTTCCAGGTCATGTGGCCAGCATGACAAAGCTGCTTCTGGCGAACCAGAGCAGCACACGGAAATGCCGTTTACCTTCCCGCCGGAGTGGTCCCTATTTATCTATTTGCACTTTGATGTGCTTTCGAACTGCTAGGTGGGCAGGAGCTGGGACCAAGCAATGGGAGCTCACCCCGTTGCAGGGATTCGAACTGCTGACCTTCTGATCAGCAAGTCCTAGACTCTGTGGTTTAACCCACAGCGCCACCTGGCCCCCCTAGAAACAATTAAAATAAATAAAGCTGGTATTTTGAAAGGATTATACCAGAATGCAAAAAAGATTCATAAAGAACCACACACCATTAATTAATCAATCAATTAATTAATTAATTCTATCCTGCCTTTCTGTCCCGGCTTCCCATGGCTGACCAATGTGAGAACAGAACCCTGGACTAGATTTGCCACTGGCCTGGTCCATCTGGGCCCTTCTCGGGTTCTTTCTTAATGGACCCCAGGATTCCAGTGGAACCCAAAATATGTGTGGTTCCTAGTCATTCATCCAGACGTTGAGCAGACCCAAATCAAAGCCGCCCTGTGCAATTTTTAGAGGTCCTGTATGCATGCACCTATATTGTCTTGACATGCTTGGTTCAACTGTACTTTCAGTTGCACAAAGATTTATGACCTCCTTTTAAGCCTTAATTTTCTTCAGATGTTTGATTTGCCTTACCTTATTGTACCGTTCAGAAAACAATCTATAATGTTCAGAAACTGCACATTTACTTTCAATGATTAAGGCACAGGAATAATAATGATAATAAAATAAAAAAATTCCTTCAGTAGCACCTTAAAGACCAACTAAGTTTTTATTTTGGTATGAGCTTTCGTGTGCATGCACACTTGTGCATGCACACGAAAGCTCATACCAAAATAAAAACTTAGTTGGTCTTTAAGGTGCTACTGAAGGAATTTTTTTATTTTACTTCGATCCAGACCAACACGGCTACCTACCTGTAACCCGTAATGATAATAAAGTAAAAGCCAGATGCCCATTCATTGCCTATGTGAAGTTTCCCTTAATGTTCATTTCCTCCTGTTAAAAATGAAGGGTTAAACAGTTGCCCTATAAATGCAAATGGAGAATAGCCTAGTCTAGTGATTGCAGCATTTCACACCTCTCCATGCAATCTTCATCAGTTTTAAATCTGTCCTATTTGACATTCAGTGAAAGTGAATAAATCATATGGCTGATGGTGGAATCTTGATTCTCTCTCTCCCCCCCCCATTCCCAATGGAACAAATTATACAGAATCTGCATCTTTTAAAACAAATTGATACTTGTGTGCACAGGTTTCAGATGATGAACAAATGACTTACAGCAGGAGTGAAAAACCCTTTTTCAATCTGAGGGCCACATTCCTTTCCTGAGGGCCACATGCTAGTGGTGGGTGGAGCCCGATCAACAAATGTAAATTTTATCTTTAGACAGGATGGCCAGTTTCCACACACACTCTTCTTTATCCTCTGTCCAGACAAGCAAGAGGCATGATCAGAGTTCAAGGATGCATTTCAGCCACACAAAAGCAACTGGGGTATGGGCAAGGCGAGTGCAGGATATGCCCCAAAGACACTTCCCAAGGCCAGGTAGAGAGGCCCACCCTTGACTTACAGCTAAACATGGGTTTGTATATGATCCCTGTGGTGGTTTTGGACTAAACTGCTTTGATCTTTCTTCCAGTTTGGTATATTCTGCAATAGAGGAGGACTTCATTTGTTTCTTCAGCTTATTCTGTTTAACAAAAATAAAGAAGGCTGAAAATCAGTCCTGGTTGATAGTACTATGCGATAAGTCCACTTATGCCAACATTTTAGGTTATTCCATGTGTCTTGCATAAATAATCAATGTTTTTAAAAGCTGAAAAGAACAAAACAGGAAGCCTCCAAGAAATATATAGCTTCCAGGGATTGAACTAAAATGGTGTGGTTGATGAAGTCTATCCTTGAAAAATCTTGGGCCCAATCAGCTTTCATTACACCTTGGGGGGCTACCTCTTTTGTTGTCACCTCTGTTAATGTGTGTTTATGATTGGTAGCCTGCCCTCTTTTTAAAGCTGAGTTAAACAGAGGAGGTTGAAACTGCATTTCATTATCAACTTTCTGTTTTTTTGGAAATTGTCGGGGTGAAAATGTGTGCCTATTCAGAGCGAGGATAGCAAGCAAAACTTTCTTTCTGATATGTCTCCATTAAATGATCATATAGCCCAATATGATTGACTTTGAGGCATGGTGCGGTCTCAACAGGCAATGCTTTCTGCCAGCACTGTGTCTGAAGGAACCGGTCACATAGCCAAATCCGATTAGCTGCATGATGACATAAAATAATTATGCTTCCTAAATGATCCCCCGAGAGATGGGATTCCCTCAAAGAGAAGTCTCTATTTTCTTTTTTTAAACAACAACAACAACAACAACTCCCTGCAGATCATGGGGAGAAGAAGCTGCAAAGAGGGGATAAAATAAGGATAATATTTGTGTGGCATGAAACCTGCCGCACAAATGCTTCCCCCTTGCATTTGCTTTGAAAATTGTAACAGGTAAAAAAATTAGCACAGTGTAGTACTTCTGTTCTTACATAGAATTCATGACCCAGGCCATTAAGAAAGACATTGCTTGTTTCATTGATTCAGTCCAAAGCATTGTACATGTTCAAGATCCCATATGGAGGTTTGGTTGTGCTGATGTTCACCATGTGCTTTAACAGAAAAGGAACTTTAGTACATCATGTCTTCCTTTGCACATATAAATAATTTGTTTTTTTCAATTGAAAGGAAGATGGCAGGCCAGGAAGTCACGACAACTGAATTTTGAATACCGAAGCATCTGAAGCCACCACAAAACACCGGCCTCGAGTGCTGCTTTTAATTTTTGTATTAGCGTTTCCCACATTAAATGTGGGTAGCAACCCACATTTAAACAATGTCTCCCCCCCCAATAACTTTGTATTTATGACACAAATGTCACAACAGCACGAAGCTGTAATATGTCAAGTAACAAAGACGACCTGAACCCTCCCCGAAGAGAATGCAAGGATTTGCCATTTAATTAACCAAAGTGTGCAAAATATGGAAATAGGCACCTGCATTTAGGGCCGCCTTCTCCTTCCCCTACCCTGGCCATGCTTCCGCCAGCAGGTTTGAGCAAACAGCCATATGCTCTGCAGCCTCGAGGGAAGTGACTCCAGCTTGGAAATCAATATGTCACAAGCAGCTTGGTGGTAATGGATGTTTACAGCAGCAGGTTTTCTCTGCTAATAGCCCAACCAGCAACAGCAACTCATTTAGATGAAAGGGTTTTGTGGCTTGAATGGAGGCAACAAAAAGATGGATCCCTATAAGGGCTAATCAGAAGTAGGGTTGCCACCTGGGCAGCTTTTGACCAGCTCGGCTGGCCTTTGAATGCCGAGGCCCCTTTATTTTTAATGACCTATTCCTCCGGGCTGTAAAATAAAAATAAAAATGAAAAGCTGGTAACCATAATCAGAAGTGTAATTTGTTCCTTGGAAAGCAGACTGTCTACTTGGCTTTGCTTGAGAGGCAGTTGTGAAGCGCTTCCAATTCATATTGCCTTTTCTTTTCCAAGCTGTTCTCGCATGTTATGGGCGTATGAAGCAGTTGTGTGTCCATATGCTTAGATAAAGGGCTGCGCCTTTGGATTTTGGTCACAAGGGTGTCTGTCAGGAGATTTAAAGAAAGCAGACAGGTTCAAAGGCCCACTCTTGAATGGAAGGTGGAGGGAAATGAACCTGCAAGGTCTTGGATTCAGTCTCTTCAAGGGGTTTTGAGAAGCAGGGATTTGAAAGACCTTAGCCTAACGGCTCTGGTAGACAGAAGAGATAAGGCAAGGCATTCAAATTGGGCAGCTCTGTGTGGAGTCTGAATTGGAGCAAGTTCAGAATGTTGCTTCAGCAACAATTATCCCTTGTCTGACCCTTAAGCCAGGCTGTAGCTCAGTCTGGGTAGTTAAAAGAGACCCTTCAGGTTAAAAAGGGCCTTGTGCATTTCAGCAGCTGTAGACTCCTATGGCTCAGGGAAGAATGTGTTTCTGTTGGAGCTGCTGGACTGAAGTCCTCAGGGTCAGAAATGAGCACTACATCCTTCCTGATGTTGGAGAGGTGTTGACAAGATAGGCTTCCTCATAGGCTAGAGTGTTTCCAGGGCAGTGAGGACCACCATGGTTCACTCTCTGGGTAATTCTCCCTCACCCTCTGATTCCTACATCAGGGGTGGGAACCTTTTCTAGCGGTTCATTATTTCCTCATGATTATCTCCCCATTGCCTGGTGGGCAAAAATTGACAGCTGTCACGGCGACATCAGGTGAAGCTGTGCTTAGGAGTGCTGATTTGCAAGATGCTTTTCTGTTTGAGTCTCCCCCTCAAAGAGCAATGCTGGGGAAAGAAGTGGGGTCCACTGAATGGAAGCAACTCCACCTCATTGAGAGAGGCCCACCCATTAGCTGATGGCTTTTGCTTCAGCAAAAGGCTTTCCGACAGCCCCTTACCCACTCCTGTTCGATAATCTGCAGCCCTTATTTGAATGTGTGTGCCTTGCCTGCAGTATTCAGTTTTCAACCTGGTGGGTGAGAGTTCCACTTTAAACCCCAATCTGTGTTCTGCTGTAGCTTGTAGTCTCCTTCAGCTCTGGTCTACTATGTAGTTCAAGGGAACTAAATATTGCATTGTCAAAACTTTTTGAGATAACTCTGCTAGACTTTCCCCCTACTGCATGTGCCATAATTTTTTGTTTATTTATTCCACAAGTCTGTAAACAGTTTGCTTTACAAATTACATTTATGCCCGCCATGCTGCATTTGAACTTCATTTTAAAAGGACCTGTGGCATGTGGTTCGCAAATTTACGACAGACATCAAAGGGTGTTCTAAGGCAAGCGAAAGCTTCCTCCGGCACGAAGCTAGCGCTCCTGCATTTATTCCTGCCACACATGTGTTTATAGTTGACATCAAAGGTCTGGGCTACCTTAGATCAGGGCTTCATGCTTTACTCTCAGTAGACATGTGCATACAGCAACCATCCAAACAAATAAAAAGTTGAAATTTACTATGATTCACTATGGACTGTGAGGTAATTTTAAGATTGTCATTTTGTCTGGATTCCTATCCCACCTTTCTCCCAATTTGGGATTCAAGGCAACTTACAACATACTAAAAACACCCTTACAAAGTGCAAAGTATCAAAAACAAACTAGATATTTACAACAGCTGAAATAAAAATGAAACCCCTTGAAAACCAGCATGAAAACAACAATTGCCCTGACAGCAGCATATAGTATCCAAAGGGCTGTGTGATTAAGGAAGTCTTAGCCTGCCAGCGGAAATATAACAAGGGAAGAAATTCCACAATTTAGGAGCAGCCGCGGAAAAAGGCTACCCCTCACTATCTTAATAATGTTGAAGACATTGGGTAGTTGCCTCAGGCCTGTTTGCTCCTTCCCACCTCTGGCTATAAACAGAACGGTTCTGTAACAGAACGGCTGCAAGGAATCATAAAACCCACCGACAAATACCCCTTCCTTTTGGTGCATGTGGGAACCAATGACACTGCAAGCCATAGCTTACAGAAGATCAAAAATGATTATGAGGCTCTGGGCAGGAAGTTGAAGCAATTAGATGCACAAATTGTCATCTCTTCTGTCCTCCCAGTTGAACGACATGGCCCAGGGAGAGAGGGAAAAATAGGGGAAGTGAACAACTGGCTTCGCAAATGGTGCAAACAGGAACGGTTTGGATTCCTAGATCACGGTCTGCAGTTTCTTGAAGATGGACTTCTGGCAAGTGATGGACTGCACCTCACAAAAGTTGGGAGGAATGTTTTTGCCACAAAACTCAAAAACCTCATCAGGAGGGCTTTAAACTGACTTATGTGGGGGAGGGAGACAGTGGTCCTGAAGGTAGGAGTCTATCAAATGCTGAATATGATCATCCAAATGTCAAGGACCAAATGGAGCAAGCAGCATGCAGACCTAGTGGTGGGACGAAAATATCCTTAAATAAGAGACATGGGGGAATGATCAACGGTCTTCAATGTCTGTATACTAATGCACAGAGCATGGGAAATAAACAAGATGAACTTGAGCTCTTGGTACAGCAAACTAAATATGACATAATAGGCATCACTGAAACCTGGTGGGATGAGTCTCATGACTGGAATGTAGTAATAGAGGGATACAATCTATTTAAGAGAAATAGACCAAACAGGAAAGGAGGAGGAGTAGCTTTATATGTTAGGGATATGTATACCTGTGAAGAGATCCAGGATTTAAAACTTCAAAGCCAAATTGAGAGTATCTGGGTCAAAATTAAGGGAGAGAAAAACAACAGTGATCTCATTGTGGGAGTTTACTATAGATCCCCAAGCCAAACTGAGGACACAGATGATGCCTTCCTGGAACAGATGGCCAAGCATTCCAAAGGAAGTGAGATAGTAGTAATGGGGGATTTCAACTATCCTGATATTTGTTGGATGTCAAACTCAGCCAAGAGCATAAGGTCGAACAGATTCCTCACTGGCCTTGCAGACAACTTCATTGTCCAGAAAGTGGGAGAAGCAACAAGAGGATCAGCCATTTTAGATCTTGTCCTAACCAATAGTGATGACTTGGTTAGTGGGGTAGAAGTGGCAGGATCATTAGGTGGGAGTGACCATGCTCTTCTGGAGTTTATTATCCAGCGGAAAGGAGCAACCAAGCATACTAAGGTCCAAATTCTAGACTTTAAGAAAGCCAACTTCAGAAAACTTAGGGAAACGCTGGGTGAAATCCCATGGACAGTAATACTAAAAGGGAAGGGAGTTCATGATGGTTGGGAGTTTGTTAAAAGGGAGATATTAAAAGCACAACCAATGAGACGGAAACATGGAAGGTGCCTAAAGAAGCCAGGCTGGCTATCTAAAGAACTTTTGACTGAGTTAAGATTTAAAAGGGATATGTACAAAAAATGGAAAAGGGGGGAAATCTCCAGAGAGGAATTCAAACATATAGCCAGCACGTGTAGAGACAAAGTCAGAAAAGCTAAAGCACAGAATGAACTCAGGCTCGCCAGAGAGGTTAAAAGCAACAAAAAGGGCTTTTATGGGTATGTCCGTAGCAAAAGGAAAAACAAGGAAACAGTGGGGTCACTCAGAGGAGAAGATGGTGAAATGCAAACAGGGGACAGAGAAAGGGCAGAACTCCTCAATGCCTTCTTTGCCTCAGTCTTCTCCAAGAAAGAAAACAACGCCCGACCTGAAGAATATGGAGCAGATGATTCAGCAGGGGAAACACAGCCCAGAATAAGTAAGGAGGTAGTACAAGAATACTTGGCTAGTTTAGATGTATTCAAGTCTCCAGGGCCAGATGAACTACATCCAAGAGTATTAAAAGAACTGGCAGAGGTGATTTCAGAACCACTGGCAATAATCTTTGAAAATTCCTGGAGAACAGGCGAAGTTCCAGCAGACTGGAGGAGGGCAAATGTTGTCCCTATTTTCAAAAAGGGGAAAAGAGAGGACCCAAACAATTACCGCCCAGTCAGCCTGACATCAATACCAGGAAAGATTCTAGAGCAGATCATTAAGCAAACAGTCTGTGAGCACCTAGAAAGAAACTCTGTGATCACTAAAAGTCAGCATGGGTTCCTGAAAAATAAGTCATGTCAGACTAATCTGATCTCATTTTTTGACAGAATTACAAGCCTGGTAGATGAAGGGAACGCTGTGGATGTAGCCTATCTTGATTTCAGCAAGGCCTTTGACAAGGTGCCCCATGATATTCTTGTAAAGAAGCTGGTAAAATGTGGGCTAGACAATGCTACCATTCAGTGGATTTGTAGCTGGATTACTGACCGAACCCAAAGGGTGCTCATCAATGGCTCCTCCTCATCCTGGAGAGTAGTGACTAGTGGGGTGCCACAGGGTTCTGTCTTGGACCCAGTCTTGTTCAACATCTTTATCAATGACTTGGATGATGGGCTTGAGGGAATCCTGAGCAAGTTTGCAGATGACACCAAGTTGGGAGGGGTGGCTAACACCCCAGAGGACAGGATCACACTTCAGAATGACCTTAACAGATTAGACAACTGGGCCAAAGCAAACAAGATGAATTTTAACAAGGAGAAATGTAAAGTACTACACTTGGGCAAAAAAAATGAAAGGCAGAAATACAGGATGGGAGACACCTGGCTTGAGAGCAGTACATGTGAAAAGGATCTAGGAGTTTTGGTTGACCACAAACTTGACATGAGTCAGCAGTGTGATGCAGCAGCTAAAAAAGCCAATGCAATTCTGGGCTGCATCAATAGGAGTATAGCATCTAGATCAAGGGAAGTAATAGTACCACTGTATTCTGCTCTGGTCAGACCTCACCTGGAGTATTGTGTCCAGTTCTGGGCACCACAGTTCAAGAAGGATACTGATAAGCTGGAACGTGTCCAGAAGAGGGCAACCAAAATGGTCAAAGGCCTGGAAACGATGCCTTATGAGGAACGGCTTAGGGAGCTGGGTATGTTTAGCCTGGAGAAGAGAAGGTTAAGGGGTGATATGATAACCATGTTCAAATATATAAAAGGATGTCATATAAAGGAGGGAGAAAGGTTGTTTTCTGCTGCTCCAGAGAAGCGGACACGGAGCAACGGATTCAAACTACAAGAAAGAAAATTCCACCTAAACATTAGGAAGAACTTCCTGACAGTAAGAGCTGTTCGGCAGTGGAATTTGCTGCCAAGGAGTGTGGTGGAGTCTCCTTCTTTGGAGGTCTTTAAGCAGAGGCTTGACAGCCATCTGTCAGGAATGCTTTGATGGTGTTTCCTGCTTGGCAGGGGGTTGGACTGGATGGCCCTTGTGGTCTCTTCCAACTCTATGATTCTATGATTCTATGATTCTATGATTCTATAAAGGCCAGAGCTCCTGTAGAGGAGATTTTTAGCATAATAAGTTTTTCTTATACAGTCATCCCTCGACAACTGAATGCTTCGACTTCCGAAGGTTTCGACTTCCGAAGTCAACAACCCCCGGAAGTCCTTTCTCTGTGCGCGCGGACGGCGCATGCGCAGAAGCAGCGCTTCGACATCCGAAAACCTTGACTTACGAAGACGGCCGTGGAACGGATCGTCTTCATAAGTCGAGGTACCACTGTATTACCTAATAAGCCTCCCAATAACAAGCCTTCTCTTCAACTGTTGAAGATGTACAAGTGCTATCTTGTATTGCAGTTGCTTTAGGGATGGACTGATACAGCCTATGTCTGTTTTGTGTCACATTTGCTGGCATTTAGCCATAGGTTTGTTCCAGCTTCCTTTTTGGGTTGCAAACTTTCTGAAAGAATACACAAAGAATCTGCATATAAGTTGCATGCATTTGTTCACAATATCCATGCATTTCTTCTCCACAGACACATTTTGCATTCTTTTTAAAATAGCAACAACATAAAATCCATATTTTGGGGGTGTACGTTTTGGGACTCAAATCCATCATCTGACTCATAATTGTATTCTGAACTGCAACCAAGTTTGCAAATGTTGAATTGGGTCAAATTGCAGCCAGAAGCAGACTGAATTGATTCCTTCTCCAACACTAGCTGGATCTCCTTTATACATGCAATATCCTTGTGTGTTACTAGAGCCTAGTATTAAGTAGAAGTGTTTGTGCAGTTCTCTAGTTATAAAGCCACCCCCTTCATTTCTCCCTATTAGAGCAAGCTGGGTGCCTTTGCATGCTGGTATATGACATACAGTACTTATATTAAAAATATATATAAAATGGCTCATGTTGCCTGCTCCCAAACCCACACACTAGAATTATTGTTTGAAATAGTTGCTGGAGTGTGTGTGGTGGAACAAAAAAAGAATTGTGCCACTCGTGTTATAAGATAGCAAACTTTTTAGTGGCATGAACTTTAGATATTGGTATCAAAGGAGACGTGTCTGCTGAAGTGGAGGTGCTTCGGTTTCCTTCGCATGCTGCTGATTTGGATCAGAATCAGATCTGATTTTCCAAGTTGACATATGTAGCCTGTAGCTGAGGAACTGTTCTTGGAACTGACCTTCCATTTCACAGAAAGAAAGCCCGGGGTGTGGTTGTTGGCCGTTTTCCATGGTCAAGTGCCAATTACCTCAGGGATAGCTGCTGACAATGTTCAGACTTCACAGTGAGAAGCTCTTCCAGTTTAGAAATATAATGGTGCCACCATAATAGGAAAAAATGGATAAGCTACCAAAATGTTGTTGTTTAGTCGTTTAGTCGTGTCCGACTCTTCGTGACCCCATGGACCATAGCACGCCAGGCACTCCTGTCTTGCACTGCCTCCCGCAGTTTGGTCAAACTCATGTTCGTAGCTTCGAGAACACTGTCCAACCATCTTGTCCTCTGTCGTCCCCTTCTCCTAGTGCCCTCAATCTTTCCCAACATCAGGGTCTTTTCCAGGATTCTTCTCTTCTCATGAGGTGGCCAAAGTATTGGAGCCTCAGCTTCACGATCTGTCCTTCCAGGGAGCACTCAGGGCTGATTTCCTTAAGAATGGATAGGTTTGATCTTCTTGCAGTCCATGGGACTCTCAAGAGTCTCCTCCAGAACCACAATTCAAAAGCATCAATTCTTCGGCGATCAGCCTTCTTTATGGTCCAGCTCTCACTTCCATACATCACTACTGGGAAAACCATAGCTTTAACTATACGGACCTTTGTCGGCAAGGTGATGTCTCTGCTTTTTAAGATGCTGTCTAGGTTTGTCATTGCTTTTCTCCCAAGAAGCAGGTGTCTTTTAATTTCTGAAGCAATATCTGAAGAAGTGTGCATGCACACAAAAGCTCATGCCAATGACAAACTTAATTGGTCTCTAAGCTGCTACTGGAAGGATTTTTTTTATTTTGTTTCAAAATAAATAAGACATGCTGACTCTCCTGAGTGTAGTAGATCTAGATAGGGATTGTCATTTCTTTCATTTATATATTTTTGACCACTATTTTGTATTGTTGGATACAGGCAGCAAAACACTTTGGGCTGCCTGTAATAAGAATACAGTAGTCCTATTTCCTCATGAGGCAATTGAAGAAGAAACTTTTTTTGCATTTCTGATACAGTGGAACCTCGGTTTATGAACGCCTCGGTTTACGAACTTTCAGTTTACGAACGCTGCGGACCCATCTGGAACAGATTAATTCACTTTCCATTACTTTCAATGGGAAAGTTTGCTTCAGTTTATGAACGCTTCAGTTTATGAACAGACTTCCGGAACCAATTACACCCATGCTTCGGGTTAGGTATGCTTCAGGTTGAGTACTCCGCGGACCTGTCTGGAACGGATTAATCCACTTTCCATTACTTTCAATGGGAAACTTCGCTTCAGTTTATGAACACTTCAGTTTAAGTACTCTGCGGAACATCTGGAACAGATTAATCCACTTTCCATTACTTTCAATGGGAAAGTTCGCTTCAGTTTATGAACGCTTCAGTTTATGAACAGACTTCCGGAACCAATTGTGTTCATAAACCGAAGTACCACTGTAAATGTAACAGCATCCTTTTGGCTGCCACTAGAGAAAACTGCCCAGCTCTGAGACAACCAAGCAGAGCAGAATGATTTAAAGCGAACACTTTAAGGTACCACAACAGCTATAGCGCTTTTGTTCAAGTCACAGCCAAGACTCAACAGACTATTGTAGGCCTGGCCACCTCCTCCACTTCAGTTAGAGTGGTTGAGCATTCATTTCTACCTGTCAGAATTTCTACCTGCAACAGGACGGGGGTGTGAATAATGTGGCAGAGTCTGAGGTACTAGAATGGGTTGAGTGCTTGCTTTCTTAATGTTCACTTGGTGGGGGGGGGGGAATCCTCTCAAATTAAAAAGAATAGTGTAGCTGCTGAGAATAGTGTAGCTGCTGACTGGAGGAGAATTTCCTTCTGTGTCAGTTTATTTTTTAAACTTCTTTTGAATGCATCTCATTTTTTTCTGCCTTGTACCCCAACCAAGGACTCTGTGTTTTTCTGTTGCTTTTATTCACTGGCTGGTTTGAGCATATTTGTTCTTCAACTAAGTTATTTTAATTGTTTGCAGACTGCCTTGACATCTCTGATAAAAGATGGTGTATAATTTTATTTTATACTTAGTAAATATACAGGGCGTGTGCAGGGGTGATTTATTGTGAGTGCTTGTGAGGTGAAAACTCAGTCTTGCGAATAAGAGCACAGTTTTGGAGGTTGGAAGATTGAGTTTTCCCTGAGGAAACTTGAAAATCCCTCCATTCCCATCCTCTCTTTCTCTCCTGTTCTGGAACGGTCAGTTTTGCCCGGTTCCTGCCACAGGAGAGTCGTCTGGGTTGAAAACTATGGACTAACATGGGCAGGAACTTGGCAGCTTAAGACGTACTGATAATCACTGAGGCTGCCTGAATCATGACAAGAAGTATACTGTCTCCCTCCCTGCAACAGATGGCATCCTCCTATCTCTGCACATGGCTGTGTGTCAACAATACCATAAGCTAATAATTGTGCTCTCTTGAAGTGTCTCTGTTGTGGCCCAGTTAGTGTTTGGCACCCTTTTGCTGGAGGACACATTTGGGGAGGAGGGGAGTATAAAATGCCAATGTTTATGAATTCTGGGCTGCATCAATAGGAGTATAGCGTCTAGATCAAGGGAAGTAATAGTACCACTATATTCTGCTCTGGTCAGACCTCACCTGGAGTACTGTGTCCAGTTCTTTTTTTTAAATAATATTTTTATTAGGTTTTTCCAAAATAGAAAAAGAACAAAAAAGCATTACAAAAAGGATGAAAAAACAGAAAAAAGGAAAAATACAGAATAGAAAAACATAAAAATTAAAAACAGTTAATTCTTTGGTTGTTTACATTGCATATGCGGACCCCCTCGGGATCCCTTTCCCTGTGGTTCTTAATTACATTTCTATTTTAGCAAATTCTAACCCATTTTAATCACCTCATATAATCTAATTTTACTTCTCAATTAACATATTCATATTTTCCACAGTTTATTTACAACCTAATTCTACTCTTAATATATCACTTTTGCATATTTTTTTAGATATAACTTAAAATCTTTCCATTCTTCTTCCATCGCTTCCTCTCCCTTGTTGCGGATTCTCCCGGTCATCTCAGCCAGTTCCATAAACTCCATCATCTTCATCTGCCAGTCTGGAGTACTGTGTCCAGTTCTGGGCACCACAGTTCAAGAAGGATACTGACAAGCTGGAACGTGTCCAGAGGAGGGCAACCAAAATGGTCAAAGGCCTGGAAACAATGCCTTATGAGGAACGGCTTAGGAAGCTGGGTATGTTTAGCCTGGAGAAGAGAAGGTTAAGGGGTGATATGATAGCCATGTTCAAATATATAAAAGGATGTCATATAGAGGAGGGAGAAAGGTTGTTTTCTGCTGCTCCAGAGAAGCGGACACGGAGCAATGGATTCAAACTACAAGAAAGAAGATTCCACCTAAACATTAGGAAGAACTTCCTGACAGTAAGAGCTGTTCGACAGTGGAATTTGCTGCCAAGAAGTGTGGTGGAGTCTCCTTCTTTGGAGGTCTTTAAGCAGAGGCTTGACAGCCATATGGTGTTTCCTGCTTGGCAGGGGATTGGACTGGATGACCCTTGGGGTCTCTTCCAACTCTATGATTCTATGATTCTATGAGCAGAGGCACACAGTCATCTCATGTTATCATTCATTCATTCATTCATTTTATTTTATTTTATTTTATTTTACTTATACTTGTCAGAGCAGGCATTAGGACCTGGGATCCAAACTCTTTAGGCTTGTGGAAGCCACATTGGGCCTTGTTCACATAACGGATGCTCACCACTTCCCCAGACCTTCACTCTCTGCCTCCTTCCCAAATCCCGGCCAGCCGGACCTGCATGGTCACCGGCTGTAGTGGGAAACGTGCAAGAAGTTCAAGCAGGTGTAAGTTTGGCCTTGCACAGCCAACCCTTCCTGTGCGTCCTTGCAGGAGCACTCCGGCCTTTGAGGGTGACCCAGCTGGGGTTGGATTGCCCAGATTAGGAGCCCTAATTGGCACAGGTGGCGGTCATGGAGACATCCAGCCCTGCCTGGCTGAGGCAGGTACAAATGGCTTAGGGCAGGCACCCCCAAACTTCCGCCCTCCAGATGTTTTGGCCTACAACTCCCATGATCCCTAGCTAACAGGACCAGTGGTTGGGGAAGATGGGAATTGTAGTCCAAAACATCTGGAGGGCTGAAGTTTGGGGATGCCTGGCTTAGGGCAACATAGTCAAGGAGGTTAAGGACGATGGACCAAATGCTGCCGAGGCTGGATCTGTATGTGTTACCTCCCAGCAGTGCTATTTTTCCAGCCAGATGTCTCCAGATTCTGCTCCTAACCAGAAGGTTCTGCCTTTGCTCATTCTGGGTGTTATGTATTAAGATTGGCTGCAGTTCTCACTCAGGGCCACCAGTATTGAGAATTGTCGCTCACCGATTGATTGATTGATTGATTGGTTAGTTAGTTGGAAGTTGTTACTGTAACAAGTTACATTGTATTATATAAAGCAGCCAGCTAGGCTGCAGTCAGCCAGACTCAAGGAGCAGTTCTAACTGCTCTAATAAATCGGGTCCTCCCTGCAAGAGAGGGCACGCGTTGTGGTGGGCCCAACAACCAAGTCTAGGAGTTGGGGCGGGGGCAATTGGAGCAGCCACAACACCCTATTGGTGGTCCATCTGATGGGGTGCGATTGGGCAAAGGGCATGCCAATCAAATGAGTCAGATGGACCCCTATATAACCCCTGCTCGTGCCGTAGAGAGCTTCCTTCTCCGGCATTGAGCATCGGAACACCCGCCCACCTCTCCCTAATTTAGGGCTTGTGCTTGACCTTGCTATGCCGTTGTGTGTTGTCTGTCATTGGGACAGGGGCACGGCAGGAATTTTCCCCACTTGGCGGATTGGCTGTTGCCACTTGGGTTCCGCCTGCCGCGTAGCAATTGGTCACAACTTGTAAGGTTGGCGGATAGGCTCTGGTTCATGCTGATAGGGGTGGAATGAGCCCTTACCACCCTATCCCTGGGTATTCCTCTTAAAGGAATCCATTGGACTACTGATTGGTATTCCCCCAAGCAGGGTGTGCCCTCTCCAGAGTTCTGGGCACACATGGGGGAATCAGGGCCTAGCTGGCTGGCAGGCATCAGTCAGGACCCCCATCCCAGGTGTGTACCTGGCTGCTGACTCAAGGTGTGTCCTGAGTCAGCGCTACCCTAGGTAGCTTTCGAACCAGAGCCTATGCAACCACTCACTTGATTTGTAATCAATAAAGTTGTGGCCTAAATTCTGCCAAAAACCAAACCAAAAATCTGAGTCATGTCTGAATTTATTTCTAGGCCTAGGTTACAGGGTGTGAATCCTTCAGAGCTGTATCCGTCATCCATCTTTCCCACTATTTAACACCGGGCTCTTTGCTTAGCCCAGGGGTCAGCAAACTTTTTCAGCAGGGAGCCGGTCCACTGTCCCTCAGACCTTGTGGGGGGCCGGACTATATTTTGAAAAATAATATGGACGAATTCCTATGCCCCACAAATAAGCCAGAGATGCATTTTAAATAAAAGGACACCTTCTACTCATGTAAAAACATGCTGATTCCCGGACTGTCCACGGGCTGGATTTAGAAGGCGATTGGGCCACATCCGGCCCCCGGGCCTAATTTGGGGACCCCTGGCTTAGCCCTACTGATGGGGGTACCTTGTTCAACTGGATTGTACAACCTCTTTGAGTGTCATGCATGACCTACTTTTCAAATGTTTGTTGTCAGTGTTCAATGGCTTCCAAAGTCCAGTGTAAAGTGGCTTCCTAAACGTTGGAATAGGCTTTAATTAATATCTACTGTACTGGGAGGAGAGAGCTGCCAGAAGGTTAATGTATAAGTCCCCATTATCAAAATTCTTGTTATTCAAAACTTGAGCTATACAGATACAAAGAATTCTACCCAAACCTTACGACTTGGATGTTCAGATATCCAAACGTCTGGAGTTTGCCCACTTCCTTACTTGTTTGTGTTTTGCTAATCAGTGGCAGCCATTTTGGGCAGAAACCATGGAGGGAGTAATAAATAAATGATCTTATAAAGAAATATTTTGAAGAAAGAAAACTTCCTGGTTGCGGATCCTGACACAACCTGCCCTTATCCTTCTTTGTTATTTGAAAATGCAGCAAATTAGCACAAAGCCTGAAATGATTTTAGAGCTAGGTAGCTTTTTCCTTGGATGTACTGTAAATTCTGCTCATTTGCAGCACTCTTTCATTAGCATTTAGCCAATTAATCAACGTTAATTGTGAGCACTTATCTAAGGTTTGTATTCAGCCTTGCCAAATCTAATTGTACAAAGCTGTTGATTTGTTATCCAGCATGGCTTGGCATTTCTTAAGCATTACACTTAATATTTCTGACGATTTTTCAAATGTACATTTCAAATCTACTGAAGCATTAAGTCATAATAAAGTGTGTATGAGTGACATTTTCAGATATCAAGAATGCTGCTCTATTAATGGAACATTTGTCTGCTCTGTTTGGTATGGCCTTTTTAGAGACGTGCATTAATGAAGAAAGGAAAAAGCTTTCTGAAGCATCAGTGCTTCCCTAACAATGGCTGATCATTAGAATACCAGCTCTGCAAATGCACATTTCTTACTATTTTATCCACATCTTTAGTAGTTTAGTAATACAGGCACTGTAAAATATATGGATCATTTGAGAAGTAAAATTCTTCTGGGTTCAAGCAGCAATAGAATTCTTTTTTAGGGGCTAAAATATCCTATCATTGACTAACTGGTGTAAACAAAAAATGTTTCATTATTTGGGAGGCTAAAGAATCAAGCCTTATTGCTCAGATTTTTGGATGCATTTTTTTATTGGTCTAGTTGTAGTTGCTGCAAACCTTTATTTGCTACTTGGGTGCAATGCACCATCTAATAAAAAAACCCAAAAACATACGGTTTGCCATTCTGTAGTACCATTGAATCAGAATTATTATGTATTAAGAGGGGTGATTTTTCCATGCAGCCTTAACATACTAATTAAAGCATGCTATTATATAGTCTGCAGACATCCATTAATCACAGGTAGAATATTGTTAAGGGCCCACAAAGACCTGTACACACTTAAGCTGGTGTTTATGATTTCCCTACTTAGTGCTGCACAACAAATTTAACTGCTGTTAGAATCTTGAACTGGAACATGCAATCAAAAGGCTCTTTATTAGAGGACTGGTTTCACAATGCCGTCCACTCATTATACTAAAACCTACCCAGAAGTAAGCATAAGAAGAACAGAATGGAACTGTGGGGCTGTATATGTCAAGACAGGGGGTTGGGGGGGGCATAGCTGCCAAGTTATCCCTTTTTTTAAAGGGAAATTCCCTTATGCTGAATAGGCTTCCTCGTGGGAAAAGGGAAAACTTGGCAGCTATGGGGGGGGGGGTTGATTCTTGTTACTGTGAAAGACGCTACCATGTTGGTGGTATCTCTTCCCAACCTGAAAAACGTCCAATTCTAGGGGTGGTTTAAGGCCAATTTATTCTGACAGGCCTTTAGATCATTGCATTTTGTATCAAGGATCTACTTTTATTTTTAATACTCAATTTTTATTGTTGCTGTTATTTATTTGATTTCTTACCCACTTGTCTCCATAAGGTCCCAGGGTGGCTTGCAATAATTTAAAATACAGCATTAAAAACATATGTCAAGAATGCTTTGATGGTGTTTCCTGCTTGGCAGGGGGTTGGACTGGATGGCCTTTGTGGTCTCTTCCAGCTCTATGATTCTATGATTTAAAGCAGATTATCTACACTGGGCTCTCCTGAGAGGAAGGACTAGGTTTAAGAAATATGATGAGGATATTATTTTTATCTTTATTATTCTTAGCTGTAGCAGCAGTAGGGATGGCAATTTATTATAGGATGGGTACCTGGAAAGAGCAATGGTTTTAGAGAATGGGCATTCTTTTCTTCCACTTTATTAGTAAGATCATGCATGCCTGTAATAATGGGAAACGGGTTGGGAAAATGTTCAGTATACCACCAGTGAAGGTGGAAGAAAAAATTCCAGATGCATTCAAGAAAGACAGCTGGGAAAATAAACACTTCTGAGATGCCGAAATAAACAGATTCAGACATCAGTAACACCATATGTTTGTAAATGTGGGCTTAACTGCAAGTGATACCAGGTCAGAACTCTGTGGGATTGCTGTTTAGGTTTGTCACATTATGAACAAGTCACTTCCATGAGCCCCAAAAGCTTTATTTCAAAAGAAACTTTTCAGTAAAGCTACTTGTTGGATAAGAGAAATCTAGAGTGGTCATGTGTCCTGCTTTACAGAGGGCAGTCATCTCTCTGAAGGGCTCTCAGGGGACAGTCCCCTTTTTGTAAATGTCCTCTGTTTGAAGCCCTGTCTGCTCCATGTCTGCTTTAGAGAGAAAGAAAACTATGGAGGGAGAACAGGAGCCTGGAAGTTGTCCATCAACAGAGAACACCTGGATAGCAGACTGACTTAGTTACATAGGTCGCCAGGTCTCCCCCCCCCCCAATGATGAGATGGATTACACCTCTATTGAAGTTACAGTAATTATTTATAAATTGACAACAATACATACTAATCAATATTCATGCGAATAGGAGTCCTGATTCATCCTCTTTTGGGGACAAATCTAGTGTATTCCAATTATAAAAACCTTCCTAACCAGATGCTATCTAACCAGGGGCGTACCCAGGATCAAAACTGGGGGGGGGGCAAGAGAGGGGGAGAGAGAAGGAAGGAAGGAAAGAAGGAAAGAAGGAAAGAAGGAAAGAAGGAAGGGTGAGAGTGAGAGAAAAAGGAAGAAAGAAAGAGGGGGGAAGGAAGGATGGAAGGAAGGAAGGAAGGATGAAGCTCCCGTCCTCCGCACCCCAGCTCAGGCTGCTCCCATCCGCCCCCACGTTCCTGTCGCTGGCTGCAGCCATGGACAGGGCGGAAACAGCCCGATTTCCATAACCCACAATGACTTTTCCCCTTCAGTTTTCAGAGGGAAAAGGTGTGGGTTATGGTCCGTAAAATACAGGGTTTTTGGTTTTTTGTTTGCTTCTGGGGGGCAACTGCCCCCCTGCCCCTCGCTGGGTACGCCCATGTATCTAACACTGCTATCTTGAGACATTAAGGGGTAAAAAGAAATGGCAATGCAGGAACATAGGAAACTGCCTTACACAGTAGCACCTTGGGTTACGTTTCCCTCGGGTAACGTAAACTTCAGGTTGTGAAAGCAGCAAGACCGGAAGTGTTTCGCCGTGCACACATGTGGTCTACCACTTCTCCTTGAGTTGCAAAAACCCAGCCAGACCTCTGGAATGGATCCCGTTCGCAACCGGATATACCACTGTACTGAGTTAGACTATTGGTCTGTCGTGCTCAGAACTGCCTTCACTGACTGAAAGTGGGTCTCCAAGATTTCAGGCACTGGTGTCTTCCAGTTCTACCTAGAGATTCCAGCAATTGAGCATGGGACCTTCTGAATGCAAAGCAGATACTCTTATCTCCTTTGACTAATTTTTCTGGCTTTTGCATTGACAGTTTTCCTCAAACCCTGTTCGTTTCTGATTAGAACCTTTCCCTTGAAGATATTAACAGAGCGTTCTTTTGTTCCCATGCAAATGATAAAGCCCCAGAGTAAGCAATAATATCACTGCAGAAGAATTAGTTCACACACTTCATACTGTTCACCTTGTACTTGCTACAGCACCACAGTTTAACAATCAATCATTCACGGTTGGCAATGTATGAGACACATTTTGTTAACTAGAAAACAAACAGCCATTGTGAGCAGAGTGATAAGCCATATCTAAACTGTGATGAAGTTACTGAAATGACTGTATAGTGTTTAAAACACATCTGATCAATGGCAAATATTTTAAGATAAATATTTTATTTTAACCGTTTGCATAATTAAAGATATTGTTTAAACAAGAAACCCTATTTTCAGGAACCTTTCACCATTAAAAAGATTACCAGTATCTACACCACAGAGTTCACATACCAATCAGATCATAGCTCAGTGATACTGGGATCAGTCTGAAGCCCCTTCTGTGATTACTGGCAGGCGGGGGGTGGGGAGGATTAATACAGCGAAGGAAAAACACTGCGGACTACATTTTATTTGCTCAAAAAGAGCCAACTGATTAACCAAGATGACTGAACATACGTGTTAAATTGAGAAGACTTCCACTGACACAAGTAAATCCTTGTTAAATTATATATAAATAATATAATATGGACTTTTTCAAAAGTTAGGGCATGACTTAGTGAAAGTGAAATGCTCTTTCAAGTGAAAGAAAGTAAACTGTCCTTAATTCTGTTGAAATCAATGGGGCAGAGGGAATTTAAGCAAGACATTGTAAGGGAGGAGCTGGCTAGTTTCTTCCTAGAAATGAAAAGAACAATGCATGTTTTGCCTGATATCTCAGGTTCTACAGATGGTGGCAACTTTCTCTTTTTTAAAAATTTAAAGTTGGGACTTTAGGGGTTATGGTTCATATGGGGTGGAGGCAAATGCTCCCCTTGCCCCCCCCATAGATGTTCATGGATGGAGGGCATAATTTAAAGTGAGAAATGGGGGCATGAGCTAGGCTGCCTGCCCGCTTCTTCCCACGCCACCATTTTGTTCTACTAATCAAGCTCATTTCTAATATTAAAGTCCAGCGGGGATGAAATCCCTGTTCCCTTGAGCAACGGACTGTTGGGGATGGGAAAAGTGGAAGACATTGGGAGATCTTAGTCCTCATCCTTCATGCACACACTTCAAGCTTTAAATCACATTTTATCCCTGCTTTGCATGTGGCAGGAATACTTAAGAACCCATGTGTCTCACAGGAAGTCTCCTAACAACAGCAGGGTTCCTTGGAGGTATTTTTTTGCTTTTTATTTTCTTTGCCAATCTCCTTCTTTGTAAACCACTAAGAGACCTTTTTGATGTTAAGCAGTCTCTAAATAGTATGAAACTAAAATAGTTTTTCACCTTCCTAATGTTTGTGCACTACCAACTATTTAATATACAGAGCAGTGACCATTTTAGGTGTGTTTGGATACACAATCGCCAACACACTGGTCCTTTTGGACCCTGAAAAAGGCAGAAGGGGGATGGAAAGGGCATGTTTATATGCGCTCCATCGATGTGGGGGGGGGGGGCGGGAACGGAACGAAATGGTTGCAGCCTGTACTCTAAAAATGAAAACTGTAAATGATGTGAGAAGAGACGAAAGGAAAAAAATGGAAAAGGCTGAAAAACAAAACATTTTAACTGAGCTCAACAACAAAGCATGTCCCTTTTGTCCTCTGCAAAAATCCCAGAGTGATTTATATGGATCTATTGCAGATGCATCTGATAGGTTTAAATTGGGTGAAGAAAGTATTTGCCCTACTCAAGTAATTGCAAGGCCTGTTTAATGCATTTAAAGGCAGTCTTGTCTTCAGAATAGTTGGCATTCCCTGGAAAGAACGTCACAGACCCATCTGTAGAAGTGAAGCCAAAGGCATCGACTGTTTACTGGCTGTGTGAGTTAATGTTGTGCTTTGCACCTGAAGTTCTGCGTGTGAAATTTTTAACCGTTTATTAGCTTAAGCCAGCAATAAACCTAACAGATAAACACTACTGACAACCGAGACCCAGGAAAATGCCCAGGATTACACAAGTCGATGGAAGGAGACCTTTTCAGGCAGTAATGAATAGGAAACAGGATTAGCAACAGATGTTTTGTCAGGCTGCCTCATGGAAAGAAATAGAGAAAACATATATAAAGGGCATATTCTGATTTGTGTCTTAGAGAGCATCCAAACTTCAGAGAACTCATGGCACACTTATTTTTCTGCTAAGGGTCCCCAACATGGTACCCCCTCAGACATTTTGGACTATAACTTCCATCATTCCTGACAACTGGTCCTGCTTGCTGAGGCTGATGGGAATTGTATTTTAAAGCAGCTGGAGAGTCCTACATTGACAACCATTATTCTCGGGCAAATTCTAGAGCACACACATTTACATGGGGCACAAGCGAGGCATGTTAAGCTTCACTGTTGATCTGTACAATCTCCTCAGATGTTCTCCTAGTGCAGTGATGGCCAAACTTGGCCCTCCAGATGTTTTGGGACTACAATTCCCATCATCCCTGACCACCGGTCCCGTTAGCTAGGGATGATGGGAGTTGTAGTCCCAAAACATCTGGAGAGCCACGTTTGGCCATCACTGTGCTAGTGGGACTCGCTAGTGGCTTGAATTGTCACTTCTTAGTTC
Organism: Zootoca vivipara; assembly: GCF_963506605.1. NCBI lineage: Eukaryota > Metazoa > Chordata > Lepidosauria > Squamata > Lacertidae > Zootoca > Zootoca vivipara. The sequence goes on from NC_083285.1 coordinate 4,381,934, forward strand.
TGCCACAATATTTTGTGCAGACACCATGCTATTTTACATACCTTTGGACTTCTCATGAATGTATTCACTGAATGGCCTTGCACAATTCAATTACGAACTGTAAAATGGAAGGTCCTTTTGGGGTGAAATATCTAATGAATTTTGAGAGTCCTGAGGAAAAATTTTCCTCCGAAAGTGCTGCTTGTGTTGGGAGGGAATACCTGGTTGGTACCAATAGATCATTTTCTCCTGTGGGCTTTCACTGTGTCTACCTGTTGTTGTTTAGTCGTTTAGTCATGTCCGGCTCTTCGTGACCCCATGGACCAGAGCATGCCAGGCACTCCTGTCTTCCACTGCCTCCCACAGTTTGGTCAAACTCATGTTTGTAGCTTCAAGAACACTGTCCAGCCATCTCGTCCTCTGTCGTCCCCTTCTCCTAGTGCCCTCCATCTTTCCCACCATCAAGGTCTTTTCCAAGGATTCTTCTCTTCTCATGAGGTGGCCAAAGTATTGGAGCCTCAGCATCAGGATCTGTCCTTCCAGTGAGCACTCAGGGCTGATTTCCTTAAGAATGGATAGGTTTGATCTTCTTGCAGTCTATGGGACTCTCAAGAGTCTCCTCCAGCACCATAATTCAAGATCATCAATTCTTTGGCGATCAGCCTTCTTTATGGTCCAGCTCTCACTTCCATACATCACTACTGGGAAAACCATAGCCTTAACTATATGGACATTTGTAGGCAAGGTGATGTCTCTGCTTTTTAAGATGCTGTCTAGGTTTGTCATTGCTTTGCTCCCCAGAAGCAGGGGTCTTTTAATTTCGTGACTGGTGTCACCATCTGCAGTGATCAAGGAGCCCAAGAAAGTAAAATCTCTCACTGCCCCCATTTCTTCCCCTTCTATTTGCCAGGAGGTGATGGGACCACTGGCCATGATCTTGGTTTTTTTTTTGATGTTGAGCTTCAGACCATATTTTGCGCTCTCCTCTTTCACCCTCACTAAAAGATTCTTTAATTCCTCCTCACTTTCTGCCATCAAGGTTGTGTCATCAGCATATCTGAGGCTGTTGATATTTCTTCCAGCAATCTTAATTCTGGCTTGGGATTCATCCAGTCCAGCCTTTCGCATGATGAATTCTGCATATAAATTAAACAAGCAGGGAGACAATATACAACCTTGTCGTACTCCTTTCCCAATTTTGAAAGAATCAGTTGTTCCATATCCAGTTCTAACTGTAGCTTCTTGTCCCACATAGAGATTTCTCAGGAGACAGATGAGGTGATCAGGCACTCCCATTTCTTTAAGAACTTGCCATAGTTTGCTGTGGTCGACACAGTCAAAGGCTTTTGCGTACTCAATGAAGCAGAAGTAGACGTTTTTCTGGAACTCTCTAGCTTTCTCCATAATCCAGCGCATGTTTGACAACAGGCATATAAAAGTGTCCACCTAACTGCCTCTTAATCCTTCTATCTCTCTCTACCATAAGCTAGTGCAGGCTTCCTGAACCTTGGCCCTCCAGCATAAAAATGTTAATCAAATAAAATGAGAGAAAAAAACTAGATGGGTTGGCAAGATCCTTTACAACAGTGATGCCCGAACTCAGTCTTCCAGCAGTTTTGGGACTACAATTCCCATCATCCCTGACCACTGGTACTGCTAGCTGGGGATCATGGGAGTTGTAGGCCAAAAACATCTGGAGGGCCGAGGTCGAGGAAGCCTGTGCTAAAGTAATGCTGATGATAGGAGGTCAGAAAGTTGCTCCTGCCCTGCCAGCTATTACTGAATGGGTCACATCTAATTTGTCCCCTTGATTGATGGATAGGCTGGCTTGCCCATTGTGCTTCTCAAGAATCCAACCTTAATGGCCATGCCAGTGCATCATTAAAAAAGACTCTATATTGCATTCTTTGTGGTTATTACAACCAAGGAGAAAAATAGCTTGATAATACGAGTAACTCTTATTGCTTAAAACACTGTGTATGCTAAAATAACTCATAAGGTTTGATTTCTAAACACAGTGGCTCTTATCTGAAGCAATTTTATGCTTAATCAAAGGGTAAGAGGAGAGTAAATTCCATTTATTTATTTTTTCTAGACCAAAGTATGGCTTTTCTGCTGCCTGTGAATAAATATGGCAAGTTTAGTTTAAGCATGGTGTGAGTGATTGCAGATGGCTTATTTATTTAAATTGCTCTCTGTTCGGATGAAACCTAAACAGAAAAGCACACAAGTTATCTCTTAAATCCTAACCAATGTTTTGGCTAAACCTAAGTTGAGATATTTTTTTCAGGTGAGTCAGGGCAGAGGAGAGACAACGGATTTGTGCTTCATCATTCATACACAGCATGGAATAAAAGTAGTTCATTCAGTTTCAAAACTGTTTGCAGGAGGTTCATGGAGTATTGAATGTTCTGCAGTGGCAGAGGGTTGGATTGGAAGATGCTCCTTGAGGTCCCTGCTACCTCTATGATTCTCTTTCACAATTGTGAGGGGCAGAAGTGGCGGAATAATACGATGTCTCATTGAGATGTAGATCAGGAACCAATAAGGAGCCAATTTGCATTCACCAGTGCCCCTGAGCTACAGTTGTATTCTGAGTCCGCTCCAAACTTTGCAAGCTAGTTGACATACTCATTTGTCATGAACACAGATCAGTACATGGAATGCTTCAAAATTATTTGCAAAAGGCAAATGGAAACTTTTCTTGCACGAACAGGTTTTATACGCTCTCATTCTATGGTGCTCTGGGTGTTTATTTAGGTCAGAAGAACTCCATTGTGCTTGGAAGTTTTTTCCAGAAATGCTCTGTAAATGCTTTGTCACAAGGCCAAACTCTATGCTACATTAAATGTGTCATTTACCCTCACTGTCAAAAGAGCTTTTGGGGCAGGAGGGTGGTTGAACAGGATCAGGACTAAAAGAGGTTAAATCACCCCCTTTCAAAGGTGCAGAAAGTCTACTAATTATTGCTTTGCAAAAAAAAAAAAAGTTCTAATTTTTGTCTGGCTGTTCTCCATCAATTAATGAGAAAAGAAATTGCTCTCAAAAATTATGAAAGAGGAGGGGGATTTTTTTGACAAAATTCTTATGAGTGGGGAGCAAGGTGGGGTTTTTTGTGCTTACCTTGAGGTGGCCGAGTTGTTTTGTGAGTGTTTTTGCCTTTCATTTCACAATCTGTCTGATGGTCTGCATTTCTGCAGCCCTCCTGGGTGCTCCTTTGCTGGACTTTGCTGTGAACAAAATTATGGGTAGGTTGCCTCTCAGGGCATCCCAATACCTACAAAGGACATAGCTGCCAAGTCTCCCGTTTTCCCCGGGAAATCCCCGTTTTTCCAGCTGTTCCTAGCTGGAAAAACGGATTTTTTTGTTTTTCCCCCGGTTTATTCTGGTGTGGCGGCCATTTTGGAACTGGGCGGAGCATGCTCAGAAGCGACTTTTGATGCTGCTCTGCCCAGTTCCAAAATGGCTGCAGTGCGACTTCTGGCACAGTGGCCATTTTGGAACTGGGCAAAGCAGCATCAAAAGTCACTTCTGAGCATGCTCCGCCCAGTTCCAAAATGGTGACAGCGCTACTTCTGGTCTCCTACTTCCGGCCCGGTCCCTTATTTCTCGGACAGCAACTTGGCAGGTATGGCAAAGGACAAGATGGTATTTCCCTCCCCCATTCCATGTACCAAAGTCAGCTTCAGCACTGGCAATAGGACAGCATGGCCCACCACAAATGGGGGCAGCAGGCAGGTTTATGGGGCTCAGAGGAGGCTGCCTCAGTATGCCTAATGGTAGGGCCAGCCCTGACACCATGCTCCCGACAGTTAATTTTCTTTTTTAATTTTTTTTTTTCCTTCTGAAGTACTGAAATATGTGTTTTATAAAGGTCAAAGCACACTAATCTCTGGTGCTTAGTAGCTAGGCTCTTGGGATTCTTGGTCCTCAGTTATAGCTCAGAGGTGGATAACCCAGGCTGCACTGGGGAAATGGTTAATGAAAAGGCAAACTGGCTCCACCCTTCGCCATCTTGCAATGATAAGAACCTTATTGTTCTATGGAATTTAGAAATCCTAAAGCGGCATGCAAATGAAGCAGAAAAACAGAAGCCTCTTTTGCAAGAGAAACAGGAGGAGAGGTTTTAGCACAGTACTACTATTAAAATTAAAATTAGTATTTTATTTTCTCCTCCATGAAAACAGCTGTTTACTTGGCCATTTTCCTATGTCGTGAAGGCTGAAATTTAAATTCAGTGGAGCAGGGTCAAGATATTAACTGACATGCATGAAATTTCAGATACAGTGGTGCTTCGCAAGACGAATTTAATTCGTTCCGCAAGTCAATTCGTTTTGCGAAAAATTCGTCTTGCGAATCGCGGTTTCCCATAGGAATGCATTGAAATTTCTTTTTTTGCCCATAGGAACGCATTAATTAAATTTCAATGCATTCCTATGGGAAACCGCGATTCGCAAGACGAATTTTTAGCAAAACAAATTCGTCTTGTGAGTCACCATCAGATCGCAAGACGCATCTGTCTTGCGAAAAATTCATCTTGCCGGGCATTCGTCTTGCGAGGTACCACTGTATAGCTATATAATCCCTAGTGTAGTAAGATAAGACCTTTGGAGCAGACATTTTTAAAAAAAGTTTTTTTTTTTAATGAACTGCCCTACTGTTCAGGTCTACGTACAAGTAGAGAAGAGAGTGGCTGGGAAGGGAATGGGGAACAGTTCTACAGTGATGTGTGATGTTCATATTTGGCCTGCTATCTACACACAGGCACAAACAGAAAGTCATACTGGAACAAATGGGACTTACAAATGCATAACTGGGGGGCCGGTTAAAACTTCAAATTATTGTGGAGAAGTTGTGTTTTCCCCAGTGACTTTGAGAGCTTCAGCATTTTAACAATTTCCTGTTTCATTCATATGCTCAGCATGGGGTAGATGAACAGCTCAGTAGCAGTTAATTGGAAAACACACACACACACACACCACAAAACCTTACTAGCGAGCAAACCTGAAGCCAGACATGGGGGCAAAATAGCTGCTGTATCCAGTGAGAAAGGAACTTTCAGCTCAGGCTCTTCAATCCTTAACTGAATAACAGAGCAATGCAAACAGGCAGGTGGGAGGCCAATGGTAGGATTTCCAGTGGCAGAAGTCAGCAGAAATCCGCAAACAGGGTATCCTGAGGGTGGGTCAGTTCTGGTGCAGGGGCAGCCTGGAATCTACTGGATCCTGAGCTAGACTTACTGCCATCACATGAAGGCATGGGATCTGACCCAATTGTCCTGCCCCACCCATGTTCCACTGTGGCCTCCACAAGCTACAGAGCTATGGATATGGAGATGAAGCCACAATGCTGCAAAGCCCTCTGCTACCATCTGGTTGTGGGTGGGGTAGGGGCAAGGTTACTTTACAGCCACAGCAGGCGCTGCAATCTTCCAACAGCTTGACCTCACCCCCAAAGGCAGACTCCTCCAGTGTCTCCCGAGACAGATGCCAACCAGGAGAAGGTTAGGATTGTGCCCTAACTACTAAATGTGTCATAAGTCTTGTGCAGTACCTAGAAAACATGGACAAAGTTGCTCATGTTGGCTGGATCATGGTGTGGAGCAGAGCTTTCCAAGCTGCTCATGTTGTTGACACACTTTTTAGACATGCATCATTTCACAACACAGTACTGTAATTCAGTTTTATTAGCAAACCGGACACCTACACACAACACACTAACGTGTCACGACACACAGTTTGGAGAGCTCTGGTGCAGAGTCAAGCTCTTCTAAGCCTTATTTACTGTATTTTTCGCTCCATAGGACGCACCTGACCATAGGACACACCTAGTTTTTAGAGAAGGAAAACAAGAATTTTTTTTTTGCTTTCTTGAATTGTCCTAGGCATAGCAGCCAACTCCTAGAGGCCTAGGTGCCTTTGCCCCCCCCCCCCATTAAATATTTGAGGAAGCTTCTTTTGCAAAGGGGGAAAGCTCCATTTTTTTAAAGGATCACCTCAAAGTTGTGCAGCATTTTTTGCAAATGGGAAAAGCCCCGTTTTTTGGGGGGGGGGTCAGCTCAGAGTTGTGCATCTTTTTTTGCAAAGGGGGAAAGCTCCATTTTGTTAGGATCAGCTCAAAGTTGCTGAGTTTCCTTGCAATGGGAAAAAATCCTGTTTTTATGGGGTTCAACTCACAGTTCTGCAGCTTCTCTAGTTTCCAGACAGATAATCTAATCAGCCAGTCACATGTCTCACTCTGCAGACAACAATTGAGGCCTAGGCAAGGGGCCGGGAGGGGCCAGAAGGGAACTAGCTCTCTTATCTCACTCCTCGATCTCTTGCAATCAGCTGCTGAGTGGGTTCCTTTCAAAGTGCTCATTCCCTCTTGTTAGCCTTTAGCTCTTTCTTTTTTAAAAAAGCACGATCTGCCTTTAGCCCCTGGGCCACGCATTCGCTCCATAGGACGCACAGAGATTTCCTCTTACTTTTTAGGAGGAAAAAGTGTGTCTTATGGAACAGAGCAGCTTCCAACATATATAAAAACATAATAAAGCAATAAACATAAAAAACCCTTCCCAATACAGGATTGCCTTCAGCTGGCTCGGAGGCCGGATAACTCTATAACCTCCAACGAAAATAAGGACATCCTAAGGAAAAGTGGGATATTCTGGGATCAAATCAGAAACCGGGACGGCTTCTCTAAATCGGGGACGTCCTTGGAAAATAGGGGCACTTGGAGGGTCTGGAGTAAGTAAGTTCCATTCAACTAAAAGGGACCTACTTCTGAGTTGACATTGTGCAGTTTAGCACTTAACTTTGACTGAGTCATGATCATAGCTACAGGATGATTTAAGGAATTTGTGTAAATATTCATTCTCATTGCAGCTCTTTGTGTGTGTGTAGAATTTCGTACATTGCAAGCAAGCCAAAGAGATGCTCGAAAAGGTGTGTCATATCAAAACACTTGTCAGAGAAAGCTCTACAGCAGAGATAGGGAGTCTGCCCCCCCCCCCCCGATATTTGTGGGACTCCAACTCGCATCAGCCCCAACTACTGTGGTCTTTCACCAGAGGTGATAGGAGGTGGAGTCCAACAACATCTGGAGGATCCCTCTTCCTGTTTTATGAACAGCTCTCGTCCCCTCTCAATCCATGACTGGCATGGATTTATTGCATTGTATTGTTGTTTAAACTTACTGCACAATAAATATTTCCATAACCATTAGCGCTAAGGAGAGAAAAAAATCACTTCACACAGGAAAATGTTCCACATCTATGTCCCCCCGGCCTCTCCCTCACTGCCAAGGGCACCTTGAGAGAGCACGTATCCTGCACTGGGACAATAAATCTTAATTCTAAACAGCATCTTGGGGAATAAAAATCCATTCCTTTGTTATACGACAGAAGCTTTGATCACGACACCTTTTTAATTAAGCTCCAGTGTTTGTATATTTTATTGGCTTAAAAGCCAACAGAGCAATATTTTTGTAATAAATAAGAAATAGATTTTTTTGGAGAGTAGGCTACTCTGTCTATTAAGGAGCAAAATGCTGACACACATATTGCCACTATATGGACTCAGAGAAGCCTTTAATCAAACATGGTATGTAATTGCAGACTGACACCTTTGCTTACTGCTTTTTGTCTTCCTTTTAAATATACAGTGGTACCTCGCAAGACGAATGCCCTGCAAGACGAATTTTTCACAAGATGATTGCGTCTTGCGATCTGATGGTGACTTGCAAGACGAATTCATTTTGTGAAAAATTCGTCTTGTGAATCACGGTTTCCCATAGGAATGCATTGAAATTTAATTAATGCGTTCCTATGGGCAAAAAAAAAAAGAAATTTAAATGCATTCCTATGGGAAACCACGATTCGCAAGAGGAATTTTTCACAAAACGAATTGACTCGCGGAACGAATTAAATTCGTCTTGTGAGGCACCACTGTATGAGTGAGTGACCTTTTATAATTTTCTTTGCACACAAGGCTTGTTTGCATGCCCACAAAGGATCTTTACCATGTCAGGAAGGATAGTAGGGATGCGTATATCCCAATGTGTGTTTAAATTAATGTGTGGCATGGATGCACGGATGCATGTAGGCTCAGTTTATGCAATCCTCCAAAGGACAAAGATTTTCACTTGAATCAACCCTTCTGTGCTTGGCTCTGAGCTACATGTTATTGCACATTGTCAACAGAGCAGGAATAGGAAACCTTTGGCCCTCAAAATGCTGTGAAACTGGGTCCTCTGGCCAGGCTGGCTGGCACTGATGGGAGTTGGAGTCCAACAACATCTAGAAGGCCAGAGGGACACCAGTCAGTGGAAGAGCCTATCCTTCCATCATGCTAATAATACTGAGCAGAAAATGTTGCCTCACTTTCATGGACCCCTTTGCAGCCCAGTAGGGTAGTGTTTTCAGTGCTCAACTGTAGGACAAAGGTCTAAAAATGTCCTTCTCCAGTGGGACTCCTCTCCGTGAGCTTTCTGGGTATTTTTAACTGATGGTGCCAATGCGGCTTGGCAGCTACAGGGATGCAGTTGGCAGCCTGGCCAGTCACCATACTCTCTACGGGGTCTATATTTGAATGATACTGTATAAATGGTGGGTGTGGGGTTTTTGTGTGTGTGTGCTGGATTGGTTCCACTGGAGCCATGAAAGAAATTCGCAATTTCTACATATTCCTTTAATTAAAGTTAGCAACTTTCAAAATATTGGCCAATATAGTCAATACAATCAAATAAGAATTGGCCCTATGTCTTATGTGCTTTTAAAAAAGGGAATATATTTATCTATCTATCTCCCCTCTTCTATTCTATACAGTATTGGCTTTTATCTTTTAAGTCTCATTTTTTTCTGCCCATATTTGGTTGCAGGATGATGCCTGCAAGCCTATCCTCACTGCCAGGCGAGTCAATCCTATGCCTTCCAATTCAGCATGCCTCATGCAGAGAACGGACACATAGACAAATTATTTAAGTGTCTGTTGTGGCAGCAACCAAAGGATATACAGTGAGAATGAAATGTATGGTACAGGTCCGGTTTACACATGGCTGTACATAATTTGATTTCTCAATCCCCCACCACTCAGGACCTGATCATTTGCAGCTGGCTGCATGAGCCAATTCTACTGAGAAGGATTGTGTGTGATACAAATAGGCTGTCTCTGGTGTCAGGTCTGCGGTGGCTCATTCGCACATGCAAGCTACCGTTGTGCTCTAAATATGCAGATGTGAACTTGCTTGATGTAGACTCCAGATAAATCAAAAAGAATGGCAAGATGGCTAACCTTGAGGAGCAATGCAGAATTCATTGTCCACCACTTCTATTTCCTCTTCTGCTTTCAACTGTCGATGTGGATCTTGGTGTTATGGCAAAGCCAGTATGCAATGGCCAAGCTGGTGATGGTTTGTTGTTGTTGTTTTTTTGAAGAAAACAAACATGATTAAATAGCATCTGGGAGACAGAGATCAAGCCTTGTAGGGAAGGTTTATTATTTAAAACCCTCTTTTTCTCAACACTGATTTCCCAGCACAAATCCCCTCCTTTCAAGCTGCTCTTTGCTTCCAGGGGGATGTTTCAATTGGCTGCAGTACATCTTCCTAGGGTAAAAAGCAGCTATGGGGCTGATTTGTGAGAACAATGGCATGGAGCAAAAAAGATTAAACCCATACTTCCTGCTTTGTGCAACCCTAATGAGCCGTTCCCTCCTGCTGCTGTTTGCTATTACACACACACACACACACACACACACACACACACACACACACACACATGTATCCACATATTTCACACATCATATGGTTTGGCCTCAGTATAACTCCAGTTTGCCTTCAGGGAAGAGCTTCAGAGTGTGCTGGAGAGCAAATATTTATAATCTATTGTTATTTAAAGAAATGGGAGCACTAAGTAACCGGTTTGTTATAGATCAGATTTCTGAGTGTATGATTGTCATTGGTATTGACTTAATCACCTCAGGACAGCCAAGACTTTATTCATTGACCTTTTTTAGGCAGAACAAAGGTAACTCTTGTAGAGAAAGGGTCAGTAGCTGTTTACTGAAGGAGTACACTGGAGCCTTGTTTTGATCGGCATGCAAAAATATTACTTGCAAAAGTGCTAAGAGGCTTTACTTTCTAATGGCTCATTTAACATCTAGGCTTGAATGCTTTCCTTGGTGACATTCCCAGATTCATAAGGCATGCGACTTGGATTGTTTTTCAGGAGATCAAAGTTGCAGATCTGGCCATCACACACACAGAGAGGGGGAGAGAGAGAGAGTCATTACTAAAAGTTAGCAGATCCTTCGGCTTTGATCCACTTGAACCTATTTGGAAATAGGGAGTATTCATCGGTGAACATGGGCATGTGTGAATGAACAACTACAAATTTACCACCACTGAAAATCCTAATGCAGGAGTGGGGAACCTTTAGCTTTCGAGATGTTGCTGAACTACAGCTTCCATTAGCTGTAGCAAGCATGGCCAATGACCAGGGATGATAAGAGTTGTAGCTCATCCACATCTGCAAGACAAAAGGTTCCCTACACCTGTCCTAACACAAATTATCCTAAGGATACTGTCATATTGCAGTTTGCATGGTTGGCATGGAACAATATGTGAACAGAAACACAGCTCTCCTTTGAAATTACAATTCTCTGAATTTTGCAGTGCAGTTCTTCAGTCAAATTATTTCCACAAAAATGCACATATTAAGGGGAACATGTCTATAAAAATGCCTGCTTTTGCGAAAATAACACACACAAATTCTTTCTGTTAAGGAAAATTGCTTGCAAAAATGTGTCTATTAGAAGAAATACACACTAAAATGCTGGTGGCTTATTTTGAAGCACTAAAGTTATGTTTGATACCAGCAGTGTTGTCCTCTAGCAATATTCATAATGTTGAGTTGTAGCAGCCCAAAGGTGTGCAAAGTTAGGCAATCTGAATATGATTCCTAGTTAGCAAGAAAATAAGAACATAGCTCATAAATGTCTCTGTGCACACACAAACATATATCAGTGTGTGTGTGTGTGTGTGTGTGTGTGTGTGTGTGTGTGTGTGTGTCAGGGGACCACCAGGGGTCAGCGGAGAGTCCAGGAAGCTGGGACCAGGGCTCTCCAAGGGAGATGCTAGTGTATCACAACTTCCTTCTGAAGGTGGTGCTGGGGCTCAGGAAGTGGTGCAGACCCTTGGGGATGCTGAGAGTGCAAGGTTCCCAGAGGGAAGGTTTGAAGGGTCGGACCAGAGCACTCAGGAGGGGGAGGTTCCAGAGGAGGCAGCACCTGAACCGGCAGTTCAGGTGGAGAGGGTGCTCCACCAGCCCCATCACCCCAACAACGGAGGGGGGGAAAGAGGCGCGAGGAGAGGAGATTCAAGGCGCCACAGGTGTTTTGCTGGTAAAAGTCCCTACAAGCAGTGCTTCTGGATTCTGATTCGGACTAGGACAGTCAAGGATTTTGATGCTCTGTTTTGTACATATGTATATAACAAAACTCTGTAAAAACCAGCCACAGAGTTGGAGCGCTTTACTCGTGAGAAGGCAACCAGCATCATTACAGCGTATCTCTGTCTCTGTGTGTGATTGTTCCTTTTTTAAAAAAGTCAGGCACTTTTAAAATTGAAAAAGGTTATACTGTACATGAAAGAGTTAAAACCAGTTTATACTGCAATCCTGTACATACTTATCTGGGAGTAAGTTCCAGAGAAGTCAGTGGAACTTACCTTTGAGTAGATATGCGCAGGGTTGGGCTGTTAAACTGGGGAAACATTTTTTTGTGACATAATAGTTCCCCAGAAAATAAGCCTCAATTGATTCTAGCTAATCCATATCTTAGTTATGTTGGATGAAGTTTATTTCTGTGGGCCATAATATGCAGTGTTCTCATTGATTAATTTGATATATGATGTGCTTTAGAAGGCAAAGCTGTAAATAATGATTTCCATTAAGACAACATTTGAGTGAATGACTCAGGCTATTTCAGATGCTTTATGAGTATAGTCTAAGAATGATGCATTTAAATTCTTAAGTTGCTGAGGGTACAGCTAAATCTGCATTTTTATTGGCATGCTGCATCTTTTATCAAGATGTGGTTATACAAGCAAGGAAAGCAAATGAATGCATCTATTAAGCTACGCTTCTTCTTTCTTTCACAGAACTGCAGGAAACGAAGACCGCTCGGTTTTATGCTCTTTCCCACCACCCCTTAGACTACAGGATATTGGTGATGGATGAAGATCAGGACCGCATCTACGTTGGCAGCAAAGATCACATTCTGTCTCTGAATATCAATAATATAAGCCAGGACCCTCTGAGTGTAAGTCCACAAAGCCCTCTGGGAAGCCGGGATCGTTTTACTGCATGCTTCTGTTTTCAAAGAGAAGAGGAAGGAGGGCGTTTCATCATTATCGCATTGTCAGGCAACATGCCAGGTCCACGCCTGCTCAGAACAGTTGCTGCTTGTACATTAGCAGAACAATATGTTCAAACAGCATATTTAAGACAGAGCCTCATTTCCCGCCCCGCCCCCTCGTTTGGGACTGTGGGGGGAAACGAATCCATTTTACTTCCAGCACAAGAAGCCCCTGGACCTATTTGCCTGCAGTTTGGTAGGCTTGATCCATTCTGGAGAGGGGGCTCCTGTCCAAAGCTGGACAATATGCTTGCCTGATATTTAGGATATTATTCTTTTAGTGAACCCAGACTTACAACCAGTGCTTTTGACAGATTGTCCAGTGATGGGTAAAAAAAAATAGAAGTAGGGGTTGCTGGCTATGTGAGCACCCCACTCAGATTATTATAAACAGAATCCAGGTGAGGACAGCCCACCCTAAACAGGTCCATCTCCTTAAGTCTACTCATACCTGACCACTGACTGCTACCTCGTTCCACTTCAAAACAACAAAAAAGGACCCTTGGGGGAAAGGGATGAGGTAGCAGCTGGTGAAGACAAGCCATGGCCAGAGAAACTGCTGCTGAGTGTGGAGGGCGAAAGCCTTTCAGAGCAGGAGGATCCCTGTGTAAGGATGTCTCTCAGCAGCAGTCTTTCCCCCCAAGTGCACCTCGTTAAAGGAGCTCTTTAGGTAAACTAGCAGGGAAACATGTCTACTGGCTTCTTAGGATGCTGCTTTGAAAAGCTCAGCTGCTTGTCAGGAGTGAGCCTGCAGTAAATCACACTGTGCAACTTGAAGTTAACTCTTTATTAGCAAGAACTCGATTGGTACAGACTCGGCGGAGTGCCACGCCTAATGAGCACAGCAGCTCATGGATCAGTTGCTGAGACTGAAAGGCCCCTCATCTCGAGTGCTTTCCCCAAGCAATCAGAGACTGCACCTGCATGAAGTCAACCTATTCTTCACCCTCTTCATGCCTCTTCTGGTTCTGGGAGACCAGGGGGGGTGGGGAGGTTTTCACAGAAGGAGGGGGAGACACCCATTCCTCTTCACTAGCCTGGCTCATCTTTGCCTCTTGGCCTCTCTTCTCCCCTGCTTCAGCTTCAGCTTCTGCCTCTGATTCTGGAATTCTCCCTGCCACAAACTCACCCAGATCATTAAGCCTGGTTACCTCTTCAGCTTCCGCACCACTTCCTCCCAGTCTTCTCCCTTTGACCGCTCATCATCACACCACCATTCCCCAGGCTCAGAGCCTTTTACTTCTGGCACAAAAAGCCCCTGGACCTTGGTGGTTCCCCCACTGGTTCTTCCCGCCGTTCTTCTGTGTCCAACCAGTCCATGAACATTGTAGGAGGTGTTTGTCCGCAGACAGCTTCCAGGTCATGTGGCCAGCATGACAAAGCTGCTTCTGGCGAACCAGAGCAGTGCACGGAAATGCCGTTTACCTTCCCACCGGAGCGGTCCCTATTTATCTACTTGCACTTTTTTTTGATGTGCTTTCGAACTGCTAGGTGGGCAGGAGCTGGGACCGAGCAATGGAAGCTCACCCCGTTGCAGGGATTCGAACCGCCGACCTTCTGATCAGCAAGCCCTAGAGACTCTGTGGTTTAACCCACAGTGCCACCTGGGTCCCCTAGGAGAGAAACTTGCAAAACTTTCTAGGAGAGAAAATACTCTTCCTTATTTCACAGATGCAAAACAGGGACACATTTGTGTATTTAGAACACCCTATTCCCAAACCGAGAATTGCTGCCAAAATACTCCCTCACTTTCCTATTGCACACTGCTGAAGGCTCTTGTCTTTGCATTGCACTATATTCATTTGCTCTGCAATACCATGTCCTGCCCTGGCTTCTGAGGCAGGGAGTGTTAGTAAGCTGGCAGTAGCAGTTTACATTACTTTCTTTCTTTTTAATTAACAGTGTTTAACCCCATGGCGGATCTGATTGCACGTATTGCAAGTTAGCTGCAAACAAATTCATTAACATCTTGTGTTATCTGGCAATGAGGACGCCTGACAGAAATGACATGAATGGACATGCCAGCAACATTTTAAAAAGGCATCTTTAAACTCTTCCCAAATTAGGGATTGTTCCCACAATCTACATTCACTATGATTATAAAGAAACTCTGATGCTTCTGTGAAAATAGAGCAGAAAAACAGAAATTTATTTAGCAAGGGAGGAAAATTTTCAAGAAATGCTTTGGTACAGCTCTCAAACTAATCCCATGGAACAAAGAGGAGTCTTGTCTTTTAAAGACAGTATTAGCAATTATGAGCAGTTTCCTGACTTCCTAAGCACAGAAATTGCCTTTCTATAATATGCTGCTTGGCTCCTTATTCAGCCTTCTACATTAACATGTGTTGCTTGAGGCCGTATCCTAGTCTCTGGATTTTGGAACAACCACATGCAGGCCCTTACTGCACTCACTAATCCCCCCTTAACATCTCACTGGAAAAAATGTTGCCACACTGACAGTGCTAAATCGATTAAAGAAATTAGGGATTTGTTTTATGTGGAGTCGTCTGAGCAGAATTTGCTGAAACATCACAGAGTGAACCGGAATCCAGATAATTGCTACCCAACTTTATAGACACAGTAAATGAAGCTGTAGCTCTGTATATTATTGGCAGGGTATACCGTCACCAGACATTAGACTGCTACACACTGGAATATGTCCAACAGTCATAAAGAACTGACACTTGCTCATTATTCATGGAAACTGTGCTTCTTTGCTATTCTTTTATCTGTTTTCACATCCTATCTAACTGTTCTTTGCTTGGTGTTCCTTACAACCAAGGCCACAGTTTTCATTTTTCGTTTCCCCTTCCTCTCTCATGTCTTTTTAGATTTCAAGCTTGAGGGTAATGGGTGTCATCCTTTTCTTCTTCTGAAACAAACAAACAAACAACAGTCTACCATTCTGAGGGATAAAATATATGTTAGTGGTGAAGAAAATATTAAAATTGAAATTTATATCTAAGGATATCACCCAAAGCTGTCTAAGAGTGGGAGATGCAAAGTCTCTCATCCACATCTCACAACTATTAACTCACTGGTAGAGTATTAGGTGCATTAGACAAATCAGGCTACCTAATAGCTATTTTAGGTACGCGGGTGGCGCTGTGGGTTAAACCACAGAGCCTAGGGCTTGCCAATCAGAAGGTCGGCGGTTCAAATCCCCACGATGGGGTGAGCTCCCGTTGCTCGGTCCCAGCTCCTGCCAACGTAGCAGTTCGAAAGCACGTCAAAGTGCAAGTAGATAAATAGGTACCTCTTCAAGCGGGAAGGTAAACGGCATTTCCATGCGCTGCTCTGGTTCGCCAGAAGCGGCTTAGTCATGCTGGCCACATGACCTGGAAGCTGTATGCCGGCTCCCTCGGCCAATAATGCAAGATGAGCGCTGCGACCCCAGAGTCGGTCACGACTGGACCTAATGGTCAGGGGTCCCTTTACCTTTAATAGCTATTTACTTGGAAGCAAGTCCCATGTAACTCATTGGGAAATGTAGACATTGTCCTTTTAGTATCAGCCTGATCAAGTACAGATTTTGGTATGAAGATTGCTGAGAAAGCACATGGAACCCTCAAAAAAGCATTTTAAAGGTCTCCTGCTAGAGGAGGTGTGGAGAACTTCCAGATGTTGCTGCATTATGCTGTTTATGACAATGGATTATTATTATTTACTTGCTTAAAAAATTATAATCCAGTTCACAGCCAGTGGTTATCAAAGTGGCGTACCATAAGATAAAAGACAAAAAGCCGCTTTTATAAACTTTTCTTTCTTTCTTTCTTTCTTTCTTTCTTTCTTTCTTTCTTTCTTTCTTTCATCTATCTATCTATCTATCTATCTATCTATCTATCTATCTATCATCTATCATCTATCTAATGCAAGCATTAACATGTGCATGACATGAAGAGTTTGCCTTCTGACTGCTTGGAAATATATTTTACTCTACTGCTTGTCTAAACTGGAGCCTGCTAGAGAGATGAACCCTCCATTGTTCTGATTTTGGGTGTGTGCTGGTTGAGGATTCTCCTGAAGCTGTGATGTTTATCTAGAAATTAACTAAAGCTCTTGGGCTCAGTTCAGCTGGAAGCTTAGTGGAGCATATTTTCTTATGTGACACCCTGCGTTATACTTTGGCATCCAAAATGAAACTCTTTGACATCAGCCTCACTTTGAAGCATTTTTGCACACAGTTGATCTAGACTTTGAAAGAAATGAGCAGCGTCCATGTTAAAAACAACAATGACAATAACCAAACTTTGTGCAATCATTTAAAACATATTTATATCTGATTATTCTCCTTTGCCTTCAGTTCCACTCCTAACAATGCCAAAGGTCAGAGGGCAGCTTTATATATTTTTTGGGATTCTCAATGTGGGAGGTCAGATTCTCTGAGGAGGTTTAGGCATTTGCAAGGGAGGTCCAAGCTGTTCCATTGCTTCAATCAACTTGCTTTTCATGGCTATCTTAAAAGGAAGGAAACAGAACACCCAAAACACATCCTTACAGTCAGTGTGATATGGACAGAAGGTCCCCATTGCACTTGGAGAGATAAATAGAAGACACACCATCATTCCCTCTATTCTGACATTCATGCTGTAGCCAAAACAGCATTTGCACACCACTCATAGGAGGTAAATTTCATCTAGCTTGGGCCAGTCACAGCCTCTTAACTTACCTCACAGGGTCATTGTAGGGATTAACTGAGGAGGGAGGTGAACCGTGTGCTCTTCTGGAGAGTCCAGCCAGATGGAGGTGTCCGTCACCAGTGTGGCATCTAGAGAACTCCACATGGTCGCAATTGGATCCGCTCCAGTCGCAAAAATTGCCTGGCACCTGGGGGATTTTGAACACAGGTCTCAACTGATAACAGGGGGGGGGAGCACCAAAAATTGGCTGCTGGGGGTGAAATGGAGAGGCTAGAATCCTAACAGCAGGACTCCACATGTAACATTTTTGTTGCATGTCATATTTGTGTGCTTTGTGCTTTTGAAGGGTGCTTGATCTGAAAACCTGTAAAGCAGTGGTGGCCAAACTTGGCCCTCCAGCTGTTTTTGGACTACAACTCCCACCATCCCTAGCTAACAGGACCAGTGGTCAGGGATGATGGGAATTGTAGTCCCAAAACAGCTGGAAGACTGAGTTCAGCCATCACTGTTGTAAAGGTTATTGCCAACCCATCTAGTTTTTCTCTCTCATTTTATTTGATTAACATTTTTATGCTGCAGATCATAGATATCCTGACCTAGTTCCCTTTTTTTTAAAAAAGTCCAAATCTAATCACTACTTTGACTTCCCCACAGATGTTTTGGCTAGGCAGAATGTTTTGATGAGGCAGAACTTTGACTGGGCACAGCTTATGTGCTTGTTGGAACCATTCTGAAAAACTCCAGAGACCTGATAAAAATTCTTGTTAGTTTCCTTTGAAATCCCTTGCAAACATTTCAACTTGGAAGGATCTTCCAATCTACATTGGATTTTGTTGATAGGTGAAATTGAGTGGCACAGTCCACAATCTTTCCTACGCCCGAGGAGGCTTGCGATAGACTGGTTCATTCACTTATCCACCTAGAACAACCCCATTGTCTTATGGTGGAAGGACCTTATAGGCACTGTGTGAGCTTATACAACTTGAAATGGAGAGCTTGTGTTCTGAATGTGTGTGCCAAATTTCATTCCACTGTCTCAGTGGATGCTAATGTTACAGAGCAAGAAATGAGAAGCCAAAAATTGTGCATGCATAGCTTTCATTCAGAAATGTTTTCACCAAACCCTTGAATGATGGGGGAAGGTACCCAGGTCACATGGTGCCTTATGCAGGTGTTGGGGGAAGGTGTGTGCCACCCCCTCCAACCCAAACAACAATTCATATTTGGGTGGGGATTTGAATTCGCCCCACGCTACAATTTGGGAACCCTTCATTCTTCCTGTAATCAGGTTAACAAATGCTAAGGCAGATCTTCTGCCCAATAAGTGTCTTCCTCATGGCACAGGCTTGCAAGGTCTGCACCGACTTCAGATGACAATCCCATTAACTTCAAAAGTTCTGCTTTCTGGAAGGCTATAATGTACACCAGCTTGTAACTGAAATGATCTATTTGGGATGCATTTCTGAACTAACACAGCATTGTGGGAGGGTGGCTTGCTCAGAGTTTCTCTGAGCAAGAAAAACTTGGATAAAATACCTTCCCCAGCAACACAGGTCTGTGAAAATATTGACCTTGTGAGTTTGTGACTTGCAGGCAGTGTGGTAGTTTGAACAAGGTGGAAATGATAAATTTCCCCAACCCCTTTAAATGTGCATTGAATATTATGTAATTCATATCTGTATATTTATGTATTTTCTTTCAACACAGATATTCTGGCCAGCATCAACAACCAAAGTTGATGAGTGCAGAATGGCTGGCAAAGATCCTACAGTAAGTATCCCCCCCCCCTTTTTAATTAAATGTTTGGCTACCGAGAAAGAACGCCTTGGGTGCAGCCAAAAGCGTAGCGGAAGAGGCGTGTTTTCATTGAATACTCTGCAGGCCGAAACAGTCATGCAAAATTCTGAAACAAGCAAGATATTGACACAGCCTGGATCTCCCTCCCGATGTCTGGGGAAACGAGCACATTGCTTATGTTCAGGACCAGATTTTAAAAAAGGAAACCCATTTCTTGCTTACCTTGTTGCTAGTGATGGATATCATTAATAAGGCTCGCTCTGCGTATCTCCTAGAGAATATATTGCAGACTGTTGAACTAATGTAAGTGCCTGGACAGACTCCCAGATGGCACAGGCAGCCTTTTGTATGGAAAAAAATAATCCCTGTACATTCCAACAGCACTTACTGCTTGATCATAAAGACTCTTTTATTGGTTTTCTAAAGCAACATTTTGAACAGATGCCTGAAAAAAAGCAGAACTTCCTTAAACCAGGTAAATGTGGCACGACTGTTACTGGAGTCAAAGCAAGAATCCTGCAAGAGAACCATCTGCTGAGCCAATTACCTCTTCCAAATCTCAGAGCGATTCTTGCTCAAACGAACAAACCACTCCTTTAATTGTTACGAGCTTAATAACTTGTACATCACCTCCGGCAATACTCGGGAAAAAGGCGCGTGGAAATTATATTAGCAGCAGCTATAGCAATAAATGATTTCGGTGTGCCAAGTGCAAGTAGGGTGGCCAGTTTTACAGAGGGCAGTTCTCTATCTGAAGCTATCCTCTATTGGAGAGACTGCTCTGGCAAAGAAAGCACTCTAAGGAGGCTGTCTGGCTCAAAGATAAGGAACCCTAAGAAAATAACTCCTTGCCCATTGATATTAGGCAGGCACCTTCACGGTGCTGTTTTCAGCACTTGCCAAAAACTTCTTTGTTCAAGCAAGCTTACCCAGGCATGTAAATTTGACGTGGATTTTAAAATGTTATCTTATTTTATAATGTATATTTTGAAACTTTTGGTTTTATATACATTTTTGAGAGAGGAAATAGGCTATAGGCTAACAGTTTTAAATATCAGCAATTTTAATTTATTTTATATTATAAGTAGATCTCATAGGTTTTGATGATGGAGTGGTACAAACATTTTATTAAATGAATTAAAAATTATGCAGTGGCTCCCCATCTGTGGAATGCTCTCCCTAGGGAGGTTCACCTGGTACCTTCACTACAGATCCTTAGGCACCAGGTGAAAGCGTTTCTCTTCAGCCTGGCGTTATGCTGGTTAGCATTCTATGGCTTTTCAAATGCGTTTGTATGAGGGGAATTATTGGTTTGCTTTTATTTCATTGTGTATTTTGTATTCTCATTTTCTATCTTTTTTGTTGTGAAATACCCAGAGATCTTTGGATGAAGGGTGGTATACAAATTAAATTAATAATTTAAATAAATATGTAAATATATAAATGGAGAACAGGGGCCATGAAGTTGCAAATCAACAGCAGCAAACACAGCTGTCTTTAGATGACTACTAAAACTTGTCCACCTGGAAAGATATATGAATTTCTTGACTGAATTGGACTTTTGATCCCTCTCATAGTCTTTTACTATACCTTTTGGAGTGCTCCAACTTATTTTATCTGTTGATACAGTTTTCCATGGATTTGATTGTTGTTTTCATATTTTGTAAGTTATCTAGAGCAGTGTTTCCCAAACTTGGGTCTCTAGCTATTTTTGGACTACAACTCCCATCATCCCTAGCTAGCAAGACCAGTGGTAAGGATGAAGGGAATTGTAGTCCAAAAACAGCTGAAGACCCAAGTTTGGGAAACACTGATCTAGAGTACTCTTTTGGTGCTAAAGAGTGGACTTAGAAATAGTAATAAATAAATTCCACTTTATTGGCCAAAGTTTTCCAGCCCAGCCCCCAAATAAATAATTGTTTGTGATGCATCTAGGTCAGGCATCCCCAAACTGCGGCCCTCCAGACATAGCTGCCAAGTTATCCCTTTTTTTAAGGGATTTTCCCTTATGCTGAATAGGCTTCCTCGCGAGAAAAGGGAAAACTTGGCAGCTATGCCTCCAGATGTTTTGGCCTACAACTCCATGATCCCTAGCTAACAGGACCAGTGGTCGGGGAAGATGGGAATTGTAGTCCAAAACATCTGGAGGGCCGAAGTTTGGGGATGCCTGATCTAGGTGGCAGCTTAGAAAGGGCTTCTGTGTTGATCCATTGAATATATCTAGGTGTTGTATCAGGTCATTTTTTCCACCAGCATTTGAATAAGGTGCACAATTTCTAATCTTAAATAAAAGTATATTATGCTATCTTCTAATAAGGATTCATTTGAATGTGGACTTGTAATTAAAAGGAGTATACGGCAAATACTTTTTCCATGTTGATCTTATCTTGATCCATACTTCTCAAGGGAAGGAAATATTGGATCTGCAGAGCATAATGGAGTGTAGCATTTTCCATTAAAATGTCACCAGTAATGGATTCAAGTGATTTCTGTTTAATTAAATTAGCGTTGAAAACGTTAGCATGGTGTCTGCTTCCTTTCCCAGATGACTATAACAGTCTAATACATCATACATACCAAGCTCCAGTATTTCCCCATATATATAAAGATGCAATATGCTTTATATATTAAGAATGTTTATTTGAATCTAGTGGTATACTGTATGTCATTAATGAAGTCAATATTCAAGGGAGAGAAAAATGTGGCTGAATTCTGCATGAGACTTAGGCTGCATTCCCGGAAGTAAGAACCACTGGGGTCAATGAGAGAAACTAATGGGAGACTGAGTTGCACTTCTACAAAGAGGATGCTATATGCATCTAGCAGAGAGACAGGCAGCAGGGTACCGAAGAGCAGGGTGCCAAAGTTGTAAAGTTAAAGCTTTCTTTTAACTTAAAATAAGATCCCTCACCACCCTTTGGTGTTCTCCAGACAGCTTCCTGGCCTTCCATGCTTCACAGAATAGCCATAGAAGATGTCCTAATGGACATTTGTCTGTGGACATTCCAGGATGCATGAGATGCTGAGGAACAACAGAGACTAGCTGGAAGGTTTTTTAAAAAATAAAAAAGCCAAAGGGAAGAACACCAACCGCCTCTTAATGTAATTATCATCAATACTGTACTATCAATTAACTAAGTAATATACCGCTTACACGTCAAAATGACTTCTAAGCTTTTTGTAAGTATCAAATCAAGTATTCAATACATACACACAATAAAACAATTCCATTAAGTCATTTGAAAATCTATAAATGAAAATCCATAATAAAACAAGCCACTTGAAGAGCATAATCATTAAAACAGTTACAAACTGATTAAAACAATCAGAACGGGAAGTCTGAGTTCAGAGGAATGCTTGTCTGAACAGATGTGTCTTCAGGAGCCGGGGGAATGCTAGTGCTGATGGCTCCTACTGCAGAAGCCTATTCAAAGGTTGCAGTATTGTTACCAGTCATTCCTCCTTTATGGAAGAATTATTCATTTGGTCAACTTTTTTGCAACAGAGGAACCAAATTTAATAGTCCTCCTGCTTGGTTGAGGATTGGACTGCAATTCCTGAACAGATTACACCAGGGGTCCCCAGACTTACCCGGCTTTGGGCCGGTGCCCGCCGCGCCGATCACGCGGCGGGCCGGAGAGCAGGGGAGTGCGCACCCGTGCGCATGTGCACACACACTTACTGGCACGGTGGCGCGCTTCCAGGTCAGAAAAATCGCCGAAAATCATTTGTGCGCATGCGTATGGGCCTTCCCCCGACCCGGAAGTGCACCGGAAATTACCTCTTCTGGGTTGGGAGAGGCCCATACGCATGCGCACAAATGATTTTCGGCGCTTTTTTCCGATCTGGAAGTGCGTCGCCGCGCTGCGCGCCATAAAAGCAGGTGGCGGCAGCAGGGGTCGTCGCGGGCTGGACTGGGAGGCCAATTGGGCCGCATCTGGCCCGCGGACCGTAGTTTGGGGACCCCTGGATTACACCATTCTTCAGATTTTGCAGTGGCATTTAAGTGCACAAAAACTGCACACACACACACACACACACACACACACACACACACACACACTCATTCCTGTCAAAATGCGTACAAAATGTGTATTTTTTTGGGGGGGGGAGATTTCTACAGAACTGTGTACAGTAATGCATACAATAGAAATGCAAACTTTTCATGATTTTTTTTAAATCCCCAAATGGGACAGATCAGACCTATGAGGGAGTGCCTGCAAAATTATAATGGAATTTGCTTAACTAATCTATGTGTCCATATCTGGGTGTCATGTAAAACAAGTGTAATGGAATGTAATGGAACATAGAATGGAACATGAATGTGATCCAATGACAACTGGCGTACGGGTCCACACATGGGTCCTCCATAGCATCACATCTGGAAAGAAAACATCTGTGTACTAAGGCACATCTCAGGCTCCTGAAATGTAGAATGAGGAAGAACGTGAAAGAATAGCAGGAGGGAAAGAGATCAGAACTTGGATCAGACAACTACTGGTTTACAGTTTACACACATATAGAAAATGTGCGTGGCTTTGAAAACCTTGCCACATGTTGAAAATGTGGCTGAATGTTTCATGTTTGCTGGGGCTTATGCTACAAGCATGCCAGGCTTTCAGTATTGTGGGGGTGGGGTGGGGCTTGTGGATCTGTCTGGACAAGAAAGGGCTATGAACATGTTGCTGACATTTCCAGCCTCAAAGTGATAGCAAAAGCCAAAGGGGGGGAAGGAGAGGTCTTGTTTTGTTTTGCTTTAAGTTCTTCAGGGGCTATCACAGCCATTGCCTTTCGTTTATGAGAATGGGCATGTATACCAATTCTCAACTATAATGGTTCTTCTGGTAAGTCCTCATGTACGAGTATAGCTGTCAACGAGTTGGACTCTGTCACCACAGATAGGAACCTTCTTTGGAAACTGACTGTAAGCAGCTCCTCCCCAAGCAGCGATGGCAGCAAGGACGCTGTGGAGACCAGTCAGGAAGTGGGGAGAGAAGGCCAGGGCTCTGGCAGCACGGGAGAGCCCCTGCTACACAGGAGGGAGGAAGAGAGAGGAGGGGAAGGGGGAGAAGGAAAACATGGAGCGTAGACCCTTTCCCCCGGTTCTGGAATTACGCAGGAGAAGGAGGGGAAGGAGGTTTGCTGTCCCAAGACTTTTATGTTGGAGGAAGTCAAGGGGCGGTTCAGTGCCGGATTCTGCATCGGACTGAGCAGACATGTTTTACACACCTGTCTCACTGTAAATAGACTGCACTAATAAAAACTTTAAAGACAAGCATGCGGAGCGTCGTTACTCTAGAGTAGTCGCAAGAACCTGTGACACTGTCAGTGACCAGATTCTGATCTACAGGTGTCGCTGAGAATCTTGTGGCTCCTTAGCCACAGGGTTAGCCAATCTGGTGCCACCTAGTATGCCAAGTCAAGCCCATAATCTGGGATACATCTGTTAGAGCACCTATTCTGCTCCTCTTCCTTATGCCTTAAGGTGGTTTGCTTCTACTCTATGGTACTGGGGAGCAAGTAGTGTAGGTTTATCCATTAGGACAAATGGGGCACTGCTTCACCAACCTGAGTCCACCTTCAGCCACCCTCCAGCTGCCTGCCTTGTAAAAGCAGGCAGTCCAGAGGGTGGCGCTGTCCTTCAGGTTCCTCCTCCGTAGTCTCAGTGATGCCACTTGTGGAATTCAGCAGGGAGGAGGACAGGAGCAAAATTAGAGTTAGTTGGCTCTGTCTGCCATTGGCTCTGGCGCCACCTGCTGGTGGGGCTCCCTACTGTTCCCGCCATCAGTCCCAGTCAGGGCTGCCAACTGGAATGAAATATTGTGGGGGCCCAGTTAAGCCCCACCCTGCGTAATCGATCACGTGGTGCAGCGCATGCACGCCGTTTGAATGGGATTGCCCATCGACTTTGTGGGAGCCCAGCCCCCTCAAATATTCAGCCCCCACAGCCCCTAGGAGTTGTGGAAACCAGTGGAAATCAGCCACCTCTGGGAACAGGCAACAGATTTACAAACCCCCTTTTGTTTGTTTTCTTGTTCCCTCTGCAGCATGGTTGCGGCAACTTTGTTCGTGTGATACAGACATTCAACCGCACCCATTTATATGTTTGTGGGAGTGGCGCGTTTAGCCCTGTATGTGCATATCTCAACAGAGGGCGAAGGGCAGAGGTAAGTATGTCAGTCAAGAAGTGGTGTGTGAGTTGGCTGATTGGAAGACTGTCCAGTGCTGCTTTGCGGGGGTTTGAGTGCAAGATGCAGCAAGACTTGCCCAGTTGCTTTGGCACTGAGCGGTGAGCTCCCCCCCCCCCAATGCCTGCAAATACTTTCACCCTTTTCTCAACACCTCTGTTCAAAATTGCAAAAAAGACGGAGGGGCGCTTTGCACTGGGTGATGAAAGGCATTGCTTTCTCCCTCCCCATCACAGCCTGAAACTAATGTGAGAGGAATCTTGCCCCATTTTTAAAGGAACCTTCAATTTATTCTTCAACAAGCTTGCACCCAGCATCAGCAGACACTTTTTGCTGGCCTAATTAATTTAGAGTGAAACACAAGATTTCGCAATGAGGAGGAAATTGTGGTGCTCTTAAGTGGCAAAATAGAGATACGCATCTTGAGCGTACTGGAATTGGGCTTCAGTGCGCCTGTCTCCTGAGCTGCATGCCTGTGATCCATTGATTAAATAAACTGCTGCCTCAGACGTCTGGAGTCTGTTAGGCACCGGACTGCAGGCCTTCCACTTTCCTTGCTGGGATGGCGCAGGCCAACAACAGCAAAGCCGCTTGGAGTGTCGGGGTTTAACGTGAGCCTCCCCCCCCCCCCTTGCTGCATGTATGGGCCTAATTAGCAGCGCAGAGGGGATTTATTTTTAGCGAGGCTAGTGAGAAAATTGCACTGCTTATCAGCAAGTAATGCCATCGTTTTTCATAGGTGAAAGGCTGTTTTTCCAGGTGAAAAGGGAGAGAAAGACACAGAGCTTGAAAAGCAATTTCTTTTGCTTTATCTGCAGAGCTAGACTCTTTCCTAAAGCTATAACACTGGCGACCTTTTTCCCATTGAAGGCCACCTTTTCCTTGAGGATAATCTATCTGGGGGAGGGACATGCCAGCAATGGCAGGACCAGAGCCAGCAATGGACAGAACCTCTTGCTTTTCTCTCTCTTTCTCCAACACCCCTTTTCTCTCTCTGCCACCCCTTTTCACCCGCTTCCTCTTTCTGCTACCCCACCTCTCTTCATCACCTGCATGAAACTGGGTTGAGAGCCCACCTTGACATAACTAGGGATGGGGAAGCAATTTGATGCAGTATACACGGAAAGCCGAATTGATCAAATGCGCATTTTCCAAAACAAAATGCAAACCAAAGCACAGGCACCTTTCACACTTATCCAAATCTTTCGTATGCAACTTTCCAAACAAAGTTTGCAAAAACACATGTCCTAGGGCAGGCATGTCAAACCTGCGGCCCTCCAGATGTTTTGGACTACAATTCCCGTCTTCCCCAACCACTGGTCCTGCTAGCTAGGGATCATGGGAGTTGTAGGCCAAAACATCTTGAGGGCCGCAGGTTTGACATGCCTGTCCTAGGGGAAAGGGTGCACAAAAAAGGGAGCTTTTAGCAGACAATAGCATACAAAAGTTCATTGTACAGTGGTACCTCGGTTTATGAACACAATTGGTTCCGGAAGTCTGTTCATAAACTGAAGCGTTCATAAACTGAAGCGAACTTTCCCATTGAAAGTAATGGAAAGTGGATTAATCTGTTCCAGACAGTCCGCGGAGTACTTAAACTGAAGCGTTCATAAACTGAAGCGAACATTCCCATTGAAAGTAATGGAAAGTGGATTAATCCGTTCCAGACGGGTCCGTGGAGTACTTAAACTGAAGCGTTCATAAACTGAAGCATGGGTGTAATTGGTTCCGGAAGTCTATTCATAAACTGAAGCATTCATAAACTGAAGCGAACTTTCCCATTCAAAGTAATGGAAAATGAATTAATCCGTTCCAGATGGGTCCGCGGCGTTCATAAACCGAAAATTCATAAACCGAGGTGTTCATAAACCGAGGTTCCACTGTATTAAGAAAAAGTGCTTACAAAAATGTGTATGTTAGTGAAAACTGCATATAAACATGTGTTTCTTTTGGGAAATTTACACTAAAATGCTGTTGAATTTTCATGGAGATTAAACACACACACACACACACACACACACACACACACACACACACAAATTGCTGCCAAATGTGGAGAACTGCGTATAGGATTGGGAAACTAAGGAAGGGGAGAACAAAAAATGGCAGATCCTTCCATTCCTAGCCATAGCACGTGTCTCTGGATGGCAACTGACCCCGAACATCTAACCATCAAAGCTGGGCTAGAGAAGGGTAGGCCTTATTGTTTTTGCCTCAATCATATCACATTATTGTGACCAAGGACTCAGCTCCAGTAGCAAGTGTATTTGCTGTGTTTACAACGGTGTTGCCTGTGGGGAACACATAAATGATTGATTGCTAGGGTGGTCATTGAGTTTCACAGCTTCCTACAAGACTCCTCAATAGACTTTTACTGGCAATATAGCATTTTAGGACTCACAGAGGCAGCCTGTGCTTTAAAATTCGAACCAGGGTGACAGAATTCAGGCTGGGTACCAATGCTGTCTTCCAATCCAAGTCTTTCTGGGCCCAAGCTCTAGTTTTTCTTAGACCTTTGATATCATCATGACCATTGCCCCAATGTTGTTGGACTACAACTCCCATCAGGTGCAGCCAAGATGGCCAGTAGTGATAGGAGCTGGATGATAGGAGCTGGAGTCTGAGAGGCTCTGAAGGGCCATAGGTTCTCCAGCCCTTGTCTATAGACACATGACTGTGCAGAACATGTGGAGATTGTGAAACACAGTAGGGTAACTCTGTGGCATGGAATGGGAGCCTGGCTGTGGAACAGCTCTTAGCACTGGAGACTGAAGGCATCTCCGTTTGGAATCTGGAAAATAAGAGTTTCATCTATCCAAATAAATAAATGATTGTGTGTGACTGATAATTTCATTTGGTCCACATTTTAAAGCAAATAGAATTAATTTAATGGAGGAAATGCATGTAAAAGTGAATGAAAAGCTTACAAAGTGTGTATTTTAGGAGAAAGTGTGGATTTTTCATGTAGTTTATAAAAAAAAACAGAAAACAGGATGGGATGGACTTAGTAATGGATGCATTTGAAACTGATGCACATTTGAAACTGACACAGAATGGAAACTTGTCCATTCTTAATTGAAAGTGGACCTAAATGAAGAGGTCCATTAGATCAGGCAAAACTCCACAGAAAAGTGAAGAGCCATTCCTTCCTTCATTTTGGGGCAATATTGAGCTATAGCCACGGAATCAAATGAAAATTCAGGATAACAAGCACCAATTTCACAGGGGTTGCTGTATGCTACAATAAATGTTTTAGCCTTTAAGATGCCACAAGACCTTTTGTTGTTTAAGGCACTATTTTTGCAGGTCTTATGGTGGTCGTTAACTTCTTTTCCACACAGTACACCACCCAAGCCAGGCATTTTAAAATTAACCTTCAACTGTTCCCTACCGATTGCATGTTATTTCTGTGTTACAGGAGCAAGTTTTCAAGATCGATTCCAAATGTGAATCTGGGAAGGGCCGCTGCTCTTTCAACCCTAATGTGAATACCGTCTCTGTTATGATCAGTAAGTGAAAACAACCAGGGTTTCTGGGGGCTTAAATCATTAGGTACCGAGAGTGAAATGAGAGGGTGTTGTAAACAAATTGAGCCACAGGGTAAGAGAAGAAACTGGGAAAAAAATGATCTGTCAGTGACTGTTTAGTTCTAGTGAATATTTCCTCAGTTAAGGGAATTGGACTGCAGGCCACTTCCAGCAACATGTTTCCATTATTTTAGGCTGAATTCCATGTGAAAGTGATTGCTAAGTTCAGGAAATATGTTAGAGATCTTCAACTGTCTATTGGAGCAGATAATATGTGGGTCCAAAGGCACTTTAGTGTAATTTGAGGGTGGGGGGGGGGAAGCAAGATTGCCTTGTGTAATTTTTCCAACCTGAATGTTTATAAAATAATATTTGATTTAGTTTAATAAAGTAAGGAAAGAGACCTGACTAGGTTTTAGTGGTTGCAGTAGATTTTAAGAGATTGATTTTAGAATGGTAGGAAAATGTATTGCTAGGAAAGAGTGGATTAATTTACTGTGTTTCTCCAAAAGACACCGTCTTATATTTATTTTTCCTCAAAAAACCACATGGTGGCTTATTTTCAGGGGATGTCTTATTTATTTATTTTATTAAGTATGGTACAGTTTAACCTACAAGGTTAAACTGCCTATCACTATGGCTTATTTTCGGAGTATGGCTTCTTTTCGGAGAAACACGGTAGTTCCAATGCAAAACAAGCTCCATGTTGTCCTTTTTGCGGGCAGATTTTTTTGTAAGGAAAAATCCCACAATATCAATGCAGTTGTTGTTGTTGTTGTTATTATTATTATTATTATTATTATTATTATTATTATTATTATTAAGTGCTTGAAAGGTAGACCAAGGACTGGCCTTTTCTTTCTCTAACATTTTATGGCTGCTTAATACACCAGTGCCTCCTCTAAGGCCATGTAGTAAAATATCTGCTTCAAAATGCAGCCCCTTCCTGGAGATTGTATGGAGAAAAAGAGGACTGCTCGCAATTCCCTGTAGGGGCAAGCATCTTTCCCCCATACAATATCCATGATACCTTTGCAAGACATTGTATGGAAAGAAAGGTGGTTGTCCCCTTAGGCATTTGAGCACTTGCCTGGTAGCCATAGGAAGCATGGAGGTGAATGCATCAAATTCCATGCCCATATGGAAGTGGGCTGATGGCTGAATGGTGGATGTCTAAAAACAGTACAGACCCAAATGGGCTTTTGCACACCCTCATCATAGAAATACAGAGGGAGGACAGAGCTCTTCCAGTCACCAGCAGGCTAGTAACATTTCAGGGTTAATTTCTAAAGCTGGTTTAATCCAGGGATTGGGCAGTTCGTTTTAAAAAGGGATTAGTTCCAGTTCATCCCTTCCAAAAAGGAACTAATTCACAGTTAAGTTCACAACGTCCATAGCATTTCCCTCCAGCCCTCTGAATTCTACAGAATTCTGCTCTGCTAAAGTATAAAATATACCTAAGACGGCTGAGAAAATATCAAAACACACATACAGTGTAACATAAGCAATTGCTATATTTATTATTCCCGATAATTATGATACTTAAACTTCAACAGCAATCCAACTTTTAAGATCAGTAAAAATTGTCAGTGCAATGGCCAAAGAGCTTAATTTAATGAAACCCTTATATGTTCATAAATTATTGCACTAAAAATTAAAGTTAAACTGAACTGAACCTTGCCCCATATTCCTCTGCAAAAGGAACTTAATTCACATTCAGGTTTATTGAGTGAGTGAATTTATATCCCGCCCTTCCTCCCAAAGGAATTTCCCCCAGATTTTCTTCTGCTGCAAATGCTCTATACACAGATGCTATTAGCCTGATAGCCTTTGTAAGGCAAGCCTACCTTGTTACCTGTTGACAGCATGTCAACTGTAAGCTTAAAAGCACCTAACAGCACATGGCTTTTGCAGCTTGATATGGCTGGCCAGCCATATAAGGCCTGGGGATCATGACGTTGGTTAAATCTGCTACACATTAAAAGTTTCGTGGTGAATCCAAGACTCCTGAATTCAAGCGTACAGCAATTCCTCCTCTGTTCCCAGCGGTCTTCCTCTGCTTCCAACTGTACCCTATTATAAAGCTGAGGTATAAATCTTTTGGTCCAAACCACAATAAGTCCTATTCTACTGTAAAGATTATCATATTTATTGTGACAGATTTACTGAGACACCACAATCGTCTTGGAGTAGAGCCCACGTCGTCAGCTCCATCACGCTTTATCAGATCCTGGAACTGGACAAAGTTCTACTGGCTCATCAGTGCTGGTTCATTTGAGCTCCATTCAGATGTTCACTTAAAAATGTGTGGCTCAAAAGTGGGGAGGGTAATGGAATGCATGCAGGTCCTGACACCAATGTTCCCTGTGTGCCCTCAATTTCAGACCTTCCTGTGTCGAGATCAGGAACCTTGAGAAACATGCTTAGAATCCCTCTTGAAGGGATTCTAAGAAGGCCTAAAAGTGCCCTCTAAGAAGGCCTAAAAGTGGAGCATGGGCACCAATGGGTGGGGCTTTCAGGCATGTCCCTCCCCCCTCCCCATTTTTCATCCATATGCTTTCAGTCAAACTAGGGCTTTCTTTCTTTCTTTCAATGTTACATACCTCGCTTTTGCATTAGAGTGAGAGCAGCTGATCAAAGCCCCCAGGACGGGTTAGTCTATTAAAAGAAATGTTCCCAATAAAATTGGTCCATTTACATTGTGACCTCATCCCTCACTGATTTCCCAAGAAAGAAATGATAGGAATTTTGTTTTGGAATGAAAGATAAGCTTTGAGGCATAATGGACCTCTCTGGAGGTTGGATAATATCTTGAATTTATTTGTTGCATCCAAATGATTATATAAACAGGTGTGTTTGTGTGTAATCTCTTGCCCCCTTGCCTGTCACAGTTCTCAAGTTATCACCAGAGCTGTGTTAGTTACCTGGTTGGAAATGGCTGTGTATTATTCCCACTGCAGTATTGCCTAGACGTGATTTTCAATTAGGGATGGGCAGAACTGTAAATTTCAGTTTCTCTTCCTTGCCCATTTTTCCCTGTCTTGTGTTCAGTTCTCCACATTTCCATATCAGTTTGCCTTTTTTTAATAAAAAAAGTCCTCATGCAGATTTATTAGCCTTTTAGTGTGAATTTCTGCCCAAAGTACACAGTTTCACCAAGGGATTTCTCCTGATGTGGTGCATTTTTTGGCATGTGACTTTAACTAGCATATGCATTTTTGTGCACACTCATATATACCTTTTTGTGTGCATCACTCGGATGGAGAACTGCATTGCAAAATTTGGAGGTGCAAATCTTGAAGGCTAGGTGTGCTTCAATTCACCTATTCTTTCAGAAAATGCAATTTAGGTAGTTTTGCCTTTAAATGTGAGCTGGATCAAATTTCCTCCCCATCCCTATGAATGTATCATCAGCAGCTTTCTCTGCTATGGATGCAAAGGGTTGCACTGTCTTCAGCAGGGGGCAGGAAGAACCTTTGATTCAAAAGTCTAGGATCATGACTCTGTATCTAATCCCACAGTCCCTAAGCCAGCAGCACAGCACGCTGGTGTTCCTAGCCAAAGGAGAAAGCCGCCGTTGTCCAGATTTCAGATTCTCCTGGACAAAGCAAAGAATGCCATTGACCTTAGCATACGGTTTTTGTCCTTCGTAGCAACTGAAAACAAACTGCAGAGGCTGTTTAGCTCTGTGGTTTCAGTGTAGCATGTCTTGTAGCTTTAGGCCTTCTGCTCACACCAAGATCAACAGACGTTTGGCAGCGGGGAGAGGATCATTTGTTTGACCTCTGCACTGGCTTGCCAGATGAATATTTCAAAAAAGAAAGGGAAGGGGGGGGGAGATACTGTAGAGTGGCAGCTCCTACTATTCCTAGGAGTTTAAAAACAAAAACAGTAGCACTCTGAAATATGTATGTTTATTCTAATGAAGAAATAGGGATTCACTGGTGGTCAACTGAATTTTTTTTCAATGAAACCCTAAAAGTTCACTGGGAACAGGATAAATAATGAAAGTTGTGTTAAAATCAGTCATAGCCAAATGCAAACACATCAACATGATTTTAAATACAAGTAATAATTTTCCTGGAGGGACCCAGGTGGTGCTGTGGTTAAACCACTGAGCCTAGGGCTTGCTGATCAGAAGGTCGGCGGTTCGAATCCCTGTGATGGGGTGAGCTCCCGTTGCTTGGTCCCAGCTCCTGCCAACCTAGCAGTTCGAAAGCACATCAAAATGCAAGTAGATAAATAGGTACCACTACAGCGGGAAGGTAAACGGCGTTTCCGTGTGCTGCTCTGGTTTGTCAGAAGCGGCTTTGTCATGCTGGCCACATGACCTGGAAGCTATACGCCGGCTCCCTCGGCCAATAATGCGAGATGAGCGCGCAACCCCAGAGTCGGTCACGACTGGACCTAATGGTCCAGGGGTCCCTTTACCTTTACCTAATAATTTTCCAGCTTGAACAGCTAAACCTTTTCAACATGTATATCAGTACAGTCTGGTGCAAACATAACGCTGGCTTGCTGCAAACCATGGTTTACCATACTAATCTTGGAAACATGTAACTTCTCCTCCTCCTCCTCTTCCGGTCGCCTTTCCTTTACTGATGTAGAGTAGTATGTGCACCATTGGTAACCATGGTTAACTAACCGCTTGTCCTCATATCTATATTCAAACTATGGTTTTAAATACTGGTTTATGGTTTGTTTTCTATCTTTTTGGCAATAGGGGGAAAAAACTTAATTGAGTGTTCTTTCTCTTCCACTGCAAATGATTCTAAGAATTTATCAAGTATGCATTGGAGAGAAGCATTACCAAAGTGTAATCACTAAGACAAATTGTTTGGGGGAATTTAACAATTAAGCCAAAAGGAAGTGGAGCTGACAGATATTATTGGTGCCTGATTAGACAAGAAGGCTCTTGGAATGCTTAAGACATAACTAATAAAGCTGGTATGCTGTGGGATTAAGAATGGCACCGTTCTTTTACAGTGTTTAATTTTTTATATTAAAAAAACTGGATCAGCGATAAACATAAGAGCTTTGTGAGAACTATAAAGCTGAGCTGTAACAGGCAATCCTGTAGGAAATCAATGACAGGAAAATATGGGGTAATTGTATTTGCGGTGGAAAGGTTAATTAAAACGCGTTTCAGATTTATATAGCCTTTTTTCAGTCTCCAAAGCCCTTCTCCTACAACAATCCTTACAACAACTCTGAAGGACTTGTAGGTCAGTAGAATGATCCTGAGATTGTAGATGTGAGCCCTACTGAGCAGCTTGAATAAGGACACCTAGTTTCAGTGCAGACAAAACACTGGCAAACTATGGTATACAAATTGGGAACCAGCTTCAGGAACGTACAATGCATCCCCTTCCTTCCTTCCTTCCTTCCTTCCTTCCTTCCTTCCTTCCTTCCTTCCTTCCTTCCTTCCTTCCTGGAAGATGGAAAATGTTCCATCTAGGGAACATTTTCTTTTCCTTCCCTTGTCACCTATAGTTGAGATATGCATTTTCACCAGGCTTAACCAACATGGTGGTCTCCAGATCTTTGGATCACAGCTCACATCAACCCCAGCCAGAATGGTCAAAGGCCAGGGATAATAGTAATTAACTAGGTTTCTTCTTAACCATGGTCTGTAAATCTGCCTCAAACTCTAGTTTCACATGAGAACATAAGCAAATAGTTAAGACGGGAACCTCATTTAATATTAATTATAGCTAAAACCAGGGGTGCGGATGCGGCCCAATTGCCTTCTCAATCCGGCCCACGGACGGTCCAGGAACCAGTGTGTTTTTACATGAGTAGAATGTGTCCTTTTATTTAAAATGCATCTCTGGGTTATTTGTGGGGCATAGGAATTCATTCATTCCCCCCAGATAGATAGATGATAGATAGATAGATAGATAGATAGATAGATAGATAGATAGATATAGATAGTCCGCCGCCCCCCAGAAGGTCTGAAAAATGGCTGGAAAAGGTTGCTGACCCCTGGCTAAGACTACTGATGGCTCCTTGGTTTTGACTCCTCTTCCCATGGCAGGGTCTGCTGTGAATATTTGCTAGAGCTGAGAAACTGCTTGCCTGAGTAAAGTTTAATCCAGACAAGATGGAGATGCTGGTGGATGAACTGGAGGTGGAGGATGAACCTGTTCCCAGTAAGGCCACATTCCCTCTCAGTGAGCAGGCTCAGAGCTTGGCAATAGCTCTGGTCTTAGTGTTTTTGCTAGACATCCAGGCCTTGTTGTGGACAGAGTACATCTTTTCCATCCACCAGTTGAGTGACTTGTCCCCCTTTTGGTAGGCAAGTGATTAAGGGAACAATCCTAACTCCCGGCCAGGGAGCAGCAAGACAGAAAAGGACAGCAGAGCTGCCACCGTGATATTAGTGCCTTTGCTCACCTGGGCAGAATATTGTACTTAAATTTCACTGTACAAGCTCTAGGCTGGTGCAGAAGAGGTGTAGTCCGGACCCCTCTCTGGCTGAACTCCCATCATGCCCAGCAGCAATGGCCAATGGCCAGGGATGGTGGGAAACTGTGTTTCAGCAATATCTGGAGGGCCAAATATTCATTGCCCCTGTTTTAATCGGAAAAGCAGTTTGACAATGGAACCATTTATTTGTGTGGCACAGGCTCTCACTTGCTAGAGGTCTTCAGGCAGAGACTGAACAGCCATTGTTGGGAATGTTATCCCTATAGATCTCCTGCATCAAGGAGGAGGAGTGTGGGTTATCAGACCTAAAAGTCTTCCTCCATACCTGTGGTTTTAAGACAGCTTGGAAACTGTCTGGAAGATCATCTGGAGCTAGTAGCTGTCTAACAGGAGCAGAAGCAATTCAATGGGGCATCTCTGCTATGGAGCTGCTTTCACAATAAGAACTGACAGGCCAATTCGGATGACTAATTGGCAGATATTCTGTAGCTATTGAGTTTGCTGACATTAGTATGCTACTGCTGCCTCCCTGTATATTAACTAGTCCTACTAAATTGAAATGTTTCATCCCACTTACTGAGGTTTTTAGGTGTTTGTTTTTTTATAAGCCACTTTTAGGCTTTTATGGGGAAAAGAGGTACGGCATTGACTTACATATCAATAAATAAATGCCTGGATATTAAAGCCGATTGTAGTGTGATGTGATATGTGCTGAAGAGGAAAGGGAGCTTTATTCTCAAGGCTGGTTCATGGTTGCAAACCGTAGTTTACAGAGATCCAGTGTTGTATCTACAGAAGGAACTGGTAAGCCTCTGGCAGAGGCAAGTTATTTGAACTCAGGCTGTATGCCAGGGGAAGCCAGATGTTGTTGTGAGTGACCTCCAGATATTGTTGGACCTCCAACAATACCAGCTAGACTGGTGACCAGCTAGACTGGTGACTGGGAGCGGCCGCCGAGACCACATAACACCAGTCCTGAAAGACCTACATTGGCTCCCAGTACGTTTCCAAGCACAATTCAAAGTGTTGGTGCTGACATTTAAAGCCCTAAACGGCCTTGGTCCAGTATACCTGAAGGAGCGTCTCCACCTCCATCGTTCTGCCCGGACACT
The DNA here is from genome assembly GCF_963506605.1 of Zootoca vivipara. Classification (NCBI taxonomy): domain Eukaryota; kingdom Metazoa; phylum Chordata; class Lepidosauria; order Squamata; family Lacertidae; genus Zootoca; species Zootoca vivipara. Next base: position 4,418,001 of record NC_083285.1, read on the forward strand.
GAGGTCCAGCGCCAAGGGCCTTCTGGCGGTTCCCTCGCTATGAGAAGCCAAGTTGCAGGGAACCAGGCAGAGGGCCTTTTCGGTAGTGGCACCCACCCTGTGGAATACCCTCCCACCAGAGGTCAAAGAGAACAACAATTACCAGACCTTTAGAAGGCATCTTAAGGCAGCCCTGTTTAGGGAAGTTTTTAATATTTGATGGATTTCTGTATTTTAATATTTTGTTGGAAGCCGCCCAGAGTGGCTGGGGGAACCTGGCCAGATGGGCGGGGTATAAATAAATTATTATTATTATTATTATTATTATTATTATTATTATTATTATTATTATCCATCATCCATAGCCATTGGCCACTTTGTTGGGAGTTGTATCCCAAGAACATCTGAAAGGCACCACATTTGGCTGCACCTGCTTTAAACTTTCCATCTTCACTTGCACTCAAGGCTGGTGCTAAAGCTGTACAATATGACTCAAGCCATGTTGCTTCTATGTACCTGAACAAAGAAGCAAAGCTCACTTTTGGCTGCTGCCCTGTTCCATGTTGCTTCTGTTGAAAGAGAGAAAACGGAAGGGGCCTTGAGGCTGAAAGTTGTCCGTGATTGCATGAAGAGTGGGTGTTGAGTTGGTGATCTTGACAGCAACTAACAATAGTTAAGTGGATGAATAGCCATTTCTTATTGCTGGTGGGCAATCTGCAAACCAAAGTAAAAAAGATATCATCAGAGGTGAGGGAATTCAGCCAGTTCTTCACAGTAACTGTAAAAGTGAGTGATCATTTTTTGCTAATGGTTTGTTTCTATGAACTGCCTCGCCAACCCACCAGACTTGTGTTGAGAGCCCCAGACAGGAGGGGAATTGTAATTCATACCTATGTACAGTGTACACACTTTGTGATACATGAGCTGAATCCTTCAGCGCAAAAGAATTTTGGTCCATAATCCTGTTATTACAAGTGAAGGTTACAGGCCTTAATTCCCTTTACGGAAACATTTTGAGACTGAAATTCACTTTGGCTCCAATTTAATATGTTCAGCTTTTGTTCAGTCTTATTAGCTGGTTGAAACTTGAAGGATACAAGGCTAGATCTTCCCTGTGGCATCCGTCTGCAGAGTGCCACGCTGAAATTGAGATGTCTCTCCTCCCCGCCCCCCCCCCCCGTCTCTATACCACTACATATATATTTAAAAATATCTTAAGCGGTGTGCAGAAAACTGAAACAACAACCAACAACCCCCCCCCCAATGCATGCATGCAGGCAAGCAAGAATCTTTATCAAAATTCAAGGACACATTCCAGCCAGGCGAAAAAATTCAAGGAGGGGGCAAAGTAGGGATGGTGGAGGATGTGACCTGTGGGGAGGGAGTGTGGCTTGGGAGGGTTCTGGCCTGGGGAGAGTCTCGAGCAGCGGGAGAGGCCTGGAGAGCCATATTTTGCCCCCCAAGCCTGAGCTTCCCCATCTCTGACCACTAGCCATGAACACCAGAACACAAGCCGTGAGTTATGTAATGAACTCCAGTGTCTTTTCCAAACTCCAGTATTTAATGAACTCCAGTAACAGGAGCTTTGGTGCTGCCCTCTCTTCATTGTGCACCTCAGCCGTGTGCTTCTATTTGCTCGTCTTTGCTTCTTCATCTGCCCTTGCTAAGATTCACAGTCAGACAGTCTCTGCCGTTGCCACAGTAAGTGGCTAGGGTGCACAGTCGCATAGCTGCCAAGTCTCCCGTTTTCCCCGGGAAACCCCCATTTTTCCAGCTGTCCCCAGCCGAAAAAACGGATTTTTTTGTTTCCCCCCGGGTTATTCTGGCGCGGCGGCCATTTTGGAACTGGGCAGAGCATGCTCAGAAGCGACTTTTGATGCTGCTCTGCCCAGTTCCAAAATGGCTGCAGCGCAACTTCTGGTGCGGCAGCCATTTTGGAACTGGGCAAAGCAGCATCAAAAGTCACTTCTGAGCATGCTCCGCCCAGTTCCAAAATGGCCGCCGCACTACTTCCGGTATGCTACTTTCGGTCCGGTCTCTTATTTTTCAGAGAGGAACTTGGCAGGTATGCACAGTCGTGCAGGGGCCCTTGGGAACAGGAAGTATGCTGAGGGTTGGGTTGCACTCCTGATTATGTATAGCTCTAGACTCTATCACCCATGAGACTGAACTGAACTGGTCTGCTGCGTTGCCTACCCACACCAGAAACAAAACTATTTTGAGCCTCCTTCACCCCACTTTGCCACTTTTATAGCACATAAACTTGGATGGCTGTTTCTGTTGGAAGTAGCATTTGACGCATCATGTCAATTTTTTCCATCTTCCGAAGCTGACTCCCCTGGCAACTTCAACCACTTCTTCCACACGAAACATTTCCTCCACATTTGTGGTTGGTTATGCTATTCTGTTTAATTATATGGTTGCCCAAAGGTTTCCATGAAGATGAGATGCTCCGTTGCAGACCTGGAATCGTGAGTCAGAGGGAAACCCTGCTCTCATCCCACTTCTTACAGAATTAGAAAATGTGCATGGATCAAATAGGAAATGGCTGCTGAATTTGTCCCAAAGTCAATGAGGATGCATTTATTCCCCCCCTCTTTTTTTCCTTTCTGCAGATGAAGAGCTATTTTCAGGGATGTACATTGATTTCATGGGGACTGACGCTGCCATTTTCCGCAGTTTAACCAGACGGAATGCTGTGAGGACCGACCAACACAATTCCAAATGGCTGAGTGGTAAGAGGGCCAGGTTTTGAGTTTCATTGTTGTACATGTTGCAGCATGTAAGTGATGACATGGAAATACTTTTATAAACAGATAAATAAGCTTGGTTGGCTTTTCTGCAAACAGAACTACAAATCACAAGAGATTAATTTGCCACATTTGACAAATTGATTAGCAAATTTGACAAGTTTGAATATATACAATTTTTCAAATGGATCATCAGGCATGTGATGTGTCAGCCATGGTATTTGATCTACTAGCCAACACTATGTATGCATGTCTTTTTGCACAAGCCAAAATCCAAACTCTTGAAACTAAGTAAAACTTTTCAAATTTCATGAATTTCAAAGTTAAGATTTAAGTCTCCCTTTTTTGCAGTGTCCCTCAGTCAAATAATCTACCAATTTACACAAGAGAAAGAGGAGAAGAAGTCAACTTTGCATAATTAATAATGCTTGGAATATGTATCTTGAAGCAAACCTTTTCTCCAGGACTCTTGAGTTAGACTCAATAAATTTATTAATAATTGATATGCAGGTAACAAATCAGACTTTTGGAATATACTTGTTCTCCATGGTGCATGTTTTTGTGTCATTTCAGAGCCTGTGTTTGTGGATGCCCACCTCATCCCAGATGGCAGTGACCCCAGTGATGCTAAAGTATACTTCTTTTTCAAGGAGAAACTGACGGACAACAGTGGCAGCACCAAGCAGATCCACTCTATGATTGCTAGAATATGCCCGGTAAGCAGGGAGTAGTGTAAGAAGGACAGCTGTCAATACCCTATGCCTGATTTTGCAAAGTGTACCTGCAGTGAAGTAGTTGCCTGAGTCAGCAAGATTAATCTGCTCGAGTCTATATTTACCGTGAGCTTCTATTTAGCATCATTGACTTGCTCGATCGCTTCTCCCTTGCATAACTAGATATGATATTTCAACAGAAGGGTGGAGCAGCATCCAAAGACATCTCTGGAAACAGCTGGAATTAGATACACTTCTGTGCTTTCCTTTGGCCAGGAAGGCGGGAATGAGTCAACTTTACTTCAAACTGTATGAGGGAAAAGTGATCTTGTGCTCGGGTCCTGTTTGTGGATTTCCCACAGGGATCTAGTGGATTACTGTGAAAACACGAGGCTGGATTTGATGGGCCATTGGCCTTATCCAGTAGACTCATCTTTGATTCTTAATCACAGCTAATTGCATAAGGCCCAGGGCCTGCTGGCTCTAAGCAAGTATTGATGATATTGTAGGGCCCTTCTTCTGGGCAGTAAATGTGCATGAAGGCGCCTTCCACGGCTTCTGTTCGCCTGGGATCACTGTAGGTGGCAGATGACAAGGCGGCTCAAGCATGACATGGCCTCCCTCTCCAAAACACATGAAAACAGCTCTTCCCTTCATCAAACTGTGCATTGTAATAGGAAATTATTATTATTATTATTATTATTATTATTATTATTATTATTATTATTATTTGTTCCCCGGCCAGAGCCAGGCTCAGGACGGCTAACATCATAAAACTAACACAGTATACAAAGAACATAAGAACATAAAACAGGCAATCAATCAATTTTTTAAAAAAATCTTAAAATTAGTTCAGAGCAAATTAAAATCTGGACAGATGGCATTCCATGGGTAAAATTGAGAGTGGTTAATAGTCTCCAGGGCCAACTGTTACCACTGGTCTTATAATGGACCTGTGAGCGGGCTAGAAGGCCTCTTTAATGCTTGTTCTTATACAGAAAGAAAAGAATCTCACTGAACCCCGACCAAAGGCCTGGTGGAACAGCTCCGTCTTGCAGGCCCTGTGGAAAGATGTCAAGTCCCACAGGGCCCTGGTCTCTTGTGAGAGAGTGTTCCACCAGGCGGGGGCCATGGCTGAAAAGACCCTGGCTCTGGTCGAGGCCAGTCTAATCTCCCTGCGGCCTGGGGTCTTCAGAGAAAGAAAGCTTTCAACATCACAAATCTCCTTGGTACAAACAGTTTCCCTAGCACATGGTCTAACTCAGGCACCCCCAAACTTCGGCCCTCCAGATGTTTTGGACTACAATTCCCATCTTCCCCAACAACTGGTCCTGTTAGCTAGGGATCATGGGAGTTGTAGGCCAAAACATCTGGAGGGCCGCAGTTTGGGGATGCCTGGTCTAACTGGTTGGTGAGTTGGGTCTTTTCATTTCAGTGGTAGGGGTGAGCAATGGAAAAGGCCTGTTGTGCTTCTATCTGGTGGTTCTTCTTTGTCAAAACAGTATGACATGTAGCCTTTGCTTTTTGTTGATGCTGTGAAGGCACCCAGAGGCATTTTGCAGAAAACGCTAAATATTACTAAACCATTATTGTCATAATGAAGCCCAGACGACTTGCTAAAAGTCCCGGGGCACAATTCCACTTGCATTTGTCTATGCCAAAACTTGCAAAACCAGAACATGGGATGGATGTGTGTGATGCTCTGTATCTGATGACCTTACTAGAAGTCAGCAACAGGAATCTTTTGTAAGGGTTGGACTGGGTCTAATCCTCCCTTATTAGAATGAAAAGAATGGTTTCTTCACTGTGGCCTGCTAGGTACATATGCTCCTTTCATTTCAGTTGACTGTTCTGCACATTGAACAACAGAACCATTTGCAATGCGGGTTCTCTATCATGGAGAGCACGATTTGCGGTGGGGGCTAGCAAACCACTCCTGAGTCAAAGGTGGGGGCATGAGTGGCCACCGTCTGATTGGATCTGGGCTGTTGTTGGGCAAAATAGCATGTTGCAATTTGTAAGTCCAGCCCCTGGGGTATAAATGCCTAAATGCTTGGTTTTCCTTTCTATTTGGCTGCGTTTCTGATCCCCACCCTCCCTCCGCTGTTTTTTAGGCCTCTGTGTTGACATTGCATTGACTCCAAGGGTCGTCTGTATTCAGGGGCCGGTAGGAATTTTTCCCATTTGGCTGATTGGCTGGTGCCATCTGGATTTTTGCCTACTGCATAGCAAATAGTTACAACTTGTAAGGTTGGCGGTTAGGCATTGGTTATTTTGGTTGTATTAAAGGGTCTGTTTGATTATGTTGGCCCCAAGTTTATGCCTGCGTGGTTGGGGAAATCCCGGTCAGGAATACAGGGGCTCTATGCTGTGTCCGTAACCCCAAGGTAGGGAGCCAGGACGGCATATTGAGGCCCCTGGGTGCCTGAAGGGAGAGGGGAGAGTTCATTGCACCCGGGTCCCCGTCTCTCCCTGTAGGATTTCCCCGTGTTGACAAGACAAGTTATTATTATCATTTCTGTCCTTAGGTGACAGTTGAGAACCAATGCCTACACAACCACTCACATGTTTTGGATTCAATAAAAGTTGTGGCCAAATTCATGCCAAAAACCATTAAACTAAAATCCTGTCTATGTGGTGAGTTATTTGGGGGGGGGGGGGTTGGGGACCTCCACATGCAATGCCTTCTCTTGGACTACATCAGACTGCTGATGGATATTATGTATTTGAACGTTCTTCCATGAGGGACAGCAGCCCTGCCTGCAAATGGAAATGGGGCACAATGAGAGAGAAACCTAAGCTGTTTGGCATGCTATTGTTGCTTTTCTTCCACTCTGACATGCTATTTTCCTATATTTTGTGGGCAGGTGTTCTAGCATACAGCCCACCTACCAGCAGCCAAATGTGGCTCAGTCCAGAAAGCTGTACCACATAATCCGCATTGGCTAGTAGCAACCTCATAACTTACTTCCACCTTTAATTTGTTTATTTGTTCAATGCAAATATGTTGTGCATTCATAATACAGTTCCACTCCATAGATGGTGATGTCTCTTCAGTGGTGGAAGTTTCTGATATCCTGATTGTGTAACTTGGGCAGGAAAAATGAGAAGCTTTTAAAGTCCAAATGCTAATTGAAAGTAGGAATGGGAAAGAAAATTGATTCCACTCACAGGAAGAAGTAAACAGAGAACTGTCATCCTTTGAAATTCACACTTCTCCAGATTTAGCAAAAACAGTTCTTCAGCCAAGTAATATGTACCAAAATTCATATATTAGAATATGTATACGTGTGGTGGAAAAGATTGCTTTGCAAAAATGCATGTTTTAGGAGAAATTGACAGTAAAATGCTGGTGTATTTTCATGGAGTTTAAAAGAAAACCTCACTAACGAATGTTGAAAGTGCTAGTAGATGTCCTTATAGTTTTGGAGTCAGTAAGTGGTTTTTTCTCTCCCCCCTCCCCCCCCCAAGAATGACACTGGTGGACAACGCAGCCTTGTGAACAAGTGGACAACTTATTTGAAAGCAAGACTTGTGTGTTCGGTAATGGATGATGATGGCACAGAAACCTACTTTGATGAATTAGGTACAATTTATGTATTTAACAAAACGGATTTCCTGCTTAGTTGTTGTGGCCAAAACCTCTAATTGGTTTACAAAGCATGTGGAATATGGATTTAAATTGTCGATGAAGGTCAATGCTAAAATCAGAATCAAAGCATGAACAAAACCAGCCATTATAATACACATTATAAGCTAAAATGACAGATTCAGATACATCCACATTACAGTGGTACCTCGGTTTAAGTACAGAATTGGTTCCGGAAGTCTGTACTTAACCTGAAGCGAACTTTCCCATTGAAAGTAATGGAAAGTGGATTATCTGTTCCAGATGGGTCCGCGGAGTACTTAAACTGAAAGTGCTCAAACCAAAGCGTACTTAAACCGAGGTATGACTATACAAGCTAAAGTATATAATTGTAGCAATTTCTAAACAGAAAAATGTGTTTTTCCTCTAATTTCCCTCTAATTATTTGGACTGAGGTACCTCCAGGAGCATAGGACAAGTGATGGCCTCAGGGCAGTCAGGGATTGGGGCTCATCCATTTGAAACTTGCATCAATTTGGTTATCATATAGGCTACATACACTTTTAAACATTTTCCTCCTCCTTCCATCAGAAGACTATCTTGTCAGTAACATAATAAAAGTATTGTACAACATGGGTTTGCTACAGTTTGTAGCCTAAACAAAAAATTCCATTGGCTTCAGATGGAATAAAGGTCAGGGTATGTGTGGTGCAGTTTGGAAATCACACGCAGATACATTCAGCCTCTGTTTTGCTTCTTTCCCACAGAGGATGTGTTTCTGTTAGAAACAGATAGCCCCAGGACAACGCTGATATATGGCATTTTTACAACATCCAGGTAATCTTCCTTGCTTGACCAGACACTCAAAAATGCTTTTTGTTGTTGTTGTTGTTGTTGTTGTTGTTTTAAACGTTGGTTGGTTTAGTTGTTTGTTTCTTTTTGTTTTTTGTTCTCACATAAGAAAGCACCGCCCAGTGCTTTAACAACTCAATTTTCATTGAGGTTGGTTTGTACTGTATGTGTGCTGAATAATCTGAAACTGCTCCCTGTCCAGGCACATCACCAAATTACATTGGTAGCATGCATTTTCAGTTGTCATCAGACTAATAAATATGATAATTTTCTTTCTTTCTTAATTGCTTGGCAGTCAAAAAGGTATCATTTAAGCAGCTGAGCCTCCTTTTTTTTCTTTTGAGCAACTGTCAACAGTGAGCTGGAAAGTTTACCAGCAGGCGTAGAGGCAGGAGGATGGGGGGGGGGCAGAAAGACCGCATTTATGATTACATTGCATACGCAGTATGTGTGAGCTAGAAATTGGTTTGCCTAATGCATATGGTAAAGTGGGAAATGGGTTAGGCTCAGGCAGGCCATATAAGGTGGTAAGCAAGAGAGCACTGACTCTATTCCAGGCCCTGGAGACATTTCCTGTCCTGTTGTGCAGGAGTTTACGCTGCTGTATGTTTCTTTCTCCACAAGCCCCTAAGCATCTAGCATATAACTCTCTCTCTCTCTCACTCTCTCTCTCACACACACACCATTCCCAACATACAGTATAATTAAAACTAAAGGTCTTAATGGATTTCATTTGGCAGCAGAGCCTATTTTATTTTCAACCTCTGCATGCTCCAAACAGCAGATACATGTTAGAACACAGGATTGCAATTAGTTTTAATTGAAGCCCATGTCCCTATGGGTGTTTCTGAAATGAATCTGGTATTTTGAGCTGAAGAAAACATAATAAATTCAACATAGGGTGCATAGCCTGAAGGGATTAATGCCTTTTGTACCCGATTTATGCTCACACTTATATGAGTAGCTGAACGGTGATTTTTAGGACGACAGATCCAGGTACATTGTTCCTTGCAACCAACATGTGATGTAGAATCAGATTTGCTCGTCTTGCAAGATTCAGAGAGGGAAGGGAAGGGTCAGTAAGCTGAAAACTTTAATATCAGATTAGAACCTGATGTAAGGTTTGTACGGCACTGAAATGCAGGATATAGTCCAGTGTCTGCCTTTCTGAGACCATTTTGAGATACTATGCCAAGGCTTACATTATTGTAATCATTAGATACCTAGGGTGCTATCACTCCTATTTGCAGTTTAAGTTCCTGCATCCAAATGCAAGCCCCACATGCACACATCCATCAGAAGGCCACGTCTCAAACCCCACATGGAAAGCAGGATCCAACTTAAGAAATTGTTCAGTTGGTGTGTCTGCCATTTTCTCTCCATTCCAGTGAGGGAGCTATATCCAGGCGCAGAGGGGAAAGGTGGTTTGGCTCAAGGACCCCATTCCTTTGGGGGCAAACTTCTGCAGGCTACATGCCGGGGGCAGGTTGGGAGAGACACGAAAGTAGGTGAAGCAATGGATGTCAATTTTACCTAAATTCCCAAGGTGGGGGACCTCAGGCCCAGGAACTGAATGAGGGCCCCGCGGCCTCTCCGGTTGCTCCCCTTCCTCCCCTTCCCCCAACCCGAGGAAAGCCCTCATCAGCTCTATTTTGCAGCCCCTTGAGTCTTTTTTTTTTTCTTTCTGGCTGGAATGTGCCCTTGAACTCTGTTCTTCCTTGCCTGGATGGAGAACAGAGAGAGGTGTGTGATCACATGTGGAATCTAGGCTAAGGTGAAATTCATTGCTCCTCCCGCTTTTGCCTGGAGCCCCACAGCACTCCAGAAGGCTGCCCAGAAGGGAGGGTGGCCCTCAGGTCGACCCAGTTGTACCACCTCAACTGTAGATAGCAGGCTCGTTTCTACATCAGGAAGCCGTGTGCCCTGGGGAGAAGGGTGTGTGGTGGTGGTGGGGTGGTTGTGGAGGGTTGGCAGGTCCCACTGGGCTCCTGAGCCTGAGGTACCCCCAGATTCACTGCCATGTCTTCATCCAAAGCAATATTCAAAATTACAGAGCAGAGAACCTTTGTTGGAGAACCCTCGCCTGGCAAAGAAATATTTCTGGAGCAAGTTAATAAGTATTAAACCGATTTCAGTCTGTAACGTAGGCATGCCCCAGTGATCACTGGTTGATCTCCTTTGGAGAGCGTTCGCTTAGTTTCCATCTTCAGCTGTAATCTCCTTTCTCTCTCCCCACCCCCAACCCCGTCTCAGTTTTTAGAGTTTCAGTTCTTGTTATAAAGCTTTTCATTTCAGACTGAGTTTATTGCAAATAAAAGGCAGGTCAGCTCTCACACTTCTCAGACTCTCAGAAATGATTGTTGTTGTTGTTGTTTCAAACGTTGGTTGTTTTAGTTGTTTGTTTCTTTTTGTTTTTTGTTCTCACATAAGAAAGTGCAGGCAATGTATATTCCTCTTGCTTTCCCCCATCTATTCCAACATAAGCCTAGGATCCATTTGCTTTCATGTACACAACTTAATGGTAGCACCATTCGCGTTTAAGTGCATCGTATATTACTTGGCTTTTTAGGCACCTTATTAAAAGCTTTTTTACCTCACATGTAGGATGTTAACAGCCTTCCATTTCACTTATGCTTGTTTGGTTACGGCTAGGCTGCACTTCAAGCCAAACCCTGTTTTTGTGAACACAGCAGCCCTCTTCAAATACATCCAGTGCGCACAGCGGATGTGCAAAGAAACTAGTGGGTTAAGACCCGCTGGTCATTCCCTCCCTCAGAAGTAATAACTTAAGAAGAGGCCCGATGAATCTGGCCAAATACTCATCTAGTTCAGCATCCTTTTCTCACAGTAGCCAACCAGAAGCCTATAGGAAGCTCACAAGCGAGACCCGAGCGAGACAGCCGTCTCCTCACTTGTGGTCCTCAGCAACTGGCCTGTTTCTGCCAGCAGAGGTAGAACATGGTCAGTACTGTGAAGGAACCCCAGGTGCATACATGGGCATTGGCCTCTGTCACATGACTGGGAAGCTTGGTTGGCCTGAATGGGCCACATCCTACTGCCACCAAATGCATGGCCACCAGGGGGCGTGTGTGTCGGTAGAGAGCCATTGAGATGGTTCCTTTGGGCACTTACTTCTGCGGCACTTTTACAATGTCCCTCCTTAAGGATTGCATGGGGAGGCATCCAGAGAAGCTGATTGGCAGCCAGTTGAGGGCAGACAAAATACCGTAAGTAGCTCTTCACACAGAGAGAAAATAAGTAATTCTTAGAGCGGTTGTACCACAATTTGCAGGGATGGCCTCTCACGCAGGTGGCTTTAGAAAATAATAATAATAATAATAATAATAATAATAATAATAATAATAATAATAATAATTTATTATTTATACCCCGCCCATCTGGCTGGGTTTCCCCAGCCACTCTGGGCGGCTTCCAACCGAATATTAAAACAGTACAGCATTAAACATTAAAAACTTCCCTAAACAGGGCCGCCTTCAGTTGTCTTCTAAAAGAAAATTGGTTACTTATTGCCTTGACATCTGCTGGGAGGGCTTTCCACAGGACGGGTGCCACTACCGAGAAGGCCCTCTGTCTGGTTCCCTGTAACCTCACTTCTCGCAATGAGGGAACCGCCAGAAGGCCCTCAGCACTGGGCCTCAGTGTCCAGGCAGAACAATGGGGGTGGAGATGCTCCTTCAGGTATACTGGGCCGATGCCATTTAGGGCTTTAAAGGTCAGTACCAACACTTTGAACTGTGCTCGGAAACGTACTGGGAGCCAGTGTAGATCTCTCAGGATCGGTGTTATGTGGTCCCGGCAGCCACTCCCAGTCACCAGTCTAGCTGCCACATTCTGGGTTAGTTGTAGTTTCTGGGTCACCTTCAAAGGTAGCCCCACGTAGAGCACATTGCAGTAGTTCAAGCGGGAGATAACCAGAGCATGCACCACTCTGGCAAGACAGTCCGCGGGCAGGTAGGGTCTCAGCCTGCGTACCAGAACTATCCATTTCACAATGGATCTCTCTGTCAATGACTATCAACTAGGATAGCTAAATGGAGCCGCCTTACTCAAAGGCTCTTGCGCTCCTGAATGCCCAGTTGTGGCACCAGCACCTTGATACAGGACAGCTTCTCGCACTGTGGGGGGACTGATTTTTGCAATCATTCATACTTCCTTGAAGGCAAGACAGTGTCCTGCCACCTCAGATCCATAGCTGCTCCACAAAGGCATGAAGAGGCCACTTCCAGAAACACGAATTGCCCTCCTTAAGAGGCAAACTTTCCTGCCGCTTCCGTCTGCCCACATGTTCTGCCTCCAGTTCTAACACATTATTCCTTGGACTAAAAAGGGAACTTCTGTGATGCGCAGCCGCTTCACTGCTTTAGCTCTCTGGAAGCCCATCAACACAATGGGAGCAATTATATTCCTCTCTGCAGGGGCCAATTTCCATTCCATTTGTGAAAGGCGTTTTTTAGCCCCCTCCACACAGCTTCATGCCGTAATATGTAAAATTTGATTAATGTTTAGAAAAAGCAAAGTGGCTACGAGTGAAGAAGCACAGTCGTTTCCTCATTCTGTTGGTGGCATTTCCCATAAAATTTGAAGAAGGACTCGCACAGAGCATATCCACATTTACAGCATGGACATATTCATGCTTCATTGGTGGCACAGAGAAGGGAATATTTGGGTGGTAAGGAAGATACCGTACAATATAAATTTTGAGAGGGCAAGGTCTTACATCTTAAACTGTCTTACCAAACATAAATATCTGTGTGTTTTACATTTAAACTCCAGTCTCAAATGCACTTACTCCCAACTCAATATCACTGATTTTATTAATGTCTCGAATCAGCAAGTGGCATGAGATTTCCCTCTAATCATTCAGAGTGCAGCCTTAATTAAATTCTAATTTGCTTAAGTGTAGTTGCTTTAAAAAAACAACTTCGTTGTAGCGTTTCGCTTCAAGCTGCCATGATAAGCATTTCAGCAGATATATTTGCATAAGATGGAGAATGAAGATTAAACAGGATGCATCAAAAACATGGTGGGAAATCCATTTGCAGTCCAAGATTGCATCCTTTAACTCCGTAATCAACCTGGGAAGACTAATTACCCCTTTAATGAGGCCCGTTTACCTCTTAGCCATTCTGTGTGCAGACATTTGGAAGCAACTGAAAAGTCAGGCTTTGCTAATACTCTGCGTTCTTTCTGGTCTCATTTTGGGTTCTCCTGTTTTTCAGCCTCGGCTTTAATATTTTTAAATCTATTTCAGAAAAATTGGCGGAAAATTTTAAAAATATATAATTTTTTTTACCAAGATCAACATTTCATTAATCTTATTTAGAATTTACTTATCCCTGTTTCTAAGTAAACTGGCTGTCAATAGCCAAAAGAAATGTCATACTTCAGAGCATTCAAAGTATTTCCTCATAATCTTCTTTAATCCTTACAACAATCCTGTATGGCAGGTCAGTGTTTGAGAGCTGGTATAGTGCAAATGCTGAGACACTGAATGGGAAGTGAAGAAGTCCCCTTAGGCAAGCTCCTTTTCCTCAGTCTCAATCCTTCGCATGGGGATCATATTGCTGATTTACCTGGCGAAGTGCTTTGAACACTTGAAAAACGCAACAAAATGTTGTTATTGTTAATTCCAATATTGCAGGTGGGGCAATTGACTTCATAACATCATCTAGTTCAATCTCTCAAAAGTGCAGTCCTATACATGTCTGCTCGGAAGTAAGTTCCCTTGAGTTCAACCTAATATACCCACATAAGTGGGTATAGCAGCCTTTGCCAACCTGGTGCCCTCCTGATGTGTTGGACTGCCACTCTCGCCAGCCCCAGCCAGAGCCAACACAGCTCAAACTGATGGGCGTTAGAATCCACAGCAACTGGCATGGCCCGGGTTGGATGAGGCTGTGCTGTTGGACCGCAGCATTAGCTTAATGGTTCTATCATCTCCTAAAGAACTTCTCCCAACAGAATTTGAAAGTGACTGCACTTAGATAGTGGGGTGTCTTCAGTAATGTTTATCACAGAATCAGTGACCAGGAGAAAACCTTTTTTAAAAAAAACCAAGTCCAATCCACTGCAAGGCTGGAACACCCACTCTTCAGTTCCTCAAAAGACTGACCTATCACAATCTTGAGCAAAATGAAATAAAATGAAATATAGTGCAGTCAGAGGAAATCCTTAAAAAATTTAAAAAAATTTTTTTAAAAAACTCAACAACTTTGACCTGAACCCCCCCCAAAAGGGGGTAGATCACTGCCAGTCTTTGTGAGTAGATCACAGTCCCTTGGGAGTTGGCCACCCTGCAATACAGAATACAAAAACAGTAGAAAGCAAGAGTGGCAGACTTGGGGCTTGTGGGATTATTATTATTATTATTATTATTATTATTATTATTATTATTTTATAACCTTGAGATCCACCAATGGAAGCTGGGTGCAAAAGATAAACTATTAAAATTAAATAGTTTTGAATCCAGGAAGTTGAGTACCAGAGCAGAATGCCGGAATGTAGCTCACAGCCTTCCACTCCAGGTTCTCCAAAGCTTTCTTCATTTCTTTCTAATTTAGACTAGGAAAGAGTCATTTTGTGGCTGCTACACTAGGAGCCAGAAATCCTTGCCAGCCTACAGTAAGTCAGCTCAGGACCTTTGAGGAGACCAAGAGCTCCCTACGGCTGCCCCAGTTAAAATACTTCATTTTGCAACTGTTCCCGCATTGCAGGGGGTTGGACTTGATGACCCTTGGGGTCCTTTCCAACTCTACGATTCTGTGATTCTGTAAGCAAGCTAGAATGGTGTCAGTGATTTTGTGTGCACAATAACAAGAAGGTAGCATGAACAGATTTTTGTTTATTTCTTTTCTTCCCCAGCTCTGTATTTAAAGGTTCAGCAGTCTGTGTGTATCACTTGTCTGATATCCAGAGAGTGTTCAATGGGCCGTTCGCACACAAGGAAGGTCCAAACCACCAGCTGATTCCTTATCAGGGAAGAATTCCTTATCCACGACCTGGGACTGTAAGTACTCATCTGAACATGGTTTTACAAGTCCAACTTGCCTTTGTGTTATCTTTATCAGCCTTTAGGCATGATCCTTCACTCAGCATCGCTTTGGTCTGTTCCCGGTCTGCTCCCTTCGGTTTTATTTCATTTGGCCACATTTCAGAAGGTATGTGGACAAATTGGCCAGGATTAAGAGGCAGTAAAGCTGATAAAAGGAAGCTGTGGATGATTTTGACAGAATTGGGGAAGCGGATAGATCTACACTGTGTTTAGCCTAGAGAGAAGATGACTGCTTTTAAAAGACAGTCATCTAGAGGGAAGGAGAACAATTTACTGCATATTCCTCAGCACTGAGAGATGAAAACCACTGAGCTTAGGCTGCGGCAACATGACTTTTAAGTTTAAGTTGTTAACCTGTAAGAACATTTAGCTAATGGAAGTGACGTGTCTAGGGAAGTTTCATTTATTTATTAGATTTTTTTATCCCACCCTTCTGCCTAAAGGAGCCTAGGGCGGCAAGCCACAGAATGTTAAAACGGTACAATTTAAAGTCAAATAAAAACCTATTTAAAACATTGAAGAATGTTTAAAAACATTTAAAAGTTCTGGATTCACTTAGGAAAAGGTGGGCTATCTGTCTGTGACAAGACTGAAAGAAAAGATAAAATAGATAAGGGGGAAGAACTGAGACAAATTTCTTGTTGTACTCTATGATTTCAAGCTGATTTAGTGCAAGGGTCCTTCTTCAGCCTGAGAGCCTTGGTACCTTCTGTTTAACCTTATGAGGGCAGCTTCATCCATGGCAGTCAGCGGCCAGAGGCAAAAGTGGACAATGAAGGCCAGTGTCCCCTTGTTACAGTGGGATAGTTTCTGCATATACAATCACACACAGCCTCTCTGTCCTGCATCCAAGCAGGCAAGAGGCATTATCAGAGGTCAAGTACACATTGCAACCAGGTTGCACTTGAAGGGAGTGCCAAGCAACGCCAATGAGGGGTGTGGTCTCAAGGGTCAGAAAGAGAGAGAGGGCTGGAGGCTCATCCCCAGAGGCTGAAGCTCCCCAGCTTTCATTTAGCACTTTCTCCTGGCCACAGCCAGCCAGCCAGCTACTCCACTTTCCTCCTTGCGCATAGGAAATAATTACATGTTCAGACAGTGGTGATAACAGTGAGGAGCTCAGCAGAAGGGCTTGCAGTTCACTCTCCATCTTTCAGACTGAAATCCTATGCAAGGCCAACATAACTCAGTAAGACGCAAATCTCCAGAAGCTTTCTTAGGATAGCATCATTCATTGTGATGGCTAGGTTGGCTCAGAGAAGATGGAGAGCCACTGCCAGTTGAAGTAGCGCTAGGTAATAATAATAATAATAATAATAATAATAATAATAATAATAATAATTTATTATTTATACCCCACCCATCTGGCTGGGTTTCCCCAGCTACTCTGGGCGGCTTCCAACAGAAAAATAAAACACAGTAATCTATTAAACATTAAAAGCCTCCCTGAACAGGGCTGCCTTCAGATGTCTTCTAAAAGTCTGGTAGTTGTTTTCCTCTTTGACATCTGTTGGGAGGGCGTTCCACAGGGCAGGCGCCACCACCGAGAAGGCCTTCTGCCTAGTTTCCTGCAACTTGGCTTCTCGCAACGAGGGAACCGCCAGAAGGCCCTCAGTGCTGGACCTCAGTGTCTGGGCAGAATGATGGAGGTGGAGATGCTCCTTGAGGTATACTGGGCCGAGGCCATTTAGGGCTTTAAAGGTCAGCACCAACACTTTGAACTGTGCTCGGAAACGTACTGGGAGCCAATGTAGATCTTTCAAGACCGGTGTTATGTGGTCTCGGCGGCCGCTCCCAGTCACCAGTCTAGCTGCCGCATTCTGGATTAGTTGTAGTTTCCGGGTTAAATGGATCAGTGTTCAGAGGGCAGCCTCATATGTTCTGCAGTTTCCCAAGTTACAGGAGAAGGTAATAGCTTACACTGGTTTTCCTTAAGCAGCAAATGAATGACATTGCAGCTCTCTACTAAGGTCACGGCCAATTTATTCCTCAATATCCTGTCTTCCTTTTTCTTGGTCCTAGGGGAACTTACAATAACATTTCAGTGATTTCAGATAGAGAAAGTGCAGCAGCCTTGTTAGCAAAGATCAGTTAGTCTGCTGATTAGCAATGAGAGCTTTGCTGATAAACTTGTAACCGAAGCATAATGGCTGTTAATGGCACTGATGATTAAAATAATTTGATTAGCTTAGACAGATCCGGTTCCTGCATCTGGGGTTTTCGACTACGAACAGTACTAGACACAAGTGAAATGGAATTCCCTTTAGCGCCAAGCGTATCAATGCGGCTTTACATAAAGATGAATGCAGATTACACTTTAAGCCATTTTTAACAGATAAAAGGTGAATGAAGGATCATAGTAACGAATAGCTTGCATTTCAGAGGTTCATTATTTTAATAGTATTCTTGGGATATACAAATCAAGTTACTCCTTTTGCAAGGAAGTTTAGTAGGCCTGGGATTGTTCAAATGCTTCCGGAAAAAGACAGATGTTCCATATGCAATAGTTAAAGTTGAGTTATATGAAAGAATATAGCTTCTAAAATACACTCTCTTCCCAAGCTCAGAAGTAATGGAATGCAATGAGATACTATGTATGTATACCATATCTGTGCCTAGAACTGGTGTGGCGGGACATTTTTATGCAAGCAAATAATTAACACATATCCATTTGTTTATTTATTTGAAAAGTTTGAGACTATTCAATCAACAACATTAACAAAACAAAACAAAAAACCCCCACAAGTAGTTTACCTTGAAAAGATATACAGTGGTACCTCGGTTTAAGAACAGTCCGGTTTAAGAATGATTTGGTTTACAAACTCCGCAAAACCGGAAATAGTGTCCCGGTTTGAGAACTTTGCCTTGGTTTAAGAATGGAATCCGAACGGTGGGCACTGGCATCGGGAGGGCCTCATTAGGGAAAGCACGCCTTGGTTTAAGAATGCTTTTGGTTTAAGAACGGACTTAAGTTTGTAAACCGAGGTACCACTGTATAATATGCATTTTGAAAATCAGGAAAAGTAAAACAAATTGATGTGGAATTTATCAAAATGTGAATAAAATCAGCAATTTTAAAGCAATTACACACAACAAAATTACATGTTAAAGTTACATTTGTGCTCTATGACTATTTTAAATAGAGTAATCCTATTAGAATAACAGCTTCTGACACAATATCACAGACATTATTAGCAATATACTGCCTTGGGTTCATTGAATCATTGAATTGTAAAGTTGGAAGGGACCATAAAGATCATCTAGCTCAATGCCTTGCAATTCTGGAATCTTTTGCCCAACGTAGGGCTCAAACGCATGACCCTCCAAAGTGGTACAGTCTGGGAAAGGTTGTGCTATGTGAGGTTTTAGGATATGCAGTTTGGTTCTTACGTTTGACAGACAGAAGATTTGACTAACGGTTAACTGTACTTTTCCTGTGGTCACATCTTAAGCAGGGGGTCATGCTTGGAAGAGGATAAAACATTCCCGTATTTGTTCAATTCGAAGAACAGCCCTCTCCTAGGAACTACAACACAGCATTCATCTCCAAGAAAAGCATGTGGGTTTGCCCAGGGCAAACTGGCGGGGGAAAGGGATGTTATTCGGTTACAGCTGAGATGAGTTCCTGTATTATTTGGCTCTGCATTTCTTAACTGGCAGAAAGAACGGCATATTGCAGACGTAAAACAACTTTTACATAAGCACTATCTGGAGGCAGCGAACTCTTCTATACCCTAAAGAAATGAACCAGCTATATAGTCACTGGACTCAAAGAATATTCCCTTACACAAGGGACCATAACACAAGGCTCATAACGTATTCTGTGACATGATTTGTATGAAGTCCAGTTGACTAACAAGATTTAAAACACAGCCGCCAACACAGCATGAACCAGTATGTTACGTCATTAATGTTTCCTTTGACATATTCAATCGTGGAAGAAATATCTGCAATGACTGGTATGTATTGCAGGAATGCCAAGTCTGCAGGGCTTGGCTTCTGCCCAGTGAATATGTTACATTATTCAAATCCACTTAAAACTATTGCTGAAATGAGTACCTTAGGAGGTTAGCGCTGGCTTCTCAAATCAGCCTGAGCTTTGCCTAGTTCACCATTCCGTTTCAGTGAGCAGAAGCCCCTGGAAAGCTCACAAGAGCACTTTCTTCTTTACATTAACAAAGCATCAGCCTGTTGCCAAAGGACCTAATTGAGCCATTATTAATTGTAATGGAAGAACATAGCAAAGCCACTTTGCTCATCTCGATCAGAGATAGGAGTTCTCCAGATGTTGTTAGACTCCAACGCTCCTCACGCAGTCAGCATGACTAATGGTCAGGGATGGTGGAAGCTGCAGTATAACAGCTGGAGAGTGTCATATTAGTTATCCCTGTTCTAAATGAGCAGTTTACGGCCAAACCGTATGTGTAGATAAAGCATTAGGTAGTAACGCAAGTCCTCCTAGAATTGTACCCCTTCATGCAGCAGATAAGGGATTGCATATTTGAATGTTTCCCTCACACCTCTCTCTGTGTGCATAAGTCACTAAATGCAGAACAATAGCTGGACCAGGAGAAAGCTACATTAGAAACTTGACACATTAACTTTCCACAAACATGGCGCTTGTGACATGAGTGAGATAGCTCAGTCGTGAGATGACAACTTACCAACTAAAGTCCTACCCTCTTAGAACACTCTACCTTGTATCTATGTCTGCCATTGGACAGTTACTTTCTTTCATACCAACGCTGAACTCCTACATCAGTCTCTAATTCTGCATTTAGAAAACTGAATAGAATAGAGGTGTAGCTTTGAAGTAGTACAAGAGGCTGGTCATTTTTCATGGTCTGAGGCCCATTTATTTTGTCTCCCTGGTGCATTAATTGGAATCACATTTAATAATGCTGTTTACATCCTGTATAAGTGTGGCCATGGACTGTCACCAAGATGGCAATTTCTGGCCTGGACTGCTAAAACAGCGGCTAGAATTGTGGCCTTGAATGTTGGAAGCTGCACCCCAAATCCTCACAACAGGTGAAGAAGAAGAAAAGACAGGCTGGTGCTTAACAGGAGTGCATTTTTATTTTTTGCCTTCTCTTCTTTCTTATTTTGGAAGTTTATAGTTTCATCAGTTGTTGGCAATCAGATAATTTGCTCAAGCAAAATGTAGAACCGTGTTAAACTGTCTTGACTTTGACATTGCCTTTCAAGGACATTTTAGCCTCTATTGTGGTTTCACAGTGAGTGCTGACATATCTTGCAATCATTCCCTTCTTACAGGAAGCTGTTAAAAGGCAGCATTGCATTTTAACTGTTTGAGACTCAGTCAGATGAGCAGCTGCACCAAGATTTGTCATTGCCCTTGCAATGTACAAGTAAACCTCAGAATAGATCAAGGAATCAGTCCTTCCCTTCCCTTCCCTTCCCTTCTTCTGATGCTAGAAACAGCCCATTCCCCCAAATGATGTAATTTCATTAAAAAGGGGTTTGACAGGATCGGGCTGAGGTTACACTGGGGGAGAAGACGGAAATTGAAAAATTAACACACTTAAAATTCTCTTCCAAAATTAAGTACCTAGGGATCTGGCTAACACCTAAAAATATTAATCTTTACCAGGATAATTATATAAAAACATGGGAACAAATAAGACGCAATATGGAGATCTGGAGCAGATTAAAATTGTCATTTTGGGGACGCATCTCAGCAATCAAGATGAGTGTCCTACCGAAACTTATCTTCCTGTTTCAAAACTTACCAATATTAGGAGGTACGAAATATTTAACATCATGGCAGAAAGAAATATCGAAATTCATATGGCAAGGAGCAAGGCCAAGAATCAAGCATACTCTCTTGATTGACATCCAAGAGAGAGGCGGATTTGGCCTACCGGACCTTAAGTTATACTATGAGGCCGCATGCTTCTTGTGGATGAGAGACTGGTTTCTGGTCCAAAAAACGGACCTCCTTGATATAGAAGGATTTGATTTAAGATTTGGCTGGCACGCTTATCTAAATTATGATAAAAACAAAGTGCACAAAGGACTCACCAACCATATAATAAGAGGCTCCCTCTTCAAAGTGTGGGCCAAATACAAGGGGTTATTGGAACCCAAAACACCATCATGGATATCCCCCATGGAAGCCATAGCGGTCAAAAAAAAGAATATGAAAGGCAATTGGGTAACTTATAGATCATTATTGGTAATTGAAGAAGGCCAATTCAAGTTGAGACCATACGAAGAAATTAAGAACAAGTTAACGAGTTGGCTAGACTATCACCAGCTAAACGAAACTTTTAAACAAGATAAAAAGAAAGGATTTAATAATCAACCAACTGAATTGGAAAAAATTTTGCTTGACAACAACAACAAAATCATATCAAAAATGTACCGCCTCTTGCTTGACTGGGAAGTCAAGGAAGAGGCGGTAAAGGAAGTCATGATTAAATGGGCTCAGGACATCGGGCTCAGGACAACTTGTTTGTGGGAAAGTGTTTTGATGTATTTCAGCCAGCCACCTGTGTGCCTGAAGTAACTTGTTGAATGCTATTGCAAGCTAACTTTCAGCATTGCATTCTGCATTCACGTAATTTGCGTACACACATGCCACTCCATAAGCCATCAGAGTTGTTTGTACAATTAGAATCGGTACATTAGTACTAGAACTAAACTTGGGTGAAGGTATGCATGTTACAGATTGCTGCAGTACATGTGTACATCTGTGGTCAGTTATGTGTCCTGGTGAACCATTCTGGAGCAAATTACAAGTTAAAGGCCCCAGCCCAGCTTTTGCGTATATATTATTGTGGGAGATTAGTAGCCACGTAAAGGGATGTGTGGGACGTGGGTGGCGCTGTGGGTTAAACCACAGAGCCTAGGGCTTGCTGATCAGAAGGTCGGCAGTTCAAATCCCCCCAATGGGCTGAGCTTCCGTTGTTCGGTCCCTGCTCCTGCCAACCTAGCAGTTCGAAAGCACATCAAAGTGCAAGTAGATAAATAGGTACCGCTCTGGTAGGTAGGTAAACGGCATTTCCGTGCACTGCTCTGGTTCACCAGAAGTGGCTTAGTCATGCTGGCCACATGACCCAGAAGCTGTATGCCGGCTCCCTCGGCCAGTAAAGCGAGTTGGTCACAACTGGACCTAATGGTCAGGGGTCCCTTTACCTTTAAAGGGATGTGCAGCCTTTTCTGCATCCATCAAATTAAATGACGACTAGATTGGCATTTTGATAGGCATCAACATCAGGTTAATTAATATTCTTACAGGAACAAGTCAGTATCATTTAGCAGTAGGTTGCTTGTTTTTCCAGCACAAATATCTTATTTGCAGGAACTTCATAAATTCAGTGTTCGGATTCACTGGAATTGATCAAGTATAGCAAACAGAATTTTGTAGTTGTGGTTCTTCAAACACAACTTTTAACGGCACTGGAATGAAATCATATTATGATGAAGTATGCTTAAGTAAACCTTGAAATGCCTTAATGCCAGCTCATGCTCTCGTATTGATTGAGATTTGCCTGCTATATCCCAAGGACAAAGGAGAATTAATGCACATTTCTGCAATTCAGGGGGTATTTAAAAGAACTGGGAATTGAAAGGTCCTTGGTGGTAGTTACTAAGTGATGATTGCCCGTGCCTCTTTTACAGTGTCCCGGAGGAGCCTTCACACCCAACATACGAACCACCAAGGAGTTTCCAGATGATGTGGTCACCTTCATCAGGAACCATCCCTTGATGTTTAATCCCATCTACCCAGTCCATAAGAGGCCGTTAGTCATCCGCACAGGCACAGACTACAAATATACAAAGATTGCTGTCGATCGTGTCAATGCGGCAGATGGAAAATACCATGTCTTGTTTCTTGGAACAGGTAGGACAAACAAACACCTGCTGTTTTAGTAATCTACAGGCATCTGTTTTGCATGGCAGGATCCATCAAGATCAACCACGGCCACTTTGCTGTTAAACAGATGCAATCCCCACCAATATTTTTTAGTCAGGGGAACTTTTGTCAATATGAAGGCTGTGTTCATGGTAGCCAGGGGCAAAAATGGGAAGAGTAATGGATGCAAATTTCACTTTTGTGCAGTAGGCCAATTTCTACACGCACCCATCTCTATCCTCTATCCAGTCAAACAACAGGCATAATCAAAATTTAACGACACATTGCAGCCGGGGGGGGGGGAATCAGGGTGCAAAGCAGGGGCCAGTGAAGGGTGTGGCCTGAGGATAGAAATGGATGCCAGCTGGAGAGGCCTAGAAGGTTATCCTCCCATTCTTTAGGTCTCTTAATTAATGCTATAGATCTCCTTCAAGTGTTTTAAAATAAGTTTTTTAAAGGGGGGAATTGTTGCCACCTGCTCTGAATTAAAGTTGTATTCATATTTAAGGCTTTGGATTTGTTTTTCTTAAAAATACACTCCGATTAATACTATAGTCACCTCTGGAGAACTCTTAAACCAGCATTCCAGCTCAGCGTTCTTATAGTTTCACACTGTGGCCTCCTAGAAAATTCTTGATCTTCTTTCAGGAACAACTATGCTTTCCAATGTTCAAACATGCCAATACTCAGGTCAACTGAGAGTAGAAAGAATCTTACGGTGTCTATCCAACCGTTATACTTTTGTTACACAGCTGTTCCATTTCAACAGATGAGGTGGAAAAGAAGCAGCAACCAGTGCAATTGTTTTAAGGACTGGCAAAATGGGGTCTTTTTGGCTGGTCCCAGTCAGCAATTCGCAGCCCTATTATGATAACTAAAGGAAGCCCCATCCAAATTTAGCACATACAGCGGTAGTCAAACCTAGACATTGCCAAAGCATGGATGATGTTGGGTGATGGATCTCTGCCCAGGAGAAGTTGCCAGCCCTTAGCTGTAGAGCACAGATCACAGACCACTTGGGCTTGCAAGAGAAGAAGACAAGATGAGGCTAAGAAAGTGAATGCTTGATTCTCAGTGCTTAGAGCCACCAAGGGCAAGTTTAGCCCACCCCGAGGTATTTCCCTTCTTCCACATCAAAGGAGAAGAGAAAAGGCTGCCCATGGGAACAATGTGCTGAGAGCAAACCCACCTTTCTCCTCCTCCCGACATCCGCTGGTGGCCCTTGCATTGCCTGAGCCCTCCCTCCTTGTTCACGCTGCCAATCATTTTTATAATTACTAACAACCGTTAAAAGAACATTTCTCTCAGAGCACCAGCGTCTAAACAAGGCTTCTCTCCTAAGAATCAGGTTATGTGGGGGGGGGGCTGTTCACTGACTGTTCCACCTGCATGACCCCCGCCCCTCACAAATTCACACTCCAACTGATGGAGGGATGTAAACAGGACTAAGGTGAGGTTCTGTGGGGCTTGTCAGTGTGACGCCACAAACTCCGACATGATTTGCATTGCTGGTAGCCAGGGAAGAGCCCTAACTCTTATTGCCCTGACAGCAGTAAAGGGCTCCTCTTTTTTTGAACCGGTCCATCCATATTCCAGTCCAGCCTGATAATGGAAGTGTTTTCCATAGGTTCCTGATCTTCCCTCTGGCTTTGCTTCCTTAAAATTGTTGCTGCTGTTGTTTCTTTATTTAAAGCAGTGGTTCTCAAACTTTTTTCTTTGGGCCACACTTTCAGAATAAATATTTTTTTTTTAAACATACTTTTTATTAATTTTACAGAATACAAAAAAAACAAAAAAAACGGTACATACATAAACACCTTTTCCACCTCCTTCCTACCCACCCACATGGGTCCTCCCCTGCCACAGAAGTATCCCATGTATGTGAACAGTCAGAGATGTTTCATTTTATGCTTGGATTTCTGTCCTCCTCCCCCTCCCCTGACCCCAAAGCCCCCCCCCCTGCCACCAGGGAGCTCCAGCAAACCAGGGCAGTACGCAGGAGGCCATCCATCCAACCATCTATTGTCATACCAAAAAAAAAGAGAAAAATAGAAATAGGAAAAAAGAAAAAAAAGAAAGGGCAAAAAAAGAGAAAAAAAACAATACAAAACAGAAAAATTTTTCTTACATTCATGATTGTAAAACCATATTTTGTGGGCTTCCCCTCCCCCCCCCTTCCCCGGTTTTCATCCCTTTTTTATCATCTGCAACAGTTTCTTACTTTATAGAAATACACCTTTGTATCTTATACAACTTCAAATCACTGAAAAATCAAACTCCCATTTTATCTTCCCGTGCCTAATTTTTTCTCCCTCTATAAGCCTCCATATTTTCACATTTTCCAAAATCCATTCACTTTTAAAACTATAACTATTCTCAATTTAACCTTACATCCCCGATTACCGGCTCCACCCCCCCAATCCAGCAAATTCCATAATCAGCAGACCAGTTATAAACCTGTTAATCCATCCCTGTAATCACAACATCACTTTCCCTTCACCCCACCCCCTGTTTACAGTCTTTTGCCATCCAGGCCACCATACAGGGCCCCTGAATTTCTTCTCTTCTCTGCATATTTTTTCCTTCTTCCCTGTGGGCGTTCTGGAGTTCCAGTAATACCAATCGTGCCCCCCTCAAAAGCGGGGCACTCCATCCAACTTTTTGTAGAGTAAAGTCATCATTTTTTTCGTGGTGTGCTTCATTTTGTGTTGAATCATCACAGTCCTCATCTTCATCTTTTCCTTCCAAATCACAGTCATCATCATTGTCATTCTCACATTCATCTTTTTCAGTGTCAAAAGCTTCATCTCCTAAAAAATCATATTCTGCTATCACCATCTGAAATTTTTGCTGTAACTCTTGCCGTCGTGTCTCCTCTTGACATAGCTCTATTCTTGTTTCCCACATTAAGGTCAAAACAGACCGCTGGAACTCAGGGGAACACTTTTTTGTTGACATAATTCAATCCTGCCAAGGTCAAAACTTGTCACGTGGGGTGGAATATGATCACAGTTTATTTTCTCGACTCCATTTTAACAAGCTGGCTGCATTCTTCAAGTCTTCTTAACAATAAAGTTCGAACTCACATTTCACAAACATTTAAACCAAAAAAGAAATTCCACAAAGTCCAGAAATACAAAATGAAATAAAAATTGACTCATAAATCCTGATCAACTCACTGGGTTGTCTGGGCTGCCGGCTCCCGCGGAAAAGAAAGATTTTTCTCAGTCTTTACCTCTTGCTGCAGGGCAGTCATAAACCACAGTCTCTCTCCCCTTCTCACCCTGCATCAAAGGGGAGATTCTCTTTGATGCCTTTGAGGGATCCTTTGAATTGCAAATCTTCTGTTTATGGCTTCGGGTTTCTATTTACTGTCTCTTTTGTTGCCGTGGGGGGGGGTGGCTTCCTCTTTTCTCCCCTCTCTCCCAGATCCAAATTGTTTTATAATCTAAATCGTGAGGTTACTTACAATCTTTTCCAATTGTTTTATTTTCGGAAGAATCCAGCGCTCTCCGCCTTCGGCTTGAAGCTTCTCCCTGCTAGAATAACGTTGCCGCTCAAAATGGCCCCCGCGACTTCTACCCTCCTCGCTCCAGAGCTCTTATTAGAGCTAACCGAAGAGTTGGGGAGTCCGGATTTGGGCTGAGCCGAGCAAATTGCCCCCGGGACGCCCTTCCCGAGGTTCTAAGGGGCGCAGCGTCGCTCTCGCTGCCCTCCCCACTCCTAGCAGGGACGGGCCGTCTCGGAGACGAGACGAGACCCCGCCGATCGGCGCTGGCGCTGAACCCAGAAGCCCTTTCAGAATAAATATTTGGTCATGCTGCACCAATTTTTAAATTGATTAAAAAACAAACAAAAGGAAACAACTCCTAGCAGTGCTTGATTTATAACATAGAACACAACTACTTTATAATATGTTGGTGGGACATCCAGAAAGTATAAAACAAAGCAGCTACATAAGAACACAGATAATTTCCAAAATATAATTATAAACTAGCCTCTTACATATGTACCTTAAGTATGTATACAAGCTGAATGAAAGGTGTGGACTTACTTTTGCCAAGTAATCTCATTTATATTAGATATTTAGTCTGCACCTACTTTTCAAACACTTGTCTGAATGGAAAGGTCTTAGTCTTCTGGCAGAAGGATAACAAGGAGGGAGCCAGTCTAACCACCCTTGGAAGGGAGCAGCCACAAAAGGGCTCTCATGTCACCATCAACCTTGTCTCTGATGCCATGAACATGGGTGGCACACAATAACTGGTGAAAAGTAAATGAAACCCAAGGGTGTGGCATTTTTTTCTTTTGTTCCAGTGTTTTGTGCTTTCAATAGGGATTTGCTAGAGAACGCAAACACCAACAAAAAGCAAGCAAGCAAAAGGAATGGGGATCATGGGTTAATTAAAAGATTTGCGTCAAATTTCCTTCTTACGAGTGTTGACAACTGCATTGTGTGATCCTGGCAGGCTTGATCGCTGGTGGCACAGGCCCCGGCATCCCTCTGGCAATGGCAAGAGGGACTTGGCAGCGTGGTGACACAAGGCAGCATGGATGAGTTCCGAAGCGGGACAGAAATGTTGCCAGAAGTGAGTCCTTCTTCCAACTAGGGTGTTTGCCTGCCAAGTTCAGAAATACCTCCTCCCATGTAGCTTTAGGACTTGATCTACTCATGCAGATAAATCTCATGAACACAGCTGCAAGTGGAGGTTTTTGGGAGAGAATATATGGGGAATATGCGCTACCCATGGCCACCTTGCAATGATGAAGTCGGATCAATCCTCTACTTCCCAAAATGCTGAAGGAATTTGAGAGAACTTTAAAAGTGCTCTTGAGAATGAGAGAGAAAAGTAGAAGCATCTTTTGCAGGAGAATAAATCTTTTGAGGAAATTTCGAGGTTTCGGCACAGCGCCAACAAACACAAATGTTCAGTTGCAGCCTCGGAGTCCATCTGTGCAACAGGAAGAGGAGTGACTTGTCCCTCCGAGAACTGTGCAGGCAGGGTGTGTAAAGTATTTTTTAACATTAGATGCAGTAAATGGTGGAGACGCTATAATAGAAATGTTTACCATGGCTCTGCAAAAGTGTATTTTACAGATCAGACAATAAAGCAGAGAGACATCAGCATATGCAGGCAGACACTCTGTGATTCTCTGGCCAAGGGCGAATCACACTTTTTGCCGTTGTGTTGAGGCCGTTTAAAAAATACTTGGTCTAGCAGATGTCAATTCACAGTGTGCTGTTCAAGTGCTCACCAAGTTGATCAGACCATTTTTTTCCCACACCCAAGCAGGCTTTTGCTGGGATGTGGCGGGGCATTAGTGATAACTTTTACAAAAGTGTGTGGCAGATGGGCGAAAGGCCCGTTCCATGCTCAAGATCATTAGGAAAGGAATGGAAAATAACTGCGTAATAAAGGCTCATCACCAGGTACATTTGCCTGCCAAAAATAATGTGCTGGCCTTATTGAACCCCCCCCCCTTTTTTCTTTTTGCTTCACTCCATATAACTTTGTTGTCTGCCTCAGCAGCAACCTTCCAGCATGTCTCAAATTGGAAACAAAAAGGGGTTTGGATAAGGTCTGCTGCCCTGAGCAACTTTGGGAGGAAGGACAGCTGTGATGGACAGCTGAGCCAGACCAGGGTCTGGTGATGCGGTGACTTGGAGTTCTACCAGAGGGCTGGAGCCTCTCTCTTGATTGACTACCAAGATGGAAGGGGGTGGAACAGCACTTGGGGGGGGATAAAAGGAGCCATTTCTGAGAGAGAGAGTTCAGAGAGGGAGATAGTTGAAGAGAGAGAAGGAGGGAGAGAAGGAGAGTTAGAACTGATCTGTGTGTAACATCCACTCTGAGGAAAATGTCTACAGCTAGAGAAAAGAGTCTCTGAGCTTAGATTGGAAGACAGTGTTAAGTGCAGGCATCCCCAAACTGCGGCCCTCCAGATGTTTTGGCCTACAACTCCCATGATCCCTAGCTAGCAGGACCAGTGGTTGGGGAAGATGGGAATTGTAGTCCAAAACATCTGGAGAGCCGAAGTTTGGGGGTGCCTAGTTTAGTGTCTTCGGAAAGTATTGAGACAGGAGTTAATTGGAGCAGGAGAAGTAGAAGCTGTGAGTCTACTTGGGTCTCATTCCAGTCAGGAGGGGAGAGATCTTTTAGAAAGAGAAGATTCTCAATCCAGTTAAGAGGAGGGTGGGGAATCCCCTGGGTCAGTTATATATTCAAAGTAATTGTGCAACTTCTGCCTGAGTCTCCAAGTTTCAGTTTTACTTTGCACAGAAACCACAGAGCGGTGGGTCTGCTACCACTGGTAGTCAGAAAGGTGGAATCTGCTACAGCAGGATATAAATTTAATTAACATTTCACACAGGAGCACAAGTCTCCCTAAATTGCCACCAAGTTTCACTTGAATTTGTTTCTGAAATAAGTTTGGATGGTCCTGATGGGAACAGTCCTAAGGACAGCAGAGTGGGAGTTTTGTCAAGTCCAGCAAGAAGAACGTGGAGGCAGTCTTTTGTCATCCCAGTGGATCCTTGTACTTTCACTTGATAGAAATGTTCCAAGCAGATTTTTTTTTAAGCTTTCCCTTTTCTCTTCTTTTTGTTTTCTTGACCTTGAGGTCAGACATGCATATTTGAGCCAGAACTGCAATTGTAGTTTGTCTCATCCTTGGGCTGGGAGGTGGAGAACTGGGACCACCACAAAGGATAAGGTTCCCTCATAAAACTGTCACCCGGGTCAGCACTTCTTACCATTGTGGTGCTGATGGTGGTTTTTATGATGTGGCTTAGCTTGTCCTTTCAGATGTAGTCTTTTGCTTACTTGTTTGTTTGTTTTCTTTGGGAAGGGCTTTTATAGGTCTGTTTTGAAGTCTCTCTTTTGAAGATTCTGACTAGAACGTTCTCTTTTGGCTGCCTTATATTACAAAGATATGGAAAGAGTTGAACTTTTCCCTTGCATTAGAAAGTTGAACTTACTGCATAAACAGCCAAACATCTGGGTGTTCCATACCACCTAAGTGTTTTGTATAAAGATAAAGGGACCCCTGACCATTAGGTCCAGTTGTGACCGACTCTGGGGTTGCGGTGCTCATCTCGCATTATTGGCCGAGGGAGCCGGCATATAGCTTCCAGGTCATGTGGCCAGCATGACAAAGCCGCTTCTGGCAAACCAGAGCAGCACATGGAAACGCCGTTTACCTTCCCGCTATAGCAGTTCCTATTTATCTACTTGCATTTTTATGTGCTTTCGAACTGCTAGGTTGGCAGGAGTTGGGACCAAGCAAGGGGAGCTCACCCGTCACAGGGATTCAAACCGCCGACCTTCTGATCAGCAAGCCCTAGGCTCAGTGGTTTAGCCCACAGCGCCACCTGGGTCCCGTCAAGTGTTGTGTATAAGAGATGTAGTCCTAAACACCTGCAAGTAGGGATGGATGAATCTGTCAATTTTGTTCTCTCATTTTATCAACCTTGTAGAACTCCCCACCCCCACCCCACCCCCAGAAGCACACATGGCACATTTGTTGGTGGGCTTCTTCGACCCTTGCTTTAAGACCCAGGACTATGGGAGAGCTGAGTCATGGGATGAAATCATCTGAAAATGAAATTATCAGTTTGCTGCAGAAATAGTTGTCATTTTAATGATACGGTTGTCTTAACTGCTCAGTTATGATCTTATGGGTGTTGTGTGTGTGTGTGTGTGTGTGTGTGTTTTAAAAAATGCTGTTTTATTGGTGCTTTAGTGTGAATGAATGCCCTGTGATCCTGATGGATAGAATGTGGTCTTGAAATTAAGTAAGTAACGTGCCTAGCTTCTCGTTGTGCAAAAACTATTCACAGAGAAGCCTGACCAGCCTTGGGATCATGCAGGTTGGGGGTGGGAAATGTTAACTATTCCTCTTCCTGCCACAGTTCTCCCCCCCCCCAAAAAAAACCACCTATCCTACGCTGCTCTTTGCATTTCAGGGGAAGATCCAATTTATGACATATCTGCTTTGGTGCTATGTGTATCCAAATTTGGGAGTGTCTGTGTATTGCATGGGGGTGAACAGAGAATAAGACTATCATGTGCCTGGCCTAAAGGCACAACCACATTTAAACTAAAGTTAATTTTGGTTGTGAATTTTGGGGTTCTTCCTTGGCACAAACCAAGAAATTTAGGAAAGGTGGTGGAGGTTTCCTATGTTTAAGGAGTTACCTGCATTTCTAGTTTGAACCGCACTCTCCTATGTACCGTGAAGTGTAATACTAGTGAGATATTGGGTTGGGCCCAGTGGGCGTAAGAGTGGGAGTTAAAATATTACTCCTTCTACTGGTAGCATAGGCAGAAATTTCATGCAGAGAAATATGTTTGACCCACCTCTTTTTCCTTTCTGAAAAGCATGATTTATAAATATCACTCCTTTTGGCAGTGTTCACGATTCTTGTAGCTTTGGACCCTGGCTGAGCACAGTCTTGCAAATTAGCCGACAAAGGTTGCTATTTCACAAAAACTTAGAATGCAACTACACTTAACATTGATGGTGTGATTAGCAATCGCGTTCAGTATTGTGGGGTGGGGAGCAGTTGTCACCAGGGCTGCAGTGTATGAGGAGGGGAAATTGCAATGCTAGCCACACATGCAACAATTAGCAATTGGGGGGGGGGGCTTTTCCATTGGAAGAACATGAGATAAATATTAATTTAAAAAAACTAAACCTGTCATGCAAGATATTGTGACGAATTGGTATTTTTAAAACTATGATGGAATATATTATCCATAGCAGTTGCTATGGATAAAGACGTTGGTTTCATCATGAAGTTCCTACATGTTGTTAGACACAGGGCAGCCACAGCTCTCTCATCTATTGTTTTCAGCATTGCATCCTTTTAATTATTTTTTGTTCTCTCCCTTCCTTTCCTTCCTCTCCTGCTACCCCTTCTCTGTTCCAGACCAGGGTACAGTACAGAAGGTCGTAGTCCTGCCCACTAACTCCTCTGCAACTGGAGAACTCATCTTAGAAGAACTGGAAGTATTTAAGGTTGGTCTCTCTCTCTCTCTCAGCCTTATTTGTCTCATGGGCGTCTTCATTTGTACAAAACACTTTGATCTAATACAGCTTGGCTTGACTTAAATGTCTTCGATAAAAGATCAAATGAGGAACAGTGTAAACTTTTTTTGAGGGTGGAGTTCTCCAAGTGAAGAAAGAATCTTAAATCTTCTATACTGCATATAAATTGCTTATTTTTCTTATGTTGTCATCCTGGCTTAAAGGATTTCGATAACTGTTTCTCCTCCCCTCCCCACGATGCAACGGCTTCCAGAAACGGGCCTTTTTGCTATATCGTTATTTTTCTTTCAACCGCTTGCAGAGGAATGCCAAATTCTCTTGCTTTTTTTGTTGATCTGATAGGATTTCTGATGGCAAGCTACAAATCTTAAGGAAAATAGGCTTAGTTTTACTCTCCTGTATGTATTGAAAGCCCAGATGTTCCTGGTGTTAGAAAACCATAGACCTGGGATAAATAGTTGAGAAAGGAAACTGTAGAATGAACCAGGCCTTGTCAATCATTTTGTATTTCTCTGCTATGAACCACACTGGGATTTTTGGATGGAGGGCAGTATGCAAATTTAATAAATAATCATCTGAATCCCTCTATAATGGAACATAATAGAACAGGGTAGTGTCTGGCTGAAGAGGTAAAGGGGCCCCTGACCATCAGGTCCAGTCGTGTCCGACTCTGGGGTTGCGCGCTCATCTTGCTCTATAGGCCGAGGGAGCCAGCGTTTGTCTGCAGACAGCTTCCGGGTCATGTGGCCAGCATGACAAAGCTGCTTCTGGCAAACCAGAGCAGCGCACAGAAACGCCGTTTATCTTCCCGCCGGAGCGGTCCCTATTTATCTACTTGCACTTTGACGTGCTTTCGAACTGCTAGGTGGGCAGGAGCCCACTTGCTGATCAGAAGGTCGGCAGTTCGAATCCCTGTGACGGGGTGAGCTCCCGTTGCTCGGTCCCAGCTCCTGCCAACCTAGCAATTCGAAAGCACGTCAAAATGCAAGTAGATAAATAGGAACCGCTACAGCGGGAAGGTAAACAGCGTTTCCATGTACTGTGGTGCCTCGCTTAACGAATGCCCTGCTTAACGAAATTTCCGCTTAATGAAAGGATTTTTCGAGCGGAGGTTGCCTCGCTAGACGAATTCGTTTTATGAAAAATTCGTCTAGCGAATCGCGGTTTCCCATAGGAATGCATTGAAATTCAATTAATGTGTTCCTATGGGCAAAAAAAATTCAAAAAAAATTCAATGCATTCCTATGGGATTCGCTAGATGAATTTTTTGTTATAAGAAAAGACCCGTGGAACGAATTAAATTCGTCTAGCGAGGCACCACTGTACTGCTCTGGTTTGCCAGAAGCGGCTTTGTCATGCTGGCCACATGACCTGGAAGCTATACGCCGGCTCCCTCGGCCAATAATGCGAGATGAGCGCGCAACCCCAGAGTCGGTCATGACTGGACCTAATGGTCAGGGGTCCCTTTACCTTTAATGATCATCATTCTGAACAGCTGATAGGAGAAGAGAAGCTTATTAGATTGCCATCACTTGCCTCATTCTCTTTCACGGAGTGAAGATGATCTGACACTATCTGCCTCCCATCAGCTCACTCTCAGCAGTTGTGACTGCCTTTGTAAATTAATAATAATAATAATAATAATAATAATAATAATAATAATATACCATGCTATACTCTGAGGACTCAGGGCAGTTCACAGAACAACATCCTGGCTATAATTTATTCTCATGTACCTTCTTGAAGCCAGGATCTGACTAATAAGCTTCCTTCTGCTTGAATTGGACTTAACACCCCAACCCCCAAATCAGGAAATAGCCCTGCTTATCTTGGAGCCAATCCAAATTTGACCTA
This sequence comes from Zootoca vivipara, assembly GCF_963506605.1. Taxonomy (NCBI): domain Eukaryota; kingdom Metazoa; phylum Chordata; class Lepidosauria; order Squamata; family Lacertidae; genus Zootoca; species Zootoca vivipara. The sequence continues at coordinate 4,451,740 of NC_083285.1, forward strand.
TCCCACCTATCAGAAGCCCTTGGGAGAATTACTTCTTTCACGGTACGGTACATACTCCTAGCCCAGGCATCCCCAAACTGTGGCCCTCCAGATGTTTTGGCTTACAACTCCCATGATCCCTAGCTAACAGGACAAGTGGTCAGGGATGATGGGAATTGTAGTCCAAAACATCTGGAGGGCTGAAATTTGGGGATGCCTGTCCTAGCCAGTATGATGGGGGAGGGGGAAGAGAGACAAAAAACAAACAAACAAACCCAAACAACAACACCCCAAAAGAAACTCTGGATGCCACTTTCCAGCTTTGAGGGAGAGGGAAGCATATGTGTGGTGGGGCTCAGCTTTTTGAGATAGAAAAAAGTAGTGGAGACAGATGTGGAAGGGAAACTAGGATTTCTTCTTTGACCTGGGTTTCATCCAAACCAGAAAAGAATGTTGAGGCTTGTACGGTTCACCTGTCATTTCGAGGCAGGTTTTATGAGCACAGAAAGCTTGTTTCCATGCAAGAATTTGGACAACTTCATTGGCATGACTATTAAGTCTTCTGAAAGCTCTTCCAGAGATGAGTAGAGAATGCCGGAGGGGATTTTAGAACATTTGGCAACCTTTTTCTGCCAGTTGGTTATCCAGCCTTCTTTTCTTTCAGCTAATTATCCCTGCCACTCCTCTTCTTAGTTCCTAAGGAAAATATGCATCTAAATGAGATCTAAGATAAGCATAAATAACAGAGAGGCAGGTGAATAGTCATTATCTCCGGCTTTCCTTTATTTCTCTCTGGGGCAGGTTTTAGGAATCTTAAATCAAAGCCTGATTTCACCTTGCTATTATGTTTGTGATGGATATCCAGAATTGGAGCTGATATGCTTGGAATTGGTCCAACAGAAGCTACCTTTGTAAGATCAGATCACTAGAGGGGCAATGGCAGTGAGAACCACTCCTGCCCACCCCCACCCCCACCCCACCCCACCCCGGTGTGTTTGAAGTGGCAGGGGTGGCCAACTCCCAAGAGACTGTGATCTACTGACAGAGTTAAAAACTGGCAGTGATCTACCTCCTTTTGGGGGGGTCAGGTTAAAGTTCTTGAGCTTTTTTAGGGAGGGGGAAAGCCCTATTTTCAAGGGTGCTAGGCCAAAAAAAGAGCTTTTTTTAGGGGAGCCAAAGTTGTTGAGTTTCTTTGGGGGGAGCCAGTGATCTACCACAGACATCCAGTGATCTACTGGTAGATCAGGATCTACCTGTTGGACGTGCCTGGTTTATAGTAAGCCAGTAGGCTTTGCTCACTCCACTGACTGTTCAGAACAAGTTAGCAAGTGCGTTCCACAACGAAATGTTGTGATGTGGTACGCATCCTGTTGCAGGATGATCCGTTCCATTCTCTGCCTGCTTCCATATTCCCCATCTTCCACCCCAAACAGACAGTTTAGGAGGGGTTTTGTTTGTACTTCTGCAAACCTTGGAGTTCACCAGAGCCTCCCTCAGTTGCCTGGCTGGTGTGGTTCTTTTTGTCTGTCCTATTTTGCTTTTCATGGGATTCTAATGTCATGAGTGAAGAAAAGAGTCTTCTCTCTGTTCACTTTCTCAACACCATTCAAAATTTGAAAAACTTTTGACACCCCCTGCTTGCTTGCCATTTTAGAGAGTCCCAAATGTCGTGGCCTTTCTTGTTGAGGGGGATATTCCATGCTGCAACTTGAAGCATCACCTGCAATGTTAGGTTTAAAACAATGTTAGGTTTAAAACAAATGTGATCATTCATGTCAAAATAAGTGTTCCCCAGTATGGTCTTCAGACATGGACCCATTTCAGTCTTCTGTGTTGAGTAGCAACGACGAAACAGCTATTAGAAAGAATCCCTCTCATCCAACAAACAGAGTTGCTTAACAAGCAACAGTGCATTCATAGAGCGGCCTAAGAATTAAGACATAACTAATTTGTCTTCAGTGATCCTGAGCATGCATAAGAAGTAGAATGCAGAATCAGGCCCAGGCCCACCTAGCATTCTGTGCAAGAATCCCAACAACCAGCAGATACTAAGTGCTCAAAATATTGGCCGATGGGCCACCACAAGTCTATCTTCTGTCTACCCCGCCTTGTCTGTTGCACTTCATATCTTCCATGCAGCTGGATCCAGTTCAACACGATCTGCCATAACTTCATTTTTCTCATTCTAGTTAATCCCTGAGCCCCAGAATAATGATTCACCCTCTTGTCTATTATATATACAAATAGAGTGCATGCTGTCTCTCTAATTAAACGTGACATGCTTGTTAACACTTTGGTGGAGTCTTTTGGCCTTTTTGTATCCAACTGAAGGCCAGTGGAGCAAAAGAGAGCAATGTGCTGGATAACTCCATGTGTCCTTTGAATAACCCAAATGCAAACAAAACGTCAAAGCGAGCAACACTTCGTTTTTAATGCTGACGTTTTCTATTGATAATCTAAAGCCCACACCATGAAATAGTGTGCAATGTTAGGTATTGCATGCAGGAAATGTTAGATCTTCCCCTTCATCCTCCTCATGTGCTAATTAAATATGAGCTGTGGCATAAAATGTTCCTTACTATTATCTTCAAAGCATAAATACAGGGATTTGTTGCAAACAGAATGTGATGGTTTGAAGGCATAAGCTGGCTATCTTCAGTCCTGAGGTGGCTATTGATGGGCTCTTCATCTGGAATTGTCTAGAAGTTGCAAGTGTTTGTGGCGAGGGGCTCAAAGTTGTCAAGACAAAGGGCTCATGGACATAGCATCAATATTTTATCCATGTCAAACATTGCATTGTCAAAGAGAATGATGAGGGGCAAACGACGAGACTGTGAAGGGGAAAAAAAAAGTATTTCTAGAAGAATGGGGTGCCGTTCTATGTACTGGAAAATGTTATGACTGTGGTTAACCAAAATAAAAGACTGGAATTTCGAGCTATCGTTTATTTTTGTCTTGCAGAATAACGTTCCTATAACAACAATGGCCATTTCATCTAAAAAGGTAAGGAAAGGAATAATATTCATTCAGCAGCTGTGGTCTGGGTTTAATGCCATTTTAAATGCATCTCTAGAGATGTATAACTTGCAGATATTGTCGATCATGACTAACTTGCCACTTTGATTTCAACTGCGTATGCATTTGGCTTAGTCTGGGCCCAACCCATTTTATTGTGTCATCTTTGAGGCTATATTTGCACCAACCTATGAGGTTGGTTAGGGTGAGGGAAAGTGACTTGCTCTATGATTGTCCAAAAGCTCCATATGTGAGCAGGACTTTAAAACAGACTCTCCCGTGTTCAAACAATTTGAACTATATTGCTGTGGGCCACCATGCTGTAGATCAGGCATCCCCAAACTTTGGCCCTCCAGATGTTTTGGACTACAGTTCCCATAATCCCATAATCCCTGACCACTGGTCCTGTTAGCTAGGGATCATGGGAGTTGTAGGCCAAAACATCTGGAGGGCCGCAGTTTGGGGATCCCTGCTGTAGATTAAGGGAGTTCCATAGATGTAGACATGGGACACAACCAAGCAAAGAAGAGCACATTTACATCATTGGTTTAAAAATGAATGCTTAATTCTCTGCCATTGAAATCAAGGGGGGCTCAAAGTGCTTTGAGGTGGCTGGATTGTACTCATAGCACTTATTGTCATATCCAAAGCAGCTACATGTGTCCATCCTATTCTACGTATATACTATGGAATGCTTGTGGGTAGCAACTTCGTATGTGCATTCATCAGTCATAATGTGAAGTGGTTCATTTGACATGTTATGGGGAGGGGTAGGAGCTGAAGACCACATGCAGCATGATGGTTCTTATGGGGCAATAGGTGGTACTCAGCTAAACCTATTGAAATTAATGGGCCTAATTTAGCTGTACTCGTTAATTTCAGTGCGTCTATTCTGGGTAAAATGGCCCAAGAACTTTAAAGTACCTAGAAAGAAGTAGCATATCAGATCTCCAAAGCTGAGTGCAGCCCTCTGCCTGACAAAGGAGAACAATGACCCTCAGTGTTTCAAAAGTATTAACATTCTCCCCTAAGTATTTTCTAACAGGAAGGTATAATGTTATAGGCATATTATAACACAGATCTCTTATGTTTATTTTGGCCTTCTACCCATAGGTAGCTCACCTCTTGGTTTCACTGTTAATACCTAAGGAATGGGAGAGCTTAGTCCTTTATTAGTTGCATCCTGGCTAAAGTTCCTCTTCTAATCTCAGGGCCTGAAATAAATCTCTCCCTTTCCTGTCAAACAGCAACAGTTGTATGTGAGCTCGGACGAAGGGGTCACCCAGGTTTCCTTGCACCGCTGTCATATTTATGGGACGGCCTGTGCCGACTGCTGCCTCGCCAGAGACCCTTACTGTGCTTGGGATGGCAATTCCTGCTCCAGGTTCTACCCAACAGGGAAAAGGTAAGAAAGTGTTAGATTGTCTTTGGAAGGGGGGGGGGAACCCCACAAGACAACATTTAACCTTTGCTAGGCATTTAATACGATATTGGAATGGAGTGTTTTTCACTGCTCATGTTTTAAAGGCTAAAAAGTACCACCCATTTTTATTGGCTAAGCATTGCTACCTGAAGTCTTTGCATTTCAAAGTTGTTGTGCTCCCTGAAGGTCTGGTCCCCCCCCCCCTTCAAACAGATGCCATATAGAGGTTGTATCCAACACTGCCATTCCACTCGTCCCCTTGTGCAACAGAATTTGCCCCTCCTCTCCGATGCTTGGGCACCCTCAAAATCTGCTCCATAGTATTGAGGGACTCAGTGGAACAGATTTTTGGGCGTTGCAGGGAGATGAAGGAAGGGGAGGGAGGAGGAAGAGGAAGGGGAAGGGCAAATCTTGTTGCATGAGTGGAATGCTGATCAAGCAGCGTTGGATAGAACCACAGAAGACAGATAATTGACAGATAATCAGCACAACAGAATAGTTTACTGATCACATTTTTTAAAAAAAGACTATCAGAAATAGTTTTTGCTGCTGTGATTTCATTTGCCACTATCTGGAGGGAGTATCTAAAGCTACAGGACATCCGTTTCTAATACTAGTGTCCATAATGCTAACATGATGCTGCTTGACAAACCACAGGCATTCCTAGCATCTGGACACTGCACAACCAACAGGTTGCATAAAAGCCGCAGAGTCACAAAGCTATGTCAGCAGAACATTTGCAAAGACTCTCAGCTAGGGAGAGGAAAGAGTTGCTTGTATTTTATAATTTCTGTATTTTATATAATTTCTGTATTTTAATATTTTGTTGGAAGCCACCCAGAGTGGCTGGGGGAACCTGGCCAGATGGGCGGGGTATAAATAAATTATTATTATTATTATTATTATTATTATTATTATTAATATGTAGCCAAGGAAGATGATTTAGGTGGATTTGAGCCCTTCCTAATTCTGCTTTGTTGAGGAGTTTTCAACTCAAAGGAACAAAATTGAATCTTCATAGCATGTGATATCCCCTCAAAATACCAGCTACATGTTGACATACCTATCTGATAATCCGTTTGAAGCAAACAGCACCAACAATTCCCTTCTTTCTTGTGTTCAGAGAGTTCCATATGCCTTTCAGTGAAGCAGCTCACTTCCCAGCAAAATTCTGCCTGCCCAAGATGTTTTGCTACCTGACTGAAAGGACAAGATGTTCCTCCATACCATTTACAAAAGTTGATCTGACTACCAGTTGAATCTTAAATTGGCAACAGGACAACATCCCACAGTGCGCACCAAAAGCAGCAAAATAGCTGGAGGGGAGGCAGGGTTAGGGTTATGTCTTCCAACACCTCATCACCCCTCCTCAGCATCTGCCGCCTGCGATGGTTGTCTTGCTCTGCCTAATGGTCGAGCTGCTCCGAAACCTGTCTGGAACCAGCCCTCAAAATCTCATCCTCAGATCCTTCTTCTTCCTCCAACATCTTGCAGCTGGACACACCAATACAGTGTGTCTACTTACGAATAACTCTACTTACGAATGTTTCTACTTACGAATGGAGCTCCGCCCGCCATCTTGGATGTGGTTTAGATAGGATTTTTTCTACTTACGAATTTTTAGATAGGGTTGCTTCTACTTACGAATTTTTTCTCCCAATGCATTCCTATGGGATTCGACTTACAATTTTTTTCGACTTACAAATGTGCGTTCGGAACGCATTAAATTTGTAAGTAGAGGTACCACTGTAACTGAACCCAAAATGTTCTGCATTGTGCATGCAAAACATTCCCACCAACATAGCCCCTGGCCATGACCTCTGGCCTCCCAGGTAGCTCAGCGGTAGTGCTTCTGCTTTGCATGCAGAAGTTCCCAGGTTCAATTCTTGGCATCTCCAGGTAGGAATGGGAAAGATCCCAGTCTGATATCCTGGAGAGCTGCTGCCAATCAGTATAGACTGCACTGAGCCAGCTGGATCATTAGCCTTATTCCGTATAAGGAAGCTTCTTTTGTTCCTGTGATTTCACAAGTCCCTAGGGAACCATCATACCTGGTGGCTGATAGGCTCCATTTGGTGAGCAAAAGATGAGCTCTCATCACCGAGCCATTACTATCTCTCATTTACATCCTATTCTGAAATGAGCAAAAACAGAATTTGTGCCTGCCAATGAACAACTGCATTCATCAATACTAAGTTCTTTTCTCTGCCAGCATTTGGAAGTGGTATTAAAGCCATATCAAAAAATAAGGTTCAATAAAGCCTTGTCTATTTTGGAAGCTAAGACACAGAGCATTACTTTAGTTCCCTGTGTTACTATAGTTACTTCATTTCCCAGCGGTGCTCTGGTGCTTTGGAATAAGGCAACATGCCCTTCCTACAGGGGATGTATGGAAATTGCTGGTTTCAGATGTTTTTATCCAATTGCCAAGTATAGTATAGGTGTGAACTGAACCTAGCCAAACATTTACAAATGCTTATGGATTTCTTAATATCTCCAGCATGTTAGCAGAATACATCATCTAGTTGAGATAATGTTTTGTGTATCCTTTGCTTTTTATAGTGGGGAGGAAAAAAAATAAATGCATATTGAATGAAGTCTGGTTTTCATATGTTTAGGAAATAAGTTGTTCCTTTATCTTAAAAAAACACAACAGATTATGATTGAGAAAACATCAGTAATTGGAGTGAAGTCAAGTCTCAAAGTCTAGACAGTAGTAGTCTTTTATATTATAGGCTGCATTTGCTCAGTCTTGTTATTCCTTTGCCCTTTGGATTCCTACTAAATTGTGTTCCCAAAACAGAACTTTAGGGTATCTGATCATGTCCTTATTTCCAAAATACACTCATGACACATCTTTCTTGACCAAATGTTTCTACTTCTCCATTCTTCACCAGGGTGATAGGCTCCTTTAAAATGCAGATTTCAGTATGGACATAAACGCTTGCTGGAGCAGTCTGATGACTCCACTAGTCCATCATAATCCTGTTCTCTCACAGTGGCCAACCAGATGCCCATCAGAAACCCACAAGCAGGATTTGAGCCTCTTAAGTCTGAAGGCAGAACATAGTTATCATGGACAATAGCTGTCATTAGCCCTCTCCTCCATGAATTAGTGTGTGCATTGAACTTGGGGGGGGGGGCGACGACGACAAGCAAGCAATGCTAGAAGTTGTAATGTAGACGCATCTCATTTCTTGTGCTTACAATATTCTCTTGAGATGATCAGAGCACCCCAGCCAAGTTATGATTGTTAGTATTAAAGATCATGGATCAGCATGCTCTAAATATTTCTCTTCAATAATTTTCTTTTATGGTCCAGCGTGTTGTATCCAACTAAGTTCAGCTCACAGCACATCCCTTGAAATTAATTGACCTCTTTAGTCATGTCCATAAATTACCGCGGGCTTACTCTGTGTATGACTAACATTGGAAACAAACTATCTATTTCTGGCTTCTGTTAAGGCAAGGTTTTATGAATGGATAAATAGAGGTTCCTTCTATGGGATGGATCCTTAGAATGACCACCCTGAAGGAAAGAAAGTGTAGTTGCCTAATCATTGCACACATTGCACAGTTAAACAATGGAATTCACTCCTACTGGAGGCAATGATGGCCACCAATTTGAATGTCTTTAAAGGAGGGTTAGATAAATTCACGGAAGATAAGGCTACCAGTGACTCCTAAACCTGATTGCCATGTTCAGCCTCCGCTGTCAGAGGCAATATGCTTCTGAAAATTAGTTGTTGCAAACCACAGGAGGGGTTCTTCCTACTTGCGGCCTTCCCCATGGCATCTGATTGCTGGATTAGGTGGGTCACTGGCCTGATTCAGCAGGTTCTTATGTTCTTAACGATTTTGTTATCTTCCCCCTGCCCAGCAACAACAGTAGGAATTATAGTTTTGTAACACTGCTGAGAACTCTGTTGGAGATCCATCGACTCGATCCATAACTATAATTCTGACAGTTTTCTATAAAGGGAAGTGGAGGAGAAATGGCATTTCAAACCATGTCAGCTTGTTGACACTACAACCCAGCGAAAGGGAAATCACCACACTTCCCTATAAAGAGGATACTTTCCATGAAAAATAGATAATTAAAATATTATCAATCGACACATTGTCCCATTTGCAATTATAATACAGACCACAATAATGAAATACAACTAAATATCATACTATATGAATCCACACATATGTAGTTTATATAGTGACATCTAACTGCACACAAACTCAGGTGACACTTGGGACAGCAATATTTTTAGGAGCATGAATGAAGTTGGGCGTAAGTGCTTGAAGTTCATCTACAAGGCTATAGGGGATCTACATGGATTTTGTAGTGCAGCCACCCGAGGCAGCAAAAAATCTTGCGCCAGCCTTGCAACTTGCAGAAACTTTCTCAGTAAAGATTTGGCTAAGAAATTCTGTCACCCTTCTTCTGAGGCACTAATATTTACATAGCACTGTGTCTCTTATGTATGTATAGTAAGTTTGTGCAGCCATAGAGCTCACACCTTGTACATAGAAGTTCCCATGTTCAGCCCACAAGATCGCCAATTAAAAAACCTCTCCAGAGAAAGAGCTTGTAAAGACTTCTTCCTGAGATGTTTGAGAGTTGCTGCCAGTCAGAGTGGACAGTACTCAGCTGGATGGAACAATGGTCCATAGAAGGCAACTTCTTATGTTTATAAGTGCTTTAAGTTCAATTTAGTTAAGTTCCACTCCTCCAAATTTCATATTGCTAATCAATACAGAACTGCACATTGCAAGTGATATTGAGATTCTACCAAAAGTGACATTTCCATTTCCCCAACTTCTCCAATAATGTTTAGGTAATCTTTAGTTCTATCGCCGTGAATTGGTTTGTTTTTCCATTCCCACTCTAGAACTTTGGCCACTTCTATGGGGAAGAATGCACACTGTGCATGGAAGGGAGAGGGTGAAACATTGCCATGGGGAAACCAATGGGGATCTATGTGAGCACTGAGTTCAAAGAATACCATTGTATTTGAGAACTGCATAAATTGCAACGGCATCAAGAAAACATGTGGGTGGGTGGTACTCAATCGGAACATTACAGCGTTCATTCAGAGTGACAGTGTCATATGGAAAGCCTAAGTAAACAATCTGCGGCTATTGCTTGCATGCTCCATAAAACTGGAAGAGTGGCAACATTTAGGTCTATTACAAAAGTCTCTGTAGTTTCTAGTTTCCCCACTCAAAATACAACATTTTGTTGAAACCCCGAAACCTGAAGCCAGATGTTTGGATGAAATACAAGGTACTTTCATTCTTTCCACTGTATAGAATCACTCGTAAGGGTTCATCGTGATCTGGATAAAGTGGCTTAATGAGACTTTATCTTCTCATAGAGACTGGGCAATTATTTATAGGAAGCTCATTGACCTTACAGCTTGAAATAACCTGAGTACTGCATTTCCTTTTAAAGCTGCTTAGGCACTGAAAGTCATTTTTGCAATTCCAACTTGCTCCTTTCCCTGAATATCTTAGGAGAAGCCGAAGACAAGATGTGAAGCATGGAAACCCTATGACTCAATGCCGAGGATTTAACCTAAAAGGTAATTTGAACTGAAATATGAAGGGCTAAAAACACATGTGGTCATTCTTTTAAGTGAATCATAATATCCCTGTGGCTTAGTGGTAAAAATGAGTATAGTACCCATGTATTTTTAGCATTCCTTTCTCCTTTTTGTGTGCTATGTTTGTTTGGGAGATTTAATGTTGATATTTTTAAACAACAACAATGCAGGAAACAAAGGCCTTATCCTGAGACTGTCTGTGACTACAATGTTGTCTCAGTATGATATCACAGCATCACAAATGAAGATAAATCCATGGTCACATAGAGTACAGCTGCTGTTTTTTCCCTTAGTATTTCCATATTTGGGGGGGGGGATTAAAACTGTAAAGAAGGAGGTCCTTGGCAACTTTTTTTAAAAAATTGGATTTCCTCCCAAAAGGGTAAATCCAGATTATTGGTTGGGAAATAAAGTCTGGATAATATATTCAGAGTTAGGCATAGCTGTCAACTTCCAGATCAGCAGCGGTGCGGCACTGGAAGTCGCTTCTGTGCATGTCCAGACATGCGCAGAAGCGACTTCTGGTGCCAGCTCTGCCCAATTTCTGGTGCCCAGACATGCGCAGAAGCGACTTCCGGTGCCGGGCTGCCTGTGTCCGCATGTCTGGGCAGCAGAAATCGCTTCTGCGCATGCCCGGAAATGCGCAGAGGCGATTTCCGGTAGCACTAGGCAAGTGAGCGAGCCGGGACATTTAAGGGGTATTTTGCAATCCGGGGTTGCAGCGGGAAACGGATTTAAATTCGGGGGTTTCCTGCCAAAAACGGGAGGGTTGACAGCTATGGAGTTAGGATCAGCCGTTTTTAGGGACCCCTATTTTTCAACTCTTCTCAGTTTCCATATATCACATCTTGCTGTTAAAGGTGGCCACGAGAGGCTCCTTCTCTGAGGCTCCGGAAAATCCTGGAGTGGTCACTAGAGGAAGCTAGAACAAAATGCAAATGGACAAATACACAAACAAAAATCACCATTTACTTTTATTGTTCCAAGTCTATGGTTTTCTCTCCCCAGCCTTGGGTTTTAACTGTGATGCTTAACCTGTGCTTGATCCCATGTTTAAGAGTATATAAAGCTGTAGCATTTTAACTTTAATGAGAACAAATTTCTAAAAATAGAATGCCGGAGGCTACTAATGATTCCACAAACATTCTGTACACAAAGACAATTAGGAATGCTAAATTACTGTTGGCTTCCAAAATATTTGAAATTAAAAAACACGATTTTTATTTTTTCACTAAGGATATGCCAAATGCCTGCCTCTGGATACATCTAGAACAAAATATCTTCCCAGCCTTCTGTATGTGCTGTTCTAAGCTATTCCTAACCATTTCCGGATACTACAATCCAGTACATGCATATATTGTCCCCCTAACTATGATTATACGTACCATCCTTCATCTTAAATCTCCCCCTCCCCATGATTTGATTTAAGCATAGTGAAGAATAGGATCCATATTTAGAATCATAGAATCATAGAGTTGGAAGAGACCACAAGGGCCATCCAGTCCAACCCCCTGCCAAGCAGGAAACACCATCAAAGCATTCCTGACATATGGCTGTCAAGCCTCCGCTTAAAGACCTCCATAGAATCATAACCTTGGTGACCATGGTTAAAGCAAACCAGGATGCAATGGTAACTGAACTGTAGTTCATGAGTTGAAATGGATTTGCATACCATAGTTGCACGTAATCATGTTGCTTTAATCATGTTTATACTAATATGAGCTAAGATCAAGGAGATCCAGGTTCAATGCCCTACTCAGCCACGAAGCCAGTCACTCCCATCTCGGTTTAACCCCTATCACAGGGTGTTTTTGAGAGTAAAAAGGATAAGATTGGGTGGGTGTGAAATATAGCTCTGTAGAGCAGGATAAAAATGCAATCTGTCAAGCAATATTACAAATAAATGTTTAAAGCAAATAATGGAAGAGTGATTTTTTGTGGAAGAGGGGGTGATCAGGAATGATTTGTCTAAACTGCACTATTATGAAGCCTGAACAACTCAATGGATATTTTGCATTTCTGCTATCTGGTATATGTTTGGAATCTAGGCTAGGATATTTAATTATGTAGTTTACCACCAGCCCTATCCCACTCACAGGGGCAATGTGGGAAATGGGATCCTGAATTAGTCCAGGTGACTCTACTGTAGCCACACTATTGATAGAATAAAATAGCATTTTCCTAAAACGGCTCCAGTTCTAAGTTTCTGCCCCAGATTTCTTGCTCTTGGATATTGTCTGCCTGAGATCCTCCTTGGTTTAGGTGTGATCATGCACTTCCCAGTTTTATAAACAGTGCAATGTATTTCATCTGGCCTGTCTCACATTCCAGCTTACCGCAATGCAGCAGAGGTAATTCAGTACGGTGTAAAGAATAACACCACCTTCCTTGAGTGTACGCCAAAATCGCCGCAGGCCTCCGTTAAATGGCTCTTGCAGAAGGACAACGACAGAAGGAAAGAGGTGAGAAATTCACTCAAAAGCATTGGAGGGTCGAAGGCAAGAGGGTGCACTCAGCTGGGAACCCTGAAGATAAAGGCTGGGTCTTCTGTTCATATAGAATATTCTCTCGAGTTACGCCAGTGTCCAAATGCCCATGGCAGTGTAGCATGAAACTTAAAATACAATGCACCAAACTCATCTGAGTCGCTGAGACGCTAGACATACAACCAGCATATACCCACAACCAGCATAATATGTTTTTAAACTCTTTCAAAGCAATCACTTTTCCTCAATGTAATAAACTTTTGTGCATTACTTTCACTAATATAAACATTTTTGTATGCGCTTTCCTCTAATAGATAGATCCCGGTAATTCTGGTATGCATTTTTGGTTGGAGACCCATTTCACAAAATTCATAGCTGTGTTTTAGTTTGGGAAATGCAAATTGATCTGTTTGCAAAAAAAAAAAAAAACCTGAATTATTCTCCCCCCACCCCTGGGCATCCTCTTATCACTAGATGTTATAACACTGAAATCAGTGGGGACTTGGCTTTGGCTGGATCCTGCCTTTTGTGTGCAGCATGAAGGCTGCCCTCATGGGAATGTCTCCAACAGTTAAAACATGCTGCCAATCTGAGAAAGGAACAGCAGGCATAACAGAGGAGTTAAGTCTGAGGAGCCGGGAGAGAAGATGATATGGAAAGCTTTTGTAGCAAGGACTTAGCCTGAACTAAAAATACTCACAGCAACAAGAATTTTCCTGACCGTTGTGTAATCACATTTTCCATTACTGTCCTTTCCAAAGCTCTCAAGTTTCAGCTCCATGATATACAGTGCAATTGTGTATATGGATCCAAGCTGGATCCATATTTATCCTTCCTTAAATAAATAAATAAAATGAAATTATTGCTATTTACAAATCTCAGGCAGTGTCTCTGCAGGAGGGAAAATGCCCCTGTTCTTTGTGAATGAACCTGTCTGAATAATTGCAAGCAGGGTGGGGAAGATGTGGCCCTCCAGATGTTGTTGGACTACAACTCCCACCATCCCTAACCACTGGTCCTCCTAGCTAGGGAAGATGGGAGTTGTAGTTCAACAACAGCTGGAGACCCAAGTTTGAGAAACACTGGACTACAAATTCTGTCACCCCTTACCACTGGCTAGGCTGCCCGAGGCCAATGCCAGCTAAAGTCCAAAAATGTCTGGAGGGCTATGGGTTTCCCTCTGTTTTACACCCCCAGTTTGAAATTGTCTTCTGGAAAATGTGTTTTTATGGTTTAAGCCTCACCAGTGAGGTATGTAGTTGCGAGTTCAAGTCCCATGATTTTCCTGACTCGCCAGGACATGAGCTCTGTGTTGTCAATTTCTTTCTAATGGCCTCTGTGACACACAGAAGTACAACACGAAAAACAGTATGTTCCAGGTCCTAGGTTTTCAGTGGTGGCTCCCTGCCTGTGTAATGTTCTCCCTGGGGAGACTCGCCTGGCGCCGTCATTATGTATCTTCAGCTGACAAACCAAAACATTCCTTTTTAACCAAGTTTTTAACCAACTTGGCTTTTAATCACCAGGCCTTTCTGCTTGGGTGAACTCTTTTAATGTACGATTTTTATGTTTGTTTGCTTTAAATATTGTAAGTCACCTCAAGTTGCAGGGCAAAAGAGTGACCAATAACTTTAATAAATAATAATGAGGATGTAAAAACAAGACTAAACTTATTAGGTAAAGGTAAAGGGACCCCTGACCATTAGGTCCAGTCGTGACCGACTCTGGGGTTGCGCGCTCATCTCGCATTATTGGCCGAGGGAGCCAGCGTATAGCTTCCAGGTCATGTGGCCAGCATGACAAAGCCGCTTCTGGCAAACCAGAGCAGCACATGGAAACGCCATTTACCTTCCTGCTGTAGCGGTTCCTATTTATCTACTTGCACTTTGATGTGCTTTCGAACTGCTAGGTTGGCAGGAGCTGGGACCAAGCAATGGGAGCTCACCCCGTCACAGGGATTCGAACCACCGACCTTCTGATCAGCAAGCCCTAGGCTCAGTGGTTTAACCCACAGCGCCACCACTTATTAGTTAATAATATTAAAAGCACTGCTGTGTCTAATAGCTCTCCCTAAGAAATACATTTCAAGCAGGGTGTCTCTGTCTAGTGGAAAGAAAATGGCTTGCTTGGATTGTATATCTTGTATATCTAGATAAATATTTATTTTTCTTTTAGTATACTGGTCATATTCAAAGCACATGCTGTCTGTCTGTATTCTAGGTCAAACTTAATGAAAGAATAATATCAACCGAACAAGGGCTCTTGATTCGCTCTGTCCAGGATGCTGACCGAGGGCTTTATCACTGCATTGCGACGGAAAATGGCTTCAAGCAAACGATAGCAAAGGTGAACTTCAAGGTGTTAGATTCAGACACGGTGGCCTTCATGACTGAAAAGTGGTCCCCGTGGACCTGGGCTAGTTCACTCCAGGCTCTGCCGTTCCATCCCAAGGACTTGGCAGGAGCCTTCAGCCACTCAGAACTGCAGATGATTAATCAATATTGCAAAGACACGAGGCAACTTGGCCAGCAGGCCGAAGATTCCCAGAAGATGAGAGGGGATTATGGCAAGTTGAAGGCTCTCATCAACAGCAGGAAAAGCAGGAACCGAAGAAATCAATTGCCTGGATCCTAAGGTTTTGACTGGGAGCATCAAACTTTTTTTCCATACCCTCCCTCAAGGGATTTTGGGGTGTTTTTTGTGGGGGGTGGGGTGTTTGTTTTCCTGCTGAGAGCATAGACAAAACATTAGCAAAGCAAGCCCGAAAAAAGATAAAAGATCATGAAATGCAACCCATATAAGCTAAAGAGGAGGGCAGGCGGGAAACCTCAAATCCAAAGAGATTTATTTGTGAAGTGCCCACTGACGCCAGATAGATCCTTAACTTTAACAGTACACCAGATTGTTTGCCTTAACCCACTTTCTTGCATGACGTTTAGCTGCCATCTTTCTTTTCCTGAGAAGGGACACAGAAGCAGACACACCAGATCTCAAACTTGGTGGCAAAGAGTTTGGGTTAAGAGGGATGTACTAAGTGTTGTACAAAGAGCTCTTCCATATATGTCTCTGTTTATGGTACATTGCATTGAAAAGCTCTGAAGCAAGCACTTCAAGGTCCGTTTCTCATCTTGGTATTGAAAACACAGCTCAGGGCTTCTCCAATGTAACGTGGGAGTGGTAATGATTATATCTCATTCCCTCTTAGTGGGGTTCATTACATGTACAGCTCGCTCCCAGTCTTTTTTGACATGGTAAACTCTCTGTCATGTGACTCTATTGCTTTTAAATATATATTTTTCTTCCTTATAAAGCGTCAGTGCAGCTTACCTTTGGATTCCCAGTCCAGGGACAGAAGTGCTAAGGTTTCAGGAGTCAAACTGTGCTATGTGTTATTTGATCCTTATGTAGCCAGTTAATTGTAGGCAATGAATATACCTATGAATGCAAGAAGAGAGCACTGGCAGCTACTATACCTTTTAAAACCAGGATAAAATCACATGGGCTGAAGAGTCAGGTGATGCTGAGCTGCTACTAGTAGTCCTGTGCCCTTTGATATTTCGATTTTTGTGGGGGAATCTGCCCTGGGGAACCAGCAAAGGTGGGTGCAGGTGGGCAAAAGGACCAAAGTTAAGCACTTTTGAGGCTGCAATCCACACCTACCTGGGAGCAGGGGTGGGGGAGGAACTCGATTCCGTTTGCATTGAAAGGAGAAGCTACCTAATTCACACTTTCAGAAGCCATACACAGGAATCATTCAAAGTTTGCACTTCTCACAATTTTGCAATGCAGTTCTACAACCAAGTAATGCATACAAATGCATAAATTCACCCATTCCTACCTGAGATTTAGTCCTATTGAACTCAGTGGAGCTGTGTTTTGGCAATGTTGTAATTTTGATGACTCCAGCCGACTTGGAGATTGAACACATTAAAACAGGGGAGGGCAGACTTCAGATTTGTGGGATCTACCTTATTTTTTTTTACTGGAACACTGAGACTCACCAAGTGGGATCCAGAGGTAAAGGATTAGAGTTAAAAGAGCCCAGGGATTTGTTCTGAGTAACAGAACTGAACAGAGCTCACAGTCTTCCCATTCAAAAATTCACTTGGGGACACTTCCTTTTATTCATGTCAGCAGTATAATTTCAAGAGGAAAGTCGTTTTGTTGTTGTCATTGTTGTTAAAGCAACTGAGTGTCAGAAATCCTTGCTGATCTGCTTCAAATCACCCACTGATCCACCATCTGCCCACCCCTGTATCAAAACACACCCACCCCACCCCCTTTGTGTATTCGAATGAGGGGTGAGACAATTTTGAAGTTGAAAACTTCTATGAAACTTCATAGAATTTACAGCCTCCGTTAGGTAAGCATATTTGTTTAAGACCACCACCATTCTGCCACCATTTTAGACTCTTCCCTTCTACCTTCAAGTAACTTCTGTCAACCAAAGGTTTTGCTCTTCTCCCAGTGATCTTGAAGAAACCACTTCTGCCAGACTTCCGGTCATCACAGCTCCTCCATGCATTCCAGCCTTAGACATGACACCCAAATTGTCAATTGGAAAGCACGGGAGATGCATCTCATGAGATGCTATTGAAAACAGAATCCACATTGTGAGTTGTCCTCCTTTCCCTTGCAACATTTAGGAACACTAAACCATAGCATGATGGGATCATGGTGTGTGTGGGGGGGTGGGGGGAGGTGGGTGTAAAACTATATAATGTCACAGAGACATCCAAGTTACAAAACCAAAATATTTTGGGCCTTCACACAATAAAGCTACCTCCTGTAGTCTGAACGCTGTTCTTTTATAGCTCCTATATTCTGAGTGCTGCACTTACTCGTTTGGCTTTTTCCTTCTTCTACCAAGCACATTCAAAGTACAGTTGATATAACATTTAATCTCATTTATAATGTTGTAATTGCTTCCAGATGAAGGACGGCAGCTGATAAGCTTTCAAGGGCACAATTTATTTCTCTTAACAGCCAAGTGTGGTTGTATCTGACTAGGCGCCCCTTCGGCCTGAGGAATGACAACAGTTAACATGCTTTATTAAAAAACAAAATGTTGGCAATATGTGTGGTTCGGTTAATAAAATCAGTAGAGCTTTCTTTTCCATAATAATATTTTTAAAGCTGCTTTATATATAGTGACAATGGTATGACTGTTTAAGGGATAAAACTTAAACATTTTCCCCCCACACACCTGCTGCATGAAAATGTATGTATCTAGATAAAGACCTTTTATTGATTTGTAGCCACTCCAGCCTTCCATGCTGCAACAGATCTCCAGATGGCAATAATGTGTCTAAGGCTTTGTTCATCCATTATGCTTACAGTAGCCTGTGGAGCAGAGCAACTCCAGGGTCATGGAAATATACCAAATGCCCTGCTTGGAAGCCAGTCTTGTGCTCATGCTAGCTTCCTTCACCATCTTGTACAAGGCAAGGCCTGCTTGCTTGGCTCAAATCTTGTAACATGTTTATCCTTTTTTTTCTCAGAGATAGATAGCAGGAGTGAGTCTTATATGTACCTATGGTAGGTAACCCAAGGTATGGGAATGGCCGCAACCCATTCATAATTTGGGTTGCCTTTCCCTGCACCTTTCCCAGCTCTACAAGATCTCATTTGAGATGTGGTGACCAGAACTGTATATAGTATTCCAAGTGTTGTCACACAATGCATAGATATGTATAAAGGTATTACAATATTGCCGGTTTGATTTGTAATCCTTTTCCTAACGATTCCAAACACGGAATCCACAGCTGCGGCACACTGGGTAAGTCTTTTCAATTAAGCTGCCAACCACGATCCCATCAGTGGATATGTGGAATTAGGGTTTTTGGGTCCAGTGTGCATGGCATTGCCCTACATTTGCCATTTCATTGCCCATTTGCTTAGCTTGGAGAGATCATTCTGGGACTCTTCACAACCTGCTTTTGTTTTGACCACTCTGAATAAGTTGATGCCAATGAAAAAAAAAATGGTCGCCTGACTGTTCATCCCTCACTCCAGATCATTTATGAACAAGTCTAAAAAGCTAGCGGAGGATTTCCTACATCCCTTTATTATGGGAACTGACCGTTTTCTTGCTCTCTGCTTCCTCTTCTTTAACAAGTTACCATCAACACATGCCAAATGGAAAGAAAACCAGATCTTTTCTTTTTGTTCTATTCCTAGCGAGTGTGTACACCATCCCACAAAGATGCTTCAAACTGGAGTCCCATTGGAAGCAATTGAACTGAACTCACGTGATAATTAATTTGTCATTGTTCTCATTTTGAATTAAGGGCAAGAAACCTTAGGAATATTTGGCCTTTTCTGACCTGCGACCCTACCACCAGGTTTACCTCCGAATACAGTTGCTAAAATGTGATGAACAAACCTATTTTTTACATGTACAGGGTAGTTTCCATTAGGGTTTTTACATGCTCAGAGTTTATCCCCATATACGAACATGAACACTTATGTTTATAATATTGGTTGGTTGTTTGGTTTGTTTGTTGCTATTTAATGTCTTCCTATTTTGAGGATACTGACAAAAGGGTTGTATCCAATGGATTATATGACTTCCCCCTCCTCTTCTCTTCCTGAACACACCCAAAATCTTCTCTATCGGGGGTGGGGGTGGGGGTGGGTGTATGCAACTGTTTGGAACAGATTTTGAAGGTGTGAAGGGGTCTTCAGGGAAGGGGAAATTCTGTTGTGCAAGTGGAACTCTGCTGCATGAACAGAAAAGAGGCATTGGAAACAACCCCCTGTATATATTTGCATTTGTTTTTTTAAAAAAAAAATTAATGCCATCTTCTGGTCATAACTTTGCCAAATGTAAAGAAAGTCAATACTATTCATCAGTGTGTACGAAATTTGTTTTATGACGCCTTTGTTGTCGTTTGTAAAGTTGGATTGAAATCTTCATTCAACCATGTGTTCTTTGTGATGATTGCAACTGTAGATATGTGTATTTCATTTTTTAAAAAATAACAACAACCCTTTTCCCCACCAAGTATGGTAATGTGTACAAATTTAGCATGATGAAACCCATTACGGTGAATACTCAGTAGCCCTTGGATTAAAAATAAAAGTAACACAATACTATTTAACTGGATATCCCAAATGTTATTTGCCTGAAAAATAAAGGGTGTTCGATCAATTTCATAAATGGTTTTGCATGGGGTGGGGATATTGGGGTGGGGGTGGGGAATATGTAACTCTTTTGCTAGAAGCTTTTGACCACATGTAATACAGAGCTGAAAATGAGACAGAAATGAGGTTCTTAATTTGTTCCAATGGATGGAGGCCAAACAGGACCCAAGAGGCTAAAATCCCTTTGGAAATAATCATTTTAAGTCCCTCAACAGAAGACTAGTGGATGCATTTCAGATATAGCATAATGCCAAAGGGAAAAAAAAGGTACATTATGCAGTGATGAATCTTAGGTAAGGAAGAAATCATAGAATCATAGAGTTGGAAGAGACCACAAGGGACATCCAGCCCAACCCCCTGCCAAGCAGGAAACACCATCAAAGCATTCTTGACATATGGCTGTCAAGCCTCTGATTAAAGACCTCCAAAGAGGGAGACTCCACCACACTTCTTGGCAGCAAATTCCACTGTCGAACAGCTCTTACTGTCAGGAAGTTCTTCCTAATGTTTAGGTGGAATCTTCTTTCTTGTAGTTTGAATCCATTGCTCCGTGTCTGCTTCTCTGGAGCAGCAGAAAACAACCTTTCTCCCTCCTCTATATGGCATCGTTTCATATATTTGAACATGGCTATCATATCACCCCTTCACCTTCTCTTCTCCAGGCTAAACATACCCAGCTCCCTAAGCCGTTCCTCATAAGGCATTGTTTCCAAGCCTTTGGCCATTTTGGTTGCCCTCCTCTGGACATGTTCCAGCTTGTCAGTATCCTTCTTGAACTGTGGTGCCCAGAACTGGACACAGTACTCCAGGTGAGGTCTGACCAGAGATGAACAGCATATGCAAATAATGATTATATGGAAATGCAAAATAGAATATGAATATGCCTTTAAACAGTACTCTACTCAGAAGAACAATATGCCAGATTAAAATTAACTAGGTACTCTTAACTCTCTATTACCAAACATCTCAGAAACCCTTTGCTCCTCACTGATTGCTTCCCTTTAATTCCTCTTTTTATCATAACGTAACCCAGTGGCGCTGTGGGTTAAACCACAGAGCCTAGGGCTTGCTGATCAGAAGGTCGGCAGTTTGAATCCCTGTGACGGGGTGAGCTCCTGTTGCTCAGTCCCAGCTCCTGCCAACCTAGCAGTTCGAAAGCATGTCAAAGTGCAAGTAGATAAATAGGTATCGCTACAGCGGGAAGGTAAATGGTGTTTCCGTGTGCTGCTCTGGTTCACCAGAAGTGGCTTTGTCATGCTGGCCACATGACCTGGAAGCTGTACGCCGTCTCCCTCGGCCAATAATGCGAGATGAGCGCCGCAACCCCAGAGTCAGTCACGACTGGACCTAATGGTCAGGGGTCCCTTTACCTTTACCTTTTTAACTTCTTTCTATTGACAAATGAAAAGCCATGGGGTAAACATCTGAAGAAACAGATTTCCATTGGTGGACATGGTCCCAAATCTTATTGGGGTACAGGGAGAGCCATGAAAGCCACTCAGTGCTGCTAGCCACAGGAAGTAACAAATATCGCTCCTTCTTCACACTGGTGCATTATCTTAGCTTGATTAAGGCCTTGTCGACATTTGTGCTTCTCACACACTCCGATACACAAGGCGTATCCAGGCATGAATCCACCAAGAACTGAAAAACATTTCTGCCTTCAAGAGAGCCATCCAGGCCTATTTCAGCCGTGAGCCAGAGCTTGTGCTGTTTTTCTGATGCTTCCTTACCTGACAAATTCTGTGTTTTATGCCACCCTTTCACGTGATGCAAAAGCCAGTCCTGTAAATCTAGAGGGGGTTTAGAATTCATTTCTGTGTTAATTGTAAAAAAAAAAAATCCATTTGCAAACCTTGTGAAATTCCAGGAGTTTAGCATTGTAATTTCATGTGATAAACTATGAGGTAGCATACACTTCTTTCAAACTGTTCAAAATTAACTAGGACATGGCAGCATATCAGTCAAAATGCCACAGTGCCATAATAAAAAAAATCCTTCAGTAGCACCTTAAAGACCAACTAAGTTTATATTTTGGTATGAGCTTTCGTGTGCATGCACACTTCTTCAGATACAGTGCCATAATGTTAGAAATTGGGACAGAGGCACTAGCATTAAAAGTAGGAACACTAGCGCAATAAACCCCATGTTTGAATGCAGTCTAAGTTATCATGGCAACTGAACAAAACATTAGAGGCTTCAGGCTAAGGAAGCAACCAAACAGCTTCATTACTTGCCTTCTTCTTCAGTCTTTTGTGTTGTGTCAGTTTTCAAAGAGAAGTACGGTAGTTCTTTCCTAGCCTTCTAGGTCTGTGGAATCAATTGATGTACAATCAGACTTTTTTGTGCCCAATGAGAAATTAAAGGCTGAGATGGAATTTGGGGAAGCAAAGAAAATTGTTTCAACTCAAAACTGCCTTACAAACAAGTCAACTAAGGGATTGCATTTGTGTCTCCAGGGATTGGTACTGGAGTCAATGTACAGATAAGCAGATAAGCATTTTGTGAGCACTTCAAACTGTATCCGCTTCATTAAATCAGATCCGAATGCCAGACTTAAATATGAACCAGAAGATACCTTGGCCCTTGCATTAAAGGAAGTTGTAGGCCTAACGTGTAAAGCCAAGGGGGGTTTGAAACAAAATTCTACACTGCTAAGTACGCTAGAACAAGTTTAAACATGCCAACTGGCACAAATTTGAAGATGCTTAAACTTTGGTGAACATATTTACCATATTAAGAGATTATGTATACAAGGGTGTCAAAAGGAAATTGACAAGTTTGTAGGAATAAAGGAAAATTACATCTAGAGTTAAACTTCAGCCTCTTGCCTGTAGTGGACAGACTTCCAAGCATCTTGGCCTCAGATCTGTTTTACTCATGACCTAGCCTTTGGCCTCTGCTTGCAATTCATTTCTGGAGTCTTTCCACATCAAACACTGATCTTCCTCTCTGGAAGAGGCAAGGTTGAGAAAAAAGAGAATGCTGGCTCTTTGAATCAGAAGACACCCATGTCTCTTTTTCTCATTGCATTTAATGCAAATGTTGCAGAAATCCCATCAAAATGGCATAATATTCTGCACCCTATTATTTTAAAATCACACGGGCAAATCACGGGCAGCACACACAATGTGTCCTTTTTAAAATACAGTGGTACCTTGCAAGACGAATGCCCTGCAAGACTAATTTTTCGCAAGGCGAATGCGTCTTGTGATCTGATGGTGACTCGCAAGACAAATTCGTTTTGCGAAAAATTCATCTTGTGAATCGCGGTTTCCCATAGGAATGCATTGAAATTTAATTAATGCGTTCCTATGGGCAAAAAAAGAAATTTCAATGCATTCCTATGGGAAACCGCGATTCGCAAGACAAATTTTTCGCAAAACGAATTGACTCGCGGAACGACTTAAATTCGTCTTGCGAGGCACCAATGTACACAATGCAGTAGAAAACTCAGCCCAGGGTAGTATATCTTTTCCCACCAACTAGGACCATGTGCTCTTCAATATCCCTGAAACAGCAATGACTTAGCCATTGTGTTCTGTGCTCTGGTAAGTTTCATACTGGATTGTTGCAATGCACTTTATGCGGGGTTTCCTTAAAGATGATTCAGAAACTTCATCTTGTCCCAAATGTGGCAGCCAGACTACTGGCCGGGGTTCTATTTAGGATTCACGAAGGCCCTGTTAAAAAAACAGCTGCTCTAGTTGTCAGTACATTTCCTGGCCTAATTCAGGGTGTGTAATTAGTATTTAAAGCCCTAAATGACTTAGGTCTCCTTCCCTACAGACTCTCTAAAGTGTTGAGATCAGCAGTGGGAGCTTCCCAGTAGTCCCACCATCCTTACAGGTTTTGGGGGTAGCCACTCAGGAGAGTATATTCCCTGTGGCAGCCACTAAATTATGGAATTCCCATCTGGCACCTTCACTATGTTGTTGTTTAGTCGTTTAGTCATGTCCGACTCTTCGTGACCCCATGGACCAGAGCACGCCAGGCACTCCTGTCTTGCACTGCCTCCCGCAGTTTGGTCAAACTCATGTTCGTAGCTTCGAGAACACTGTCCAACCATCTCGTCCTCTGCCGTCCCCTTCACTATGTAGCTTTCGTTGTTGAAGTTGTTACCCTGACCTTTGACACAGTACACAGTAAAATATTATACAGTACATTTTAGGATCCACCCTGTTGCATTGAATGCAATCTGATTTAACCGTTTTTAATCCTGTATTTTTAAATTGCTATAATCTGTTCTAGGATCTCATCATGAAGGGCAGCTGAGAAATCAAATGAATTAATCAATCCAGGTGTGATTCTCTTGGGATAAAGCTGCAATGGCGTGTTAATTGTGCTGATTCTATGGAATATTTCACCATCTCCACCAGAGTTAACCTTTCTAATCAGATGCAGCTGTGCGAAACCAAGATTAGCAAGGGAGAGGTGGATATAGGAAAGCTCGGCCAACTCCCAAAATTAATTCTGTTCAGTGCCCAATCGGATTTGTCCCACGCAGTTTCTCAACAGATGCATATAATTGCTGAGGCTCTGGGCCCACCATTTCCAAAGACCACTACTAATTCTCAGACGTTTCTCACAGATGACCATCTGTTTCCCCTATGACCAGCTTGCTAAATTAGCAGCTGCTCAACCTCAGAAATTCTGCTGGTGGACATTCTGTACATTTCCCTTTAGGAACCAAACCACAGTGCAACTGTTCACGTTAGGTGGACTGCTGCATCCGCCATGTTGGATTTCCCCACAAATAAGTGTCAACAAGTAAAGACCATCACAGTAGTTAGGGGTCCCATCATTAGTGCTGGGCAAAGGCTATGGTCCTTGATCTCAACCAAAGAGCCATGCTTCAAATCCACTGTTTACAGCATAGCAGCCAATGCACACAAGGTGTATCCAGGCATAAATCCAGCAAGATTCCACCTAAACATTAGGAAGAACTTCCTGACAGTAAGAGCTATTCGACAGTGGGATTTGCTGCCAAGGAGTGTGGTGGAGTCTCCTTCGTTGGAGGTCTTTAAGCAGAGGCTTGACAGCCATCTGTCAGGAATGCTTTGATGGTGTTTCCTGTTTGGCAGGGGGTTGGACTGGATGGCCCTTGTGGTCTCTTCCAACTCTATGATTCTATGATTTCAGTGGTTGAAGTGAGGCTATGAAGAAGTGTTTGTGTCAGATGGTCAAGCGCATGCACATAGATGCGATGGAGCCTGTCTCCATGATGCCTTTAAAGGTCTGAAAGCCTGCTAAGGGGCTCAAGCGTAACCATAATGTGTCTCCGAGTTAAATATTTACAATACCACATGACACATATGCAACCTCTGGCCCTTCCTTCTCAAATCTGAGGCTCCGCCTGGTCCAAGATTAGACAGAGGCAGGAAAAGTGGGTCTCTTGTGCCACACCACAGCCACCTCTGTTTACATTGGTCTTTGCCTTTCATCAGAGAAGGAGGAAGAACAGCATCACAGTGTGGAATGCCCGATGTTCAGGAACAGAACCACACTGAGCAGGCGTTACATGCCAGAAGGCAGCCTCGGATTTTAAAAAACTCTCTGCCTATAGAAAAATAGCAAGTCAGGTCACCACATGCAAGTTTTCCACATTCAATGAGATTTTTTTTAATATACAGGAGGAGTCAAACATGTCGTCTCTTGCCCCTTGCAGGCTGAAGTGACAAGTTGTACCTTGTACAGTAATTCTGCTGTTTGGGTGGAGCCTGGCACCTCTTAGCTGCTGGCCTGTCAGGAAAGAAAAGTAAGGAAGCAAAAGGGATATTGCTGCAGTATCCTAGCTGGAGCTGGAAGGAACACAAAGCTCTTCCACGTGCCCTTTTCCTTGGGCATTCATGACCATTTGTGCTTGTGGTGGGAGCAGAGCAATCTCACTTTAATACTCTGTGTGCCTGCAAGAGTTTTAGGGTGGACATACCACTTCGTTTCCAATGGGCACATTTCCCAGAACTCATACATTAGCCTGATGGAAATTGGGATGTGTGTCTTTTGGTGTGGCACTCTTGCAGGAACCAGCTGATCTGTGCAGCAGCACAGCACAAAAGGACACGTGCCTTTTGTTACAGCGCTGTTGTGGGAGTCAGCGGGCTGACATGGCACCACTGCAAGCTCTGACTCATCCGCCTCCCAGAGCTCAGCAGCGGCAGCGCTAGAGGGAGGAAACAGGACATTCCGGGATCAAATCAGAAGCTGAGGTGGCATCTGTAATTCTGAGATGTCCCAGGGAAATCGGGATCATAGAATCATAGAATCATAGAGTTGGAAGAGACCACAAGGGCCATCCAGTCCAACCTCCTGCCAAGCAGGAAACACCATCAAAGCATTCTTGACATATGGCTGTCAAGCCTCTGCTTAAAGACCTCCAAAGAAGGAGACTCCACCACACTTCTTGGCAGCAAATTCCACTGTCAAACAGCTCTTACTGTCAGGAAGTTCTTCCTAATGTTTAGGTGGAATCTTCTTTCTGGAAGTTTGAATCCATTGCTCCGTGTCCACTTCTCTGGAGCAGCAGAAAACAACCTTTCACCCTCTTCTATATGACATCCTTTTATATATTTGAACATGGCTATCATATCACCCCTTAACCTTCTCTTCTCCGGGCTAAACATGCCCAGCTCCCTAAGCCGTTCCTCATAAGGCATCGTTTCCAGGCCTTTGACCATTTTGGTTGCCCTCTTCTGGACACGTTCCAGCTTGTCAGTATCCTTCTTGGACTGTGGTGCCCAGAACTGGACACAGTACTCCAGGTGAGGTCTGACCAGAGCAGAATACAGTGGTACTATTACTTCCCTTGATCTAGACGCTATACTCCTATTGATGCAGCCCAGAATTGCATTGGCTTTTTTAGCTGCTGCATCACACTGTTGACTCATGTCAAGTTTGTGGTCCACTTCCCTACTGTGGGATACTTGGAGGGTATGCAAAACCTCCTGTGGAAATAATGTAACAGTTTATACAACAGATGTTCTGCATTCTGTCCTGCTTCTGTTGCGCTATAGTGCCAAGAGGACCTGTCAAGATGGCAATGAAGCAGCAACATTGGGGAAGCACCACAGAAGAACTAATAAAGCAGAATGATGTGCGGACAATCCACAATAAGTCCACCACTGACACACGATTATTCTATCAACATGTTGCACAATACTAGCACACAAAAACCCCACCATTCTGGAGGGGGCCACAGGCACAAGAGGCTTAAAAATTACCTGTTTCCACCGAGTGATTGCACACGAAAGACTCATCCTAATTTCACCTCAAAGGGTGGGAAATTACACATCATTTCTCAGTGTTGCCATTAGTCTGGCAAAGAACCACCAGGCTTGTTTATTCTTTGCTGTTAACAAGGCAAAGAATGATGCTGAAACTGGATCTGTCTCAAGTAGGCAGTACCAGCCATAAGCCCACATCTCTCGCTTGCCAAACAAACTGAGAGCCCTTACCTTCCAAGTTCCGGACTGCAGAATCCGGGACCGGCAGCTGTGTGACACCGGAAATTGCGTCGACGTAACTTCCGGTGTCGCTTTGCCCTTCTATGGGCACCAAAAATGGCCGCCGCCGACACCGGAAGTCTCGTCTATGCACTTCCAGACATGTGTAGATGCGACTTTTGAAGCCGCCGGCGGCCATTTTGGGTGCCCATAGAAGGGCAAATTGGAAAGAAAAAACCTGGCCGCCGGCAGGAGAAAATAACGGAGAAAAACGGGAGACGAAGTGATACGGGGGACCACCGGGAAAAGGTAAGTAAAAAAACGGGGGTTTCCCGGGGAAAACGGGGTACTTGGCAGCTATGAGAGCCTGAGGGGAAGATGAAAGTGTTGCCTGTCTCCAAACAGCTACGTTCAAATGGGAGGCTCTGGACCAAAGCCAGGCCGCAGCAACATTAGCAGGGGTGCAAGTGGCCATATATATTAGCTCCACAGACCAAGTTGGTGAAGTTTGCAACTTCTTTGCAAGGAGCAGATTGGACCACTAAAGGATATCAAGAATCTGAGCACCACCATATCCTTTTAATGTTTATTGTCAGGGTGGAAAAATGAGAAAGATTGGTCCAAGGCAAGGGTAGGGAACCTTTGGCCCTCCAGTTGTAGAACTCCTGCTCCCCTCAGCCCCAGCCAGGACGGACAATGATCAGGAGTGATGGGAGTTGTAGTCCAACAACATCTAGAGAGCCGCAATTTTACAATTTGTTGCCTAGGGAAAGCTGCTCATGAAGAAGGGCTCACGCCATGCTTTGGCTGGATGAGACAGGAACATATTCACTTGTTCTGCAACCACTGAGCTGACTCTCCAACTCAGGCATCCCCAGACTTCGGCCCTCCAGATGTTTTGGACTACAATTCCCATCATCCCTGACCACTGGTCCTGTTAGCTAGGGATCATGGGAGGCCAAAACATCTGGAGGGCCGCAGTTTGGGGATGCCTGCTCCAACTGGTCTGTGTTCAGTTCAGTAGTGATATTTGACCTTCCCGTTTCTGTAACTTTCGAAGGTTTCACGCACCATGCAGTACAGTGGTACCTCGGTTTACAACCACAATTGGTTCCAGAAGTCTGTACTTAAACCGAAGCGTTCATAAACTGAAGCGAACTTTCCCATTGAAAGCAATGGAAAGTGGATTAATCCGTTCCAGACGATGAAAAACACCCCCTAAAACAGCAACTTAACATGAATTTTACTGTCTAATGAGGCCATTGATCCATAAAATGAAGGCAATAATCAATGTACTGAACTATAAAATAATTAAGACAGTATTGTAGATGAAAAAAATTAACATTTTTTCTTACCTGGGCTGATGATAGTCATTGTTTGGATGGGGGCTCAGGGTCCTCTTCCACAATCACTTCTCTCTTGCCATTCCACAGCTGGGCCACAGTTGCAGAAGCGCTCCAATGGCTCCACGAAGGCTCGGAGCAAAGGCCCGGCCTCCGCGAAGGCATTGGAGTGAAGGCCCTGCCTCCGCGAAGGCCCGACCTCTGTGAAGGCATCGGACGCTCTGGTGCCTTCGCGGAGGCCGGACCTTCGCTCCGGGCCTTCGTGGACCCATGGGAGCGCTTCCGTAGCTGGGCCGCAGCTGCGGAAGCGCTCCCATGGCTCCGCGAAGTCCCGGAGTGAAGGCCCAGCCAGGCCCGTCCTAGCCATAGAGGCTAGTGACACGGAGAACCATGGCGCCGGGCACTGGAGGGCGCTGGAAGGGCACCAAGTGAGTGCAGGGTTCCGGCGATCTGAGCAGGACTGCGCTCCACGAACTGAGAGGCTGCGCCGTGTCTCTCTCCTTCTCCGAGGACTCTGCGCTGCGCCGCCTCCTCGTTTTCCCAGCGCTGGGTTCCGCTCAGTCAAACTTCACCACCAGCGCGCGCACAGCGCCCAAGCAGCTCTTGCTGGTCCCGCGGTGTGTGCGCTGGTGGCGAAGCTTGACTGAGAGGAACCCAGCATTGGGGAAACGAGAAGGAGGCGCAGCACGGAGTCCTCGGAGGTGGCCTCCCGCTGCTGCCGCGGTCCGCTTGGCACTCCCTTGGAGAGGCACTGGAGGGGGGCGCTGGAGGGACCTTAGCGCCAGGGCACTGGATGGGCTTAAGACGGCCCTGGGCCCAGCCTCCACAAAGGCATTGGAGTGTCGTAGGCCTCGGAAACCTCAGTTTACTTAATTCCGGGTTACAGTATAGATTAGAAATAACATGATTACTGAGGGTACCAGACACAAGCAAGGCATTTAGAGTGGACAATTGGGTGAAGTGGTTTTTTTAAAGCCTTTTTTTATAGCAACAAAGTATAATTAAACAAAGTATTATACTTCTGTTACACATAGGGGGTTCACAATAGTCTTCCACCCAAGTTTCTGATCAGGTCCATAGCCACTCAGCCAACTCGGATGCATCACGGGTAGGAATGAGTTGCTGAACAGAGCAGGAAGTAGTATGCTTTGAACACTTTTAGAACATTTCAAGTTCAGAGGTGTGATTCTTGAAACAGCCTCTAGATGGGGCTGGTGCCAAATGGTTTGCCAATGCTCCAAATCAGTTCTGAGAAAATAAGCAGGTATGTAGATTTCCAAACAGCCATACAAAGCAGGGGGGGGGGGAATCCCACCTTCACCTAAGGATCACAGGGCGCTTTACAATATAAAACAATTTTAAAGCAAATTAAAAGCGATAGGGGGTTATTTCGGAGACATTAAAGCAGCTCGTATATATATTTGCTTTGGCGATTCCAAAAGAGTTAACTATGTGTTACTTGGTGTTTGCTTGTTTGTTTTCAATTTAATGTTTAAGATTACTATTATTTATAATACTGTATCATTATATAAAATAAAGAAATAGTAAGTACATTATTTTTGGAAGAACTTTAAACTGCTACCCTATGCTCACTTACTTGGAAGTAAGCCCCATTGATTTCTAACCAAACTTACTTCCGAGTAGACAGACACAGGACTTTAAAGCAGGCACCCCCAAACTCAACCCTCCAGATGTTTTTGGACTACAACTCACATCATCCCTGACCACTGGTACTGTTAGCTAGGGATGATGGGAGTTGTAGTCCCAAAACATCTGGAGGGCCGATTTTGGGGGTGCCTTTTAAAAGGATTGCTCATGGTTTTACATCAGCCAGATCTGCATTTGGTTCTGCGTCATCCTTCATTCATTATCCAGTGTGGTGCAGTGGTTAGTGTTGGGCTAGAACCTGGGAAGTCAGAGTTCAAATCCCCACACAGCCACAAGGTTCAATGGGTGATCTTGGGCCAATCACTGTCTGGCAGCCTGACCTACCTCGCAGGGCTGTTTGGAGGATATAAAGTAAAAGGAAAGGGGGGATATCAATGTCTTAACAATAATAATGAGGTATAGAGAAATGTACTACTTTAAGGAAGTCTTTATTTCATTCTCTATGTACATCTTTAATCTTCAGTATGAACTTGTGGTATAAACATTTATATCTAAGAATTCAAAGAGGAAGAAATTACCTTTCTGGGGGGTTTTGATCCATAAACCACACAGTCACAGACAGCTGCCTCAACATCCAGCTGCTTGGGAAGAGGGAAGCAAGCAAACATTGTTGACAGGCCTGTAAGATGAAGAGAGACCTTAAGAGAAGTTCTCTAAGTGGATTGTCACATGCTCAGTTTGTTTTCCTAGCACTGCTACAAAAAAGGGAAAAGGAAAGCCTCTCCAGATTGCTGTCTGCTGTCTCCATCATGTTAGTTTCAAGCAGAAACTAAAAAATTAAAAATCCTGGAAGCAGCTCATGGCCAAGAAGAAAAGCCCAAAACACTTTTCAACAGGTGTTGAAACAAGATAGAATCGGCATCTTCTCTTTCCCAGATGGCAGACCAGATCTCCCTTTTTTGGGGGGGTTCCTGCAGTTTAAATCAAATTCTGTACAGGTAATTAGGCTTGCCATGCGTCCTCTTTTCCCCGGACATGTCCTTTTTTCCATGGGCAAAATACCTATCCGGTGGAGGATTTTTTAAACTGGCCAAAATGTCCAGAGTTTTGGTTTTTGTTTGTTTGCTACCCTCGCTCCCGCCTTAGATATGTCTCTACTGGACCTGCCTCCCGACACTCAGCAGCTCTGCAGTGATCATTGGGTCAAGGTGCACTCTTACCTACCTATGTCCCGCCCCCTACTACTATTGGATGTGGTGTCTCACTTCAGGGCCTGCTTTTCAAGTGGCTTGGCAAGCCCGGTTGGGTGGCAGCAGTGTCCATCAGCCCTCTCTTCAAATTAATTGGATGAACACAAGGCATCGCCAGAGAGGGCTGTGGTGGCAGGAAAAGGCACAGAGAAGGAAGCCTGCTCCCGATGTGTGAGTGGGATTCCCTGGGCTGGAAAGGTCAGTGGTTTTGAGTGAGCAACATAGTGGGAAGGGCAAACTGCTTTTTGCCGCAATTGGCCACCCCAAACCAAGCCTTTTTCTTCTTCTTTTTTGCAAATTCAGCTCACCTGCCTTGTCCCCCCTTAAGCTGGCAGTGGAGCAAAAGAGAGAATTGGCACCCGGGGCTTTTTTGCAGCACATGTCTTGTTGTTTGGGGGAGGATGGAGAAGGCTGCCTGCCGAAACAGCATGATTGAGCTTCTAATTGTGCTGGAAACTCCAGAATTTAATGCACAGACCTTGATGGGGTTCCTTTCCTCGTGTAAAAGATTCATTCGGATCTTTCCTCCACTTGCGTTCAAGTCGTCTCCCAGCTTGTTTCCTCACCCTAAGCTCTGGAGTATACCAGGGGGCCAATTGGGCTCCATGAAGTGGGAGTAGGTGCTCAAGGACGATCGAGTCAATAGCCATGTGGGTGTTCCAGAGGTTGGCCAGGGCTTCGACAGGGGCACCAGTCATATCAGCCGGAAAATTCCCCCCCCCCCTTGAGCTGTTTGGAATCCCACTGGATCCATCAACCTCTGAGGGCGGACCTTCCTAATAGTTCCACCGCCTCTGTGGAGGGGGAAATAATAATAATAATATAATAATAATTTATTATTTATACCCCGCCCATCTGGCTGGGCTTCCCCAGCCACTCTGGGCGGCTTCCAGCAGAAAAATAAAACACAATAATCTATTAAACATTAAAAGCCTCCCTGAACAGGGCTGCCTTCAGATGTCTTCTAAAAGTCTGGTAGTTGTTTTCCTCTTTGACATCTGTTGGGAGGGCGTTCCACAGGGCAGGCGCCACCACCGAGAAGGCCCTCTGCCTAGTTCCCTGCAACTTGGCTTCTCGCAACGAGGGAACCGCCAGAAGGCCCTCGGTGCTGGACCTCAGTGTCCGGGCAGAATGTGTCCGGAAAGGTGCTGATAGCCTAAATATCAACAGGAAGTGATCTGACCTTGATAAGGGACTGATGTCAATGTCCCCCACCTTCAGATACCCTCTTCCTGCCCAGTCAAGAAAACAAGGTCTAGAGTGTGGCCTGCCATATGCGTTGGGCCGGTGACATGTTGGGACAGCCCCATGGTTGTCATGGCGGCCATGAAGTCCTGAGTCGCCCCAGAGCCAGCTGCCTCAGCATGGATGTTGAAGTCTTCCAGAACCAGCAGTCTGGGAGTCCTCAACACCGCCTCTGAGACCAGCTCTGTCAGCTCAGGCAGGGAGACTGCTGGGCAGCGAGGCGGGCAGTAAACCAGCAGAATCCCTAATCTGTTCCGATTGCCCAGCACCAGGAACACATTCTCTAGATCCCCCCAAAAAAACTGGACAGGGAGCCTGGAGATAGAGAGAGAATCTCTATAGACCACACCACCACCACCCCTGATCCTCAAGTCTGGCCTGATGCTGCACTGAGGACCCTGGTGAGCACAGCTGGGTGAGACCCTGTTCACCCACCCAGGTTTCAGTGATACCCTGCCATAATCAGATCATGGATGAGGGAGATTTTATTCTGGGCTGACCTGGCATTCAACAGCAGCAGTCGCGGACCCAAGGGCCAGCTGATATGATAGCTACAACTCCCCAGGTTGGAGGAGAGGCTGGCACACGGCACAGTCACTAACTGCCTGTGCCATGTGCCCCTTACCCAGCCTGCCCCTCCTCCCACATCATACCTCCCCTACCCAGTACCACTTTAATTGGGCCTCCCCCTGTTCCCCCCCCCACTCCTCTCCTCCCAGGCACATCCCACAAAATGCCCTTACAACTCAGTTAAAAACAGTTAAAACATTTAAAAGAATTTAAATGGATATAAAAAGCAATTTAAAAGAAGAAGCCCTCTGCTGAGCAGCAGCAGCAGTCCTTATAAAACCTGTCAGGCCGTGCCCTGAGCCAGGTGGAGAGAGGCAGGAGTTGTAAGGTTATTTTTTGGGATGTACCTGGGAGGAGAGGAGTGGTCTTTCGACCTAACTGCCTTGAAAACAGACTCCCTACTTCATATTGCTCAGTACAGTGGAACTCCATGCAAACTCCTTCCTGATTCAAAACGCCCTGCTAAGCTGGAAGAAGAAGAACTTAGTTTTAAGCAGTGCTTTGTGGGCGCATTGAAGTACCAAATTCAGAACGCCTGGCACCATGGATGCAAAACCTGCCCTACGAGAAGGTAAACCTTATGGAAAGCAAAGACAGTGGTGGACTTGAGTAAAATGTGCCCTATGTGAAGCACACACACCCCAGCCCTTGTGCTGCCTTTCCAAAGGCGGGAAAGGAGGTGCCTCATGTTGGGAAGGAGGCACAAGGACGTTGGCAAGGTCCCAGAGTCCTCCCAGTTCCTTCCCCAAGCTGGGAAAGCGCTAACTAGGCTTTGGGAAGCAGTTGGGAGGGCTCTAGGACCTTGCCAGAGCCCTCACACCTCCTTCGCAAAGCCTTGTGCCTTGCTTCGAGGTGGCACCCCTTTGGCTTTGGGAACCTTTGTCCCAGGGACCAAATTAAACCTCCTAGGCGTCCCCATTTGGCCCACAAGGCCATTTTGCCCAAATTTGCCCACTTGTCCTACACCTGATGTTGTGTATGACATCTGGGGTAAAACCTGGCTCAACTGAAAGGGAGTGTGTGGGCCTTGCCAACCAGCTGAATGCAGGCAGGTGCAAAGCGTTTTGAAAGGGGTTCAGGAGAAGCCCCTTTCAAAGCTCTCTGTGAGATACTTTCAGGCAAAAAGGTTGCCTGACAGCAGGTGATGGACATTGTAGAGATCCCACTCCTCACCCCTAGTCCAGAACGGCCATGGAGAGAATTAGCCCATTTCAGAATCAAGACTTGACGCTGCCTGCCATGCACATGTGAGAAAGGAAGCCAGTTGTAGTTCCTGAAGAGAGTCATGCAGAATAGGTCACTGGGAGATTTGGCTCAAGGTATTTTGCCATCCCAAAGGCAAAAAATCCAGAAAAGATAACTTTCACTGGAAGGGCACCAACAGCATGCTGGCTTTTAAATGGTGGCCAACACCTGCTGTCCCAAGGCAGCTGCTTCACTCTCTCGTGGTTATTGGCAGGGAAGAGAAGAGCTTTTTGAATGCCATATAGACCGTGGGAGAAATTCAACATTGCACTCTTCCAGCAGCTAGAAACAAGGTCACCCAAATGTATTTCCAAGGGCCCATTCCTCATCCCTTTGCCTCAGAAACCTCCCACCTGCTTCCTCTCTCAAGGATGCATATCCTCCAACATTTCTCTGACAAAAATAGGGATGTCCTATTCCATAATAATAATTATTATAATACCCTGCCCATCTGACTTGGCTGCACCAGCCACTCTGGACAGCTTCCAACATCTATAAAAACATAATAAAATGATTCAGGGCTGCCTTCAGATGTCTTCTAAAGGTTGTATAGTTGCTTATATCCGTGGCTCGGGCGCCGCATAACTCCATTCACTCCAATATTTTTCTGATGAAAATAGGGATGTCCTAAGGAAAAATGGGACATTCTGGGAGCAAATCAGAAAGCGAGGCAACTTCTATAAATCTCAGACTGTCCCTGACACTTAGAGGGTCGGAAGGATGAGTTTTTGCCTCAACAACCTACATAGACTGTGGGCACACTAATGGAGAAGAGTCCAGTTCAGGTTTCTGTGACAAGTGACTACGGCGCCTTCATTATACCCCTTTAGGCACCAGGCAAAAATGTTCCTCTTCAACCAGGCCTTTGGTTAATTGATATTCAATGCCCATTTAAAATGTGTTTGGGAGGTTGGGGGGGTTATTGGGTTGCTCTTGTTCTTATTTTGATTATGTATTTTGTGTTTTTATATTGTGATTTTATCCTGTGAACCGCCCTGAGACCTGCGGGGATAGGGCAGTATACTAATACTAATACTAATACTAATACTAATACTAATACTAATACTAATACTAATAATAATACAATGTCCCTTGGCTAGCCAGGCTGGAGCTTAAGAACCTAGGAGGAGCCTGCTGGATCAGGCCAGTGGCCCATCTTGTCCACCATCCTGTTCTCACAGTGGCCGGCCAGATGCCAGTGAGAGACCTGCAAGAAGGACCTGAGGGCGTCGGCCTTCCCTCCCCACTTCTAAGATTCCCACTAACTGCTATGCAAAAGTGCACTGCCTCTGACTTATCCTCTGTGGATTTGGCTAATTCTCTTTGAAAGCCATCCAAGATGGTGACCATGGTTGCCTTGTGTGGGTTTTATGAAGCAGTTGTCCAATGTCCCCTCATCACAGCCATATCTCTGAGCTGAAATTGCTATTAACTAGAAAGGAGGACAGATCGTGAAGCTGAGACAGATCGTGAAGCTGAGGCTCCAATACTTTGGCCACCTCATGAGAAGAGAAGAATCCTTGGAAAAGACCCTGATGTTGGGAAAGATGGAGGGCACAAGGAGAAGGGGACGACAGAGGACGAGGTGGTTGGACAGTGTTCTCGAAGCTACGAACATGAGTTTGGCCAAACTGCGGGAGGCAGTGCAAGACAGGAGTGCCTGGCGTGCTATGGTCCATGGGGTCACGGAGAGTCGGACACGACTAAGCGGCTAAACAACAACAACAAAGAAAGGAGGGACCCAGGTGGCGCTGTGGTTAAACCACTGAGCCTAGGGCTTGCCAATCAGAAGGTCAGTGGTTCAAATCCCTGTGACGGGGTGAGCTCCCGTTGCTCGGTCCCAGCTCCTGCCAACCTAGCAGTTCGAAAGCACATAAAAATGCAAGTAGATAAATAGGAACCGCTACAGCGGGAAGGTAAACGGCGTTTCCATGTGCTGCTCTGGTTTGCCAGAAGTGGCTTTGTCATGCTGGCCACATGACCTGGAAGCTATACGCCGGCTCCCTCGGCCAATAATGCGAGATGAGCGCGCAACCCCAGAGTCGGTCACGACTGGACCTAATGGCCAGGGGTCCCTTTACCTTTACCTAGAAAGGACTATTTGGGGCAGTTTAAGAAAGCGAAATTGTTTCATAGAATGAAGTTTAGTCTCCATAACTATCCAAGGAGAACTATGTAGACAAGCCATCTCAGGATTCGATGCACTTTGCACCACAGATTGCAAGATCATTACGTCTGTCTGACCTTATGTTTGTTACTTGAAAGCACTGCATAATCCATTCTGTCCAAACCGGGGTGGGGGGGTGGGGGGAGGGGAGATGGATTTTGTATCCCTTTGGGATGGTGATGCAACCATATGAAAGAGTGGCTGTGGGCCCAGTGATCCAAGTGGGCTTGTCACAAAACCCGCTCATGTTCTTCTGTTCTAAGACCCAAATCCCTTAATTCCTGCTGGCCAGTTAGGTCAGTGTTTAAAAGGCATCCCTGTGATTAAGTGCTAATGCAGCTGTGAACACAGCGTCTGGGCTTCCCCCTCCCTGCTCAGTTGGCTCCGTGCTCTCTGCAGCTGGTGTTTGCTGGGCGGCCGTTCTTGGAGGTGAAGAGTTTGTTCTGCACATGCCGGATGGGTTCATTTCTCAGGAATCAAATGATCACGCCAGAGCTAAACAATGTGTGGAGCGGACAATTTGTTTTGGACTCCTACTACTCCAGATGCTCAAAGATGGTGTGCCTTAATATATATTTTTTTGCAATAATTTTTATTAAATTTTCCATTTCTATGTTCATTACATTATATTCATTATATCTATCATGGCTTTAAATTCTTAAATTTCCAATCAAATAGAAAGAAAAGAAAAGGAGAAAAGAAAAGACAGGGAGGGAGAAACATAAAGCTAGAAACAAAAACCAAGAATATTATTAAGTCCAATTTCTATTCAGCTTTATATGTTGGACTTCCATTCTTCTTTCTTCTGTCTTCATTCTGTCATCTTTCCCTTTTTCGCAGATATTTTCACAATGGTGTGCCTTAATAAATCCAGGACTAAACAAAAGTGCAGGCAGCTCTCAGAAGGAATCAATTCTTTCCCAGAGTGTTATCTTGCACTTCAGCAAATGCCAGCAAGCAATCAGATTTAAACCACTTAGTGCCAGGCATTTTAAGCATCACTAGATAAAGCAGAACCAAAATATACGCTGCTCTATCTCTCCCCCCCTCCCCGGAAATCGATTGGCATCTGCTTAGATAATGATAATCCATAGTTTCATAGAAGCAGCATTGGAGAAGAACTAGAAGACCATCTGGTCATTACTGGCAGAGTAGGGCATGTGATTTTAGGGGGTGAAACTTAATTTTTGCACATTTCTTCAGTGAGGGATCTTAGAAATATGCCTTTGGCTGTGAGTGATTCAAATCTGCTATTATTTTTGTGATTTGACATTTAGCTTGGTAAGTCTTTGTTTGGTTAAGGAGCAAATAAACTGCTCTTGGAATACCAAAGAATTTTAGTTTTACCTTCAGGTAATAACATAACTGGCAACCATTTTTTAATGATTTCTATGCAATTTTACACACATTTTACTTGCCAAGCAAAACTGAATTATTGATTTAACCCAAATATCTATTGAATCCCAAAGTCATGCTACAACTTTTTAGCACCCCTCATTTTTGGAATTCGAAAGTTGAAAAATTCAACATGTCCTATTGGCAGAATAGCAAAAACCACCTAGAAGCCTTTCCCTAGATTTGAACCATCCAATGCGCTGCAGACAACAGGCACACAGTAGAAAGGTGCTTATGGAGCAAATAGAACAGAGAGCTAGGAACTTAAACTCTTACGAATAGAAATGATTACAGCCAAGAACAGGCCAACTGCTTTGAATAATCTGGGTTTTGGACAAGTGTAGAGTTAATGAGTCAGCATGACTTGTTCATGTTCCTCAGCAGGATTCAAAACTCTGGTCAGATAGAGAAAACTCACATTATGGCACAAATAGTTCCACTACAGAAATTCCAGTTGCACAACCTATTACATAGCTGTTCAGTGTGCCTAAGTTTTAAAAGTAGAGTTTACCTTTAATTGCACTGACTTCAGATACAAGAGGTTGGCCTTCAATATTGGGGCAACTAGTTCAAAATGAAACATGGAGGGACCATATATTGTTTCAACACCCACCCTTTAAGCAGGCATATTACTTGCATGAATCTGATCTTGGATTGTTGTTGTTGTTTAGTCGTTTAGTCGTGTCCGACTCTTCGTGACCCCACCTTGCCTACAAGGGTCCGTATAGTTAAAGCTATGGTTTTCCCAGTAGTAATGTATGGAAGTGAGAGCTGGACCATAAAGAAGGCTGATTGCCGAAGAATTTATGCTTTTGAATTATGGTGCTGGAGGAGACTCTTGAGAGTCCCATGGACTGCAAGAAGATCAAACCTATCCATTCTGAAGGAAATCAGCCCTGAGTGCTCACTGGAAGGACAGATCCTGGAGCTGAGGCTCCAATACTTTGGCCACCTCATGAGAAGAGAAGACTCCCTGGAAAAGACCCTGATGTTGGGAAAGATTGAGGGCACAAGGAGAAGGGGACGACAAAGGACGAGATGGTTGGACAGTGTTCTTGAAGCTACCAACATGAAGTCTGACCAAACTGCGGGAGGCAGTGGAAGACAGGAGTGCCTTGCGTGCTATGGTCAATGGGGTCACGAAGAGTCGGACATGACTAAACGACTAAACAACAACATCTTGTGGAAAAGACATGATAAAAGTGATGGAGCCTTCCAAATATTATCGCTTAACATTTGTGTAGTGCTTTGAACCCTTCACATGCTTTTTATCCCCTGGTAATCCTTACAATTCTGTTGGAGTAAAGTCAGCATTACTATGAGGAAGAGAAACAACTGCCTCTGGGAGCCATGAAGTCACCCACTGATCGAACAGGCATCCTGCTTGGCTTCCAGAATGTTTACGTGGAAGTTCTACAGCATCCACTCTTTATTGCGCATTTGTTCAGAAACGTTTGCCTGGAGATCTTATGCCTCCCCATTTATCAATCATGAACCCGCACATTTTGGTGCAACACTTCTGCAAACTACCAGCAATCTGTTTCTTTTAAAGTGGATTTGTTGTGCCAGAGTTTTAATCCACTTTAATTGCAGAATCCTAAATTTAAAGCATGCAATTGAACTTCTCCCACAAAATACTGAGAATCTGGATGCAGCCTAGTGAGATTATGGCAGAGAAATCTGGCTTGTTCTCCTACTGCTTCTATCCTGGGCATTTTCACTTAAGCTGTGAAACAGGGACTGGCTCGGCCTTGTGTGCGACACTACTTCTCAATATTAATCCTGTATCTTTTACTTCCTTTGGAATCTGTCCATTGGCATGTAGTATTCCAAATATTTCAACCTCATCATTTTGCTGAGGTGATGGTGTTCAGCATTCTGCAAAATGTGAGAGATTTCATCTGACTAGTATGAAAGAAAATAGTTGACTTTTAAATGTACCATTGCCACCTGGCGGTCATTGCTTAAGTTGCACATATTCAACAGTCACACTTCCCAGATAACGTGCAAATGAGAGTTCAAATTAATTGATGCTTTGATGTCATGTTGCGGCTGGTTAAAAATGGAAACATGTCTCTACTTTGCCACGGGCAAGATTTGATTCTGGTGCCGAGAGTACAAGCCACAACACACAAGCTCTGAGAATCTCAAGCAACAAAAATCAAGTCTACTTGTCCTGCACAGAAGTGAATTATAGCTGTGCATTAGCAGGAGCAGATGGGCAGCTCAAATTTCACCTTAGCCGCTAAGGTTGCACAGGTTGTGGAGAGGCATGACAACCAGGGACAGGGCCTTCTCAGTGGTAGCACCCTACTTATGGATAAACCTCCTCAGAGAAGCTTGTCTGGCACCTTAAATACAGTCTTCTCAGCATCATGTGAAATCTGAATTCTTATCCCACTGCCTGTATATTGCATATTTACAGTTCAATGGTGAACTTGGATTTAGGGTTTTCTGCTGGATATTTCTATTATGCAACTGTCTTAATACTGTATACTGTTTTTATTTTATCTTTATGATCTACCCTGTTGTCTTTGCCCATGGAGTTTTCTTGGCAGGGATACTGGAGTGGCTTGCCAGTTCCTTCTCCAGGTGGATCACGTTCAGTCAAAACTCTCCACTATGACCTGTCCATCTTGGGTGGCCCTGCACGGCATAGCTCATAGCTTCTCTGAGTTATTCAAGCCCCTATTGATCCATGAAGGGGATTTTTTTATTTTATCTTTATGATTTACCCGCTCACTGGAAGGACAGATCATGAAGCTGAGGCTCCAATACTTTGGCCACCTCATGAGAAGAGAAGACTCCCTGGAAAAGACTCTGATGTTGGGAAAGATGGAGGGCACAAGGAGAAGGGGACGACAGAGGACGAGATGGTTGGACAGTGTTCTCGAAGCTACGAACATGAGTTTGACCAAGCTGCGGGAGGCAGTGGAAGACAGGAGTGCCTGGCGTGCTCTGGTCCATGGGGTCATGAAGAGTCGGACACGACTAAACGACTAAACAACAACAACAACAACATGATCTACCCAGTACACTGTTAGTGGATAACCAAGAGAACTACTGTAAGCAAGCAAATAAAAACTCTGCTCTTTATCCTCAGCCCCGTCATTTGCAATATGACAATTGTAGCTGAACCATCACTGGGTTTGTTTTGAGGACAAGACGCAAGAGGCCTGCTGCAAGAACCAAAGGTGAATCTAAGTGCAGTGTCCCACCCTTTACAGCAGCCTATGAGATGATGTATGTATCTGAAAATGGATATGGAACACTGGGCTCACCTACCTTCCCATGTGAAGGTCTGCAGCAGCACACATGGGGACTTTGAGAGCCAACACACAGCTAGTCCAATGGATGCCCTTAGGATACAGTCTGACATTCAATCGTGAACACAAAGGCAGAAAGGAAAACAAAAGCAGAGTGTTTTAAGAGTATTTTATTGAGATTACTTTCAATATAGGTGCACCTGAGGAGTAAGTGGTTTGAAACAAAGGAGGCAACAATCCTGGGCCTCAACAGCATTTCTTAGCCTGCAAGCAGAGGGAAAGGCATTTGCCTGCAGCCACCTCCAGATTTAAGACCTCCCAATAATATTTGCACTAGCCACATACACCCAAAGCCAGGGAGAATTCTGTAAGACTTTTCCAAATCAAGCTGCACATTTGTTTATTTTTTGCAACCAGTATATCTGGTGAAGAGAAGTTCCCAATATGAGTCAGTCTACTTTTCATGCCTGCTTAACACAGCAACAGGGGATAAATTTGATTCCTTGCACGTTTAAAGGTGGGCCTACCAAAATTTGCCCTTTCTGAAACAAGGCACCAACTGAAATCTTTGAAATCTGCACTTCTTCGGATTTCACAACACAGGCAGGTCTTGTGTGCAAAAATGAAAATGTACATCAAAATGTGTGTATTAGTGAAACTAACGTACACGAATACACAAAATTGCTTTGCAAAAAAATGTGTTACATTAGGCCAAAAAGGTGCTTATTGGGAGGAATTCTCTGGTGAATTTTCACAAGGACTTAAAAAAAATATCCACAAGCAGGTGTGGGGATGTGGGTAACTGAACTAAAATGCAGTGGAGGTGAAATGGAGAATCTGAAATTAGCAGATGTACCCATCCCCACTTTGGCAGTAAGCAGGAGTATAGCTGCACATAGACTTGCAAGCGTGGGTACAAAAACAAAGAAATAGTCTTTTTGACAAACCCTTTACTGAAATCCATATGTTACAATTAATGGCGTTCTACATTTCTCATCTTCTAAAATCACATCTTTGGGGGAAAAAGAACAGCAGCTTAATTTTAGAGGCTCTTTCAACTTCTTGAAGGTGTGAATGAAAAACAAATGATTGAACATGTTTGAGAGCAGGATTCTGTGCTTTCTGGACACAGTTGAGGCAAAGAACTTCTCTTCCCATTCTCGAATTCCACAGGTGAGAAGAGATTGGCGGCGGCAGCAAGCTGCATAAACGGTAGCACAGGCTTGAGTCCAGATCAGATCTCCATTTTGAAGAAATGGATGACTTATCAAAGGCTCATAGAATGTCAGAAGGTCAGATTGAATGATAGTCTCTCTAGCGAGATGAGAGTTGGCTCTTCTGAACACCTTTGGGGTTCTGGCAGCCAAAAGGCATGTCCTTCACTTAACACACTGAGGCGGGGCTTCTTCCAAAGCTGATTTGCCACATACAAAGCACAGTCCAGCAATGCCACCAGGAAGGTTCATCCGGAAGGTTCATTACCCTCCTTTGCTTAAAGTCTGAATGACTATCGCCTACATCTGCAGTAGCTTGATACCTGAGAACA
Source organism: Zootoca vivipara (assembly GCF_963506605.1). NCBI lineage: Eukaryota > Metazoa > Chordata > Lepidosauria > Squamata > Lacertidae > Zootoca > Zootoca vivipara. The sequence goes on from NC_083285.1 coordinate 4,494,466, forward strand.
GAAAACACTCCAAGTTAGCTCAGCAGACCCAGGCATAGCTGCCAGGTCTCTCGTATTCCCCGGGAAACCCCCGTTTTTCCAGCTGTCCCCAGATTCTTTTGTTTTCCCCCGGTTTATTCTGGTGCGGCGGCCATTTTGGAACTGGGCAGAGCATGCTCAGAAGCGACTTTTGATGCTGCTTTGCCCAGTTCCAAAATGGCTGCAGCGCGACTTCTGGTGTGGCGGCCATTTTGGAACAGGGCGGAGCAGCATCAAAAGTAGCTTCTGAGCATGCTCCGCCCAGTTCCAAAATGGCGGCAGCGCTACTTCCAGTCTGCTACTTCTGGTCCAGTCCCTTATTTCGCAGGCCGGAACTTGGCAGCTATGGACCCAGGGTATATGAATTGTTGATGGTGCTTCAATTTCTCATGGAAGGCTTTAGCAGACATATCACAGCAGCGGTTGTGATTCTATAATTGAACCATAAAGGCCTTTTGATCGTTTATCAGAAGTATCAGATAACATCCTTCGCATTGGGATAAAGATAGAAACCCGTTTAATGTGAAAAGCAACATTCCTTGGGGACAGGAATTTCTGTAATTTGTGAAATTTGTATTGCGCAGTGCCTTCATGGGCAAACTCTGTTACATGTGTTTTGGGGAGAGGACAATGGCTGGATTCTTGTGTCACAGTAAATGTTTTCCTGTGAATATGCTGATCTCTCCTACATCACTCTTCCCTGATAAAAAGTGAGAGCGAATACAACAATTCTTGACTGAGCATTACATCTGAATTGGGAATTGTGGTTTGTTTTGCTTCAACAAACCATGCTCTGAAGCCAATATTTGTTCTTGGCTTGCCATGCATGGGTCATTTGGCACCACAGTCCCCAGGTCAGATGTAACACTAAGCCAAGGGGGGGGCAGGGGGTTGCTTCCACTAGCTGCTAGGGAGAAGCTTAGCAGAAGTGATCTGCGTATTACCCTGTTTCCCCCAAAATAAGACATACCCATAAAATAAGCTGATTTCTAAGCATTTGCACAATATAAGCCATACCCTCAAAATAAGACAGTGATAGGTGCAGTTCTGGTGGGCGCCAAGGAAGAGGCAAGGCTGGACGCGTAATAAAAAAATAAGGCATCCCCTGAAAATAAGCCATAGTGTGTCTTCTTGAGGAAAAATAAATATAAGTGTCTTATTTTCGGGAAAACACAGTAACAGTAAACCATGATAAAAAAAATTCCTTCAGTAGCACCTTAAAGACCAACTAAGTTTTTATTTTGGTATGAGCTTTCGTGTGCATGCACACTTCGTCAGATACACTGAAACAGAATCCACCAGACCCTTATGTATATTCAGAGGGTGGGGGTGATGGGAATGGGTGATGGGCTGATAGGAGTGGTAAACCTGTTGATGACTGTTAACGACTGTTAATGACTGCAATTGGTCTTGTGGGGGAAAAGCAAGGGCTGAGGTGCTAAGGAAAGCTTGATCATGTATAATGAGATAAGAATCCTATGTCTTTGTTCATTCCAGGTGACTCCATGGTTTTAAGCTTGCTAATGAGTTGCAATTAAGCAACTTCTCTTTCCAGTCTGTTTCTGAAATTTTTCTGTAATAAAACAGCTGCTTTGAGATCTTGTATAGAATGTCCTGGGAGATTGAAGTGTTCTCCTACTTACGTGATCAAGCTTTTCTTGATACATAAGGGTCTGGTGGCTTCTGTTTCAGTGTATCTGATGAAGTGTGCATGCACACGAAAGCTCATACCAAAATAAAAACTTAGTTGATCTTTAAGGTGCTACTGAAGGAATTTTTTTATTTTGTTTCGACTCAGACCAACACGGCTACCTACCTGTAACTAAAGTAAACCATGGCTTAGCATGCTGTGAAAATTCAGCGACAGAACTATGAATGTCAACACTTCTTATAGGCCAAAGCCTGGAGCTTTGGAGATGGTCCGCCCCACATATATCAGGAGCTGGAGTCAGTGGCTGTTGGCAGTGGTTGATGGGGCAGCCCTGTTTGCCCGACTTCCCATCACTGCCATTGCTGTGTCTTGCCAGGATGCTCACTGCTGCCTCAAGCAAAGTGGATGGGAGGTCAGGAAAGCAGTGCTCCAGAACCAACTACTACTGTCTGTATTTATGCCTTTCTCAACCTTGGGTCCCCAGATGTTGTTGACTACAACTCCCATCATCACTGGCCATGCTGGCCAGGAGTGATAGGAGTTGTAGTCCAGCAACTTCTAGGGACCAAGGCTGGTCTACATGGATTTCCCGAAAGGAGTGGTGAGGGCAAGAGAGGGGTAGGTTTGGAAGCAACCGATATATGTGGAGGCAAAACGTGTGATTTTTACCAGCAAATCCAAATTTGCTTCAGTTTTCCAGCTTCCCATTAACGTAAACTCACTGGAAAACTGCAGCAAATTTGAATTCGCTGGTAAAAATGTTTTTTCTTGCATTATGATTTTTTAAAAAATGTATGCTTATTTAAATCTTAAACTTAAGAGGATTGTGCGAAGACACACGCTAAGCCTTAAGCCACTGCATAAGGATATTGGCAGCCCAAGAGGCCTCTGGCAGTTTCATTTCTGAGCACCATCTGTGTACATTCCTTCTAAAAAGCTATCTACTATTGACAGTACAGTTTCATTGGATATACCACCCGGTGTCTGGGATCAGAGTAGCAGCACGTTTAATGTTCAGCCAAGGTATAGATTTGCTTGATAACAATCAATCCATCTTTTTCCCAAGCCTTGCCTTCGACATGTGCAAAATGGTCTCATACACACAGAGCTGTGGGTGCCCAAGTGCTGTTATTATTTGAACTAAAGAATCACAGAAATAATCGTCAAAGAAAACCCTGCCACGGTCCTGTTTCCTTACTTATTTTGATTTCTGTGCTCGGCATACTAAGAACGAGACGAGGAATCCGAGGAACATCACGCTGCCAGCAATGATGAGCACAGCTTCCAACAGATGTAGAAGCTTGATCTTGTTGGTCACTTTCCCTCGGAAAAACTCAGCTTTCTTATCATCAATAATGGCCGTCTGGAGGAAGAAGAGGGAGACCAAGAGCAACATTATGCCACACAGAAGTCCACAAGCAGTTCCCTCCCCCCCCCATGTTATATTTGAATGGGGGAACTGCCATGTCAAGTTATTTCCATCTTGGATCTATGAAAAGGAACCTGCATACATCCCTGATTCCACATTGAATAATAATAATAATAATAATAATAATAATAATAATAATAAATAATAATAATAATAATAATAAATGGAATGGTGAAAGGAGGGGGAGGAACAACAATCAGCTGATTGTCACATCTTAGGAAGCCCCTTTCAAAATGCTACCTAAGGCCTGCAAACCTGCTTGTGGCCCTCAGGTTTTTACCTGCCCCACACCTGGCATCATGTAGGGCAGGTGGGTTTGGCTCAGTGAATACAGCATTGCAGGACAACTGGGGAGGCTTAGTGGGCCTATATAGACTCACGTGTTGGAGATTCCCTACCCGGGATGGCACCACCAGTGCAAGAAGAGAGTCAAGGACTTAAGTGGTTATCCATACATTGTTCAAAATGTTTCACCAACACATGCTGCGCATAGAGCAGTGCAGGGGGAGGGAACCATAGTGTCACATTTATCTATCTTCTTGATTGAATTATTCCTTTGGGAATGTGGTTTCCAGGGGATCTCCCATCTGGGCATTGGCCCAGACTCACACCTGCTTAGTCAACTAACTGATGGCCTTAAGGCCACATCATGGGAACCCAGGTGCTCTACAGCAGCGTTAGCCAATGTGGTGGCCTTCAGGTGCTTTTGGGACTTCCAGCTATTATGGTCAAGGGTTAAGGATCATGTAGTTCAGCAATTTCTGAAGGGGACCAGAAAGATAAGACAGGCAGACGGACAGCTGGGGTAGCCAAACACAGAGGAGAAGGCTGTGGTAAACGTCTCTAATAGGGTAGCTGGTTTACAACACAAAGCGTTCAAAAAAGATGTGCCCCTGAAGTGAAGGGACACCATCCAAGATTATGCCACTTCAGTTCGCCCAATGGTGCTGTGATATGGCAGGTTGGAGTGGAGCAGGGATTACTTTAGGCCAGACATGGCCAAACTTGGCCCTCCAGATGTTTTGGGATTACAATTCCCATCATCCCTGACCACTGGTCCTGTTACCTAGGGGTGATGGGAGTGGTAGTCCCAAAACATCTGGAGGGCCAAGTTTGTCCATGCCTGCTTTTAGGCATTTCTCATGCAGTGAAGTTTGCAAGGCACATCTTCCATTTGGGAAGCAACAGAGGTTTCCCAAGGCAGCCACAGAAGACACTTGAAGGTGACGACTCAAGACTTATTTCCCCATATATCCAGCCATATTGCAAGCAAGTCTAACCAGAAGAAGCAGTAGAAAGAATTTTGGGAAGAGGCTTTACTCAGAGAGAAACACAAGAGAGTGTCAAAGAAGTAGGACAAAACAAACATAATATATAGATTAACTGTGATAGAAAGGAAGTCTTCAAATTTTAGCCAACATTTTTAAAGGGGTAGGGGTGGGAATAGCTAGTTACAACAGTACTTATATAACTGATGAAGAGCAACAGAGAAGAACAACAAACAGAATTTACCTCATTCAGCCACAAAATAGGAAAGAGAAATGGCAGCTTGATCTGTTTTAAGGCGCTGCAATAAAACATATGACAATATAATTGGAATGAAAAAGTAGGCAAAGATCCATAAGTCAGCATAGCATTTATGTTCAACAGGAATAAACCTACATGTTCAACAGGAATAAACCTACGAAGAACTACATACGTTCTGATATGTTCAGATGATCACATCTTATGAAGCAGTATTTAATAATAATTAAAAGCCCACACACATACCCTTTTCACAGCATGAGCCATCAAACCGTAAAAACTCGTAACTTTAGTGTCTGAGGCTGGTAACCATAGTTCCCTGTTTTGGATAGAAGAGGAGAATATGGTTCCAGAGGTTTCTTAGTTTGATTGATTGTGCTGCGAAGGGAGGAGCAAAAGACTGATTCGTCTCTCTAATAAACCAAATTATTAAATTATTTGCATACATATATAGCTATGATCATTGGAACCAGCCCAGTATGGACGACTAAAGAGAATGATCTGTATTTCCTATTGCATTTTAGACAATATTGTCATGTGTGCTGTCCTAAGAATAGACCTAAATATTCTTCAAGGTAGCATGGAAGAAAAAAACTATATGACTTGTCACAAATTTCCTCACATTTTCCACCAAGTTAAAACCTTTTCCTTTGGTTTTCCTCAAAATGATGTTGCGTCAAGCCAGGAATAGAAGTTCTTTCCAAAGTTTCATCTTCAGCAGAAAACCTAAAGCAGCAGGAGCCAATCGAGTGCCCTACAGATGTTGCTGGACTCCAACTCCCATCAGCCCCTGCTGCCATCACAAGATGGACGTGCTTTGGTTTGTGTATTGCTTCAGAAAGGGCAACTTCAGCAAATCGGCTTTAACTGAAAACTGCATCTGATTTCTCTCCATTCCGATTCAAGCCAATAATATTGACTTCAACTCTGTGTATTCTTCAGAAAGGAGCCAAGTACCATGAAACTTCTGTCTTTTTCCTTGTCATCTAAACTCTACCTTAGATTGCAGGGTCCAGTTGGGTCCAGTTATGTCACGCTACATATTGGAATTAACTGTCCAGACATACAATGAGTGATAATTTCTACTGTATCCATAACATGTTGAGGAACAAAGTGTCCAACCCTGAAAATGATCAGGTTCAAGTATGTAGAGGGACTTACAAACCCAACACTGAGAATTTACAGAGAAGCACATGCACTACTTTTTAATTCAATTAAAACAGCAACTTACGTAATTTTTGTAGTAGGCCTCACCAACAAATTGATTTGCAGTCTTTTGGCAAACTGTAGTGTAAAGCCTGTGGTCTTAAAAACACAACACAAATAAATATGAAGTGCCATGAACAATTGATGCTGGAGGGGGGGGCACTAGTGATTAGCAGCATTAAAATACAGTAAAGGTAAAGGTAAAGGGACCCCTGACCATTAGGTCCAGTCGAGACCGACACTGGGGTTGCGCGCTCATCTCGCATTATTGGCCGAGGGAGCCGGCATACAGCTTCCAGGTCATGTGGCCAGCATGACAAAGCCGCTTCTGGCAAACCAGAGCAGCACATGGAAACGCCGTTTACCTTCTCGCTGTGCTTTCGAACTGCTAGGTTGGCAGGAGCTGGGACCAAGCAACGGGAGCTCACCCCGTCACAGGGATTCGAACCGCCGACCTTCTGATCAGCAAGCCCTAGGCTCAGTGGTTTAACCCACAGCGCCACCTGGGTGTTTATTTGGATTCAAAATTAGGGCATTTCCTATTAAAGAGTAGTTGAACAGGAAATGGCCAAAGCTACATGATTTATCTTGTTACTTTAGCTGCAGCTAGAGATTGGCAATCACAGCACCCCTGCAATTTCAGATTTTCCTAGTTGCTCATTTTTCCAATCTTAGGTCTGGTTTTTCACATTCCCACAGCATTTTGAAACTCTCATGAACATTTGTCAGCATTTATGTGCAAATTTCTCCTAATATACATGTTTGTATGCAATTTCCCCTACTATAATGCATCCTTAAGATGTTTTTTGACAATATACCGGTATGCATTGATATGCAGGCTTAACTGTCGTACTGTACATGCATTTCTGTAGACAATAGAGAGAACTGTATTGCAAAAATCTGGAGAAGAGCAATGAATAATTTTCGTCCGCTTTCTCTTTCGGGAAGGGTGAATTCCTAGCTGCAGCACCTTGAACAGGCATTTATCATCATTCCACATGGGTTACATCAGGGTAGCTAGCTCCTTCTTTGACCTGAGTGTTATATTCAAACCTCCAAGGGCTAAATACACCCAAACCTGCACTCACCTGCTTCCCCCACACACACATGCCCCTGTGCAGTGCTAGAAGAGTTTGGATTTGATATCCCACTTTATCACTACCCAAAGGAGTCTCAAAGTGGCTAACATTCTCCTTTCCCTTCCTCCTCCACAACAAACACTCTGTGAGGTGAGCGGGGCTGAGAGACTTCAGAGAAGTGTGACTAGCCAAGGTCACCCAGCAGCTGCATGTGGAGGAGCGGGGAAGCAAACCCGGTTCCCCAGATTAGGAGTCTACCGCTCTTAACCACCACACCACACTGGCTCTCTCAGTGCTAGGTGGGGGAACACAGGCAGTGAATTCCCCATCCCCTCTGCATTGCTGGCCTGGACATGCTGTGACAGGGAGGAGGGTTGCCGTGCCTGATCCAGCTTGCAGGGCTTGTTCACCCCACACAAGAGGAGCCCACAGTGCAAAATTAAGTCACAGCCCTAAAGTGATGCCAGCCAATTTTAAGACATTTCCCTTTAAGATTTGTATGAGGCTTTTGTTCAATATGGGAAGGACTTTGTGTGCAGATTCAATCTCTGGCACAGCCAGTTAGGGCTCGAAATATTCCACATCTGAAACCATGGAGAGGTACACACAGTCGGTGTAGTCAGGACTGAGCGAGATGTCTCACTTGGTCTAAAGCAGCTTCCTGTGTTCCTTGATATCAAGAAATGGGGTGGGGGAGGCAGGAGAGACCTCTGCCAAGAGTGGAGAATCATTCTCCCTCGTCTCACATGGCTGGCTGCTAAAAGTCTGGAGCAAACTGCCCAACTTCAGAAACGCCTGACAACAACAGGTCCCTCAGGGAGCTTTTCCCAAGGCCACTCTTTCACGAACCCCAAAAGTTAATCCCAAGATCACATGCAGTATCCATAAGTTACAGGCTATCACTGCATCCGAGCGCTGGTGCCAAGATCCTGTGTGACAAGGCAGAAGATGCTAGGATCCCACCTCACCCCCTTTTGGGGGCTACCTGTAAGTTATGTTTAGGTAAAGGTAAAGGGGGGGCCTGACCATCAGGTCCAGTCATGTCCGACTCTGGGGTTGCAGTGCTCATCTCGCTCTATAGGCCGAGGGAGCCAGCGTTTGTTCGCAGACAGCTTCCGGGTCATGTGGCCAGCATGACAAAGCTGCTTCTGGCGAACCAGAGCAGCGCACGGAAACGCCATTTACCTTCCCGCCGGAGCGGTCCCTATTTATCTACTTGCACTTTGATATGCTTTCAAACGGCTAGATGGGCAGGAGCTGGGACCGAGCAACGGGAGCTCACCCCGTTGCAGGGATTCGAACCGCCAACCTTCTGATCGGCAAGTCCTAGACTCTGTGGTTTATCCCACAGCGCCACCTGGGTCCCTTACAAGTTTTGTTTAAGTTATGCATTTAAAGGATATCAGTCTGAGCTCTACTGCAAGCCAAATCCTAGTTCAAGCATCCCCAAACTTCGGCCCCCCAGATGTTTTGGACTACAATTCCCATCATCCCTGGCCACTGGTCCTGTTAGCTAGGGATCATGGGAGTTGTGGGCCAAAACATCTGGAGGGCCGCAGTTTGGGGGTGCCTGTCCTAGTTTCTCTAAATGACAGAACTCAACCACTTAAGAAGAGGTAGGGAGGGGGAGAGAGCGAAAGGGTACAGTGTGATTACTTACTGGCTCTACATCCAAAAAGGTCATATGCTCATGTGGATTTGGGTTCATGCCTTCAACGCCTTGAGAAATTTCTTCACTTGCATGGAGGAAGTGGGGGAGTGTAACATATACAGGTTTTCCTGCGGAGGAAGAGGAGAAAAAAAAAAACATCAGTACAATCCCATGGCAGTAAGCAAGCAAGATTACTTTCTCCCTTCTCTTTCTAGCACCCAGCATGCTAAAAACCATGCTACTCAGCCTATATGGGGAAAACTACATCTGTTCCAGGGGCCACCACCAACCAGCACACTATGCAGCAGCATGCCAGGGGCTCAGAATGGAACTGAAGGCCATTTTCTTCATGCTTGCAGCTGCCAGAGTACCAGCGTGGTCAGCTTAATTGGGTAAGAGGTGGAGGGGGAATCAAAGGTATGCTGGTAGTGGGGAAAGAAAAGGCAAAAGTTCTTCAGTTATTCTCATTTTTAAAAACCGAGTTGGAAAAGGATTTTGGACTCACAATGCTAACATTTGAGGCAAATATAATGACATCTACTTAAATTACACAAGACATTGCATTGTGCAACAGTGACAATTTAGACGTACATTAATTTATACTGTAAATCAGGCACCCCCAGACTATGGCCCGCAGGCCAGAAATGGCCTGAAGGACGCAGCTATCCAGCCCGCAGCGACCCCCGCTGCCGCTGCCTGCTCTTACCGGAGTGGCGCAGCTGCCCACTTCCAGGTTCTAGAACACTGGAAATAGCTTGCACGCATGCACAAGCGTCATTTCCGGTGCACTTCCGGGTCGGAGGAGACCCGAGCGCATGCGCACAAGCTATTTCTGGTGCTCCTGCGACCCGGAAGTGCGCCAGAAATAGTGCACTCCAATGCCCTCCGGCCTGCTGCGCGATCGGCGCTGCAGGCACCGGCCCGAAGCGCTGTAAGTTTGGAGACCCCTGCTGTAAATAAACATGATGCAACCACAGATAATAAACCTTTGATATGCAACCACAATTCAGGTCTGTTTTGCCACACGATCAGATATAAGTTTTGAATGTATAGTGCCAGTATAGGACAGTATGCTAACATGGCTTAACATAAAAAAAAAAAAAGACTTTGCAAATTATTTCATTTTCATCTCACCCTTTCTCCAGTGGGAGTCCAGGCACACCTGCAATTCTTATGAGTAATGTTGTACAAGATGTTGTAAGGTAAAAGTAAAAGGACCCCTGACCATTAGGTCCAGTCGCGGACGACTCTGGGGTTGCGGCGCTCATCTCGCTTTACTGCCGAGGGAGCCGGCGTATAGCTTCCGGGTCAATGTGGGGTCAATGTGGCCAGCATGACTAAGCCACTTCTGGTGAACCAGAGCAACGCATGGAAACGCCGTTTACCATCCCGCCAGAGCGGTACCTATTTATCTACTTGCACTTTGATGTGCTTTCGAACTGCTAGGTTGGCAGGAGCAGGCACCGAACAACGGGAGCTCACCCCATCGCGGGGATGTGAACCACCAACCTTCTGACAGCAAGCCCTAGGCTCTGTGGTTTAACAAGCAAAATTTTTACAATGTGGAATTCTGTTCCCTGTACACATGCACACACCTATATGTAGACGTATGAATGTGTGTACATTTGAAGTATTGAAAGTTTGTGTACAGCGAATGAAATCTGTTGCATTTAAAAAAACAAAAACAAAACTCTCACAAGTATTTCAGTTCTCTTTTTTTCAATCTACCCCATTGTTGAATTTTCCTCAGCTTTACATTATAAAGCCTCAATCACAATGTACCCTCTCAAGTGAGTTCAGATGCAGCCCTTAATAGATTAGATCAACTCCATTTTAGCAGTATTGCTGTAGAGAAAGAGCTCTTGGTTCCCTTTTGAAATCTAATAGGACACCTTAAGACATGACTTAAGCTCCAATGAAATCAATGAGACCTCAATGCAAGTAACATAATTTGGACCCTATACAGAGCCTTGCCCCTGGTGTCTCCATTCTCACCGAGAGCTGTTAGTTGGACAGCAGAGGGCACAGCCTATGGCAGGACCACTTCCCAAGTTCATATTGTCCCATAGCTGCCAAGTCTCCCGTATTCCCCGGGAAACCCCCGTTTTTCTAGCTGTTCTCAGCTGAAAAAAACGGATTTTTTCCCCCCAGTTTATTCTGGCGTGGCAGCCATTTTGGAACTGGGCGGAGCATGCTCAGAAGCGACTTTTGATGCAGCTCTGCCCAGTTCCAAAATGGCTGCAATGCGACTTCTGGTGCGGTGGCCATTTTGGAACTGGGCAAAGCAGCATCAAAAGTCGCTTCTGAGCATGCTCCGCCCAGTTCCAAAATGGCGGCAGCAGCACTTCCGGTCTGCTACTTCCGGTCCGGTCCCTTATTTCTCCCACAGGAACTTGGTAGGTATGTATTGTCCGGAGCTCCAAAGCTCTATATTAACCACTCCAGTAGCTTGCTCATCTCAAAATGCAGGCAGATACCTTGTTTGCAAGAACTGATGTCCAGTGCCCCAGCTAAGGTGCAATTCTGGGATATCTCTTTCTCTGTGCAGAAGCAGATGTTGTCAGGATTGACAAGAGGAGACGCAAAAGCACCTGGAGGGACAATGAAGCGATAGAGTGGAATGTCCTTCACAGTTTGTTCACTGTCAAAGTTGCTGTAGATGGATCTGGATAGGAAATGGGACAGGGAGGTGGCACCTTAATTTAAGAGCAAACATACATATTTCATAATTTCTATGATCCTAATCTGCTATCCATATACTTCCCATACATTTGGTGGCTATCTGCAAAATTAAAATACGACCCAGAGATTTCAACCTGCCCATTATTTTCAAGCTGTGCCCATAACTTTCGTTGTGTTTCCAACACCTCCAAACGCATGAGGTGACCAAAACAAGCCTAAACACATTTGAAGATCTAATTTGAATTTGCAACCCTTATGGATGATCTTCCTCCTGGGAAGGCCCAAAGAAATATTGCTTCTGTAGTATTACCTCACAGCAGTTTTTGATACAGTGGGACCAAAAATTTGATGGGCTGCCATAAAAAGTAACTGGTGAAAAGAATGGTACCAGAGGAGTTAACACACTAGATTTCCATATGGGTAAATAGTAACTTTGGGGGAGGGTTTTTATTGGCAAACAGCACTGTAGTTGTGTGGTTTGGGGCATTCTGTGCCTGCCTTTAAACTTAAAAAAAATGTGGAAGAATTTGGTCATTGATCTCTCATGTGATGCCCAAATTTGGCCCAAACAATCCAGAAGCTTTGTCAGATCAATGTTGTTGGTTCTCTTCAACATTACCCCAGGCTGACTATAAGCCAGATTTTTTTAAATAAAACAACAACTTTTAATCATTAGATCCTTCCTAACTCAAGTATAGAAAAGGACTTTATGATGCTCTTTACCTGCAAATATCAGAAGAAAATAAATTAAGTCTTGCACTCTTTTGGACGAAAGGGGGAAAGGAAGCCCCATCTGCAAATAAAATGAGAAATGGCATATAAATTACCAGCTTGCACTCAGGTTTGCACAACACACATGATGGAGGTTGTGATCCACAACATCTGAAGGTTACCTTGACTACCTCTGGTTTAAATATCAGCATAAAGGTAAAGGAACCCCTGACCATTAGGTCCAGTCGCGAACGACTCTGGGGTTGCAGCACTCATCTCGCTTTACTGGCCGAGGGAGCTGGCGTACAGCTTCTGGGTCATGTGGCCAGCATGACTAAGCTGCTTCTGGCGAACAAGAAATGTATGAAAGTGAGAGCTGGACCATAAAGAAGGCTGATTGCCAAATGATTGATTTCTTTGAATTATGGTGCTGGAGGAGACTCTTGAGAGTCCCATGGGCTGCAAGAAGATCAAACCTATCCATTCTGAAGGAAATCAGCCCTGAGTGCTCACTGGAAGGACAGATCCTGGAGCTGAGGCTCCAATACTTTGGCCACCTCATGAGAAGAGAAGACTCCCTGGAAAAGACCCTGATGTTGGGAAAGATAGAGGGCACAAGGAGAAGGGGACGACAGAGGACGAGATGGTTGGACAGTGTTCTTGAAGCCACCAACATGAGTCTGACCAAACTGCGGGAGGCAGTGGAAGACAGGAGTGCCTGGCGTGCTCTGGTCCATGGGGTCACGAAGAGTCAGACACGAATAAATGACTAAACAACAACAACATATTTGCAAGCGTTTTCAATGATGCTATTTAGTGGCTTGAAAATAGACTGAGTCCTGAGGAGGGAAATCAAATGTACACCGACAAAATTGGAGGAAAGACTATCATGACCCAGCGCGCACCTACAGGAAAACAATCTCGAAGTAGAATAAGGAATCAGATGTCACCTGATAATGCTAGGTTAATTTATTGGTGCCAATCCAAGAACTAAGGCTGGGTGATTTAGAAACCCCAAATAGGTGGAATTCAGCCAAGTAGAAATTTCATAAGCATTCCTAGATGACTCGTTCCTATAAGTGAATGGGACTTTACTACCTCATTGAACTAGACTTGCGGGTTCTTGTTCGACTGGCAGATTGACAACTCATAATTAGTGCCAACAGTAAGAACAATTACCATTCTCTAGGTCAGAGGTACTCTGAACCAATTCCAAGGGCACGTAGTGTTCCTGTTTGTGATTGTTGAAATAAATGAGCTGCAGAGGTAGCACCAGCTTTTTTTGATCACATCTAAATCTGAATATTCTCTCTGATTTCATAGCAGAGCTATGGCTGCTTGTCCCATGGCATTAGGATGACTGTCTCTATTGACTAATAACAAGCACACACTCCTTCAATTCCCACAGGCTTCCATGGCCTGCAGGGAACACACAGCGAGTACAGATGGCTGAAGGACAAACACAGCATACAGGAGCTCCCACGAGATGTTGCTGCAGTAAAATCTCAGAAAGTTTATTTATTGGCACTTGTCCGCTTTTAGCTTAGCTGTCTTGTTGCTCCATTTGTCTCTACCCACCCCCCACCCCCGCCATGAAGACATCCTAAAGCTGAGGCAGGTGGGATAAGAGGCATTGCCAGGCACCTAAGGTATAAACGTCGTCAACCTCCGGTATTCGCTGTGCATTTCCTCAGGTAATAGGAGAACAGCAGCAGCCACAACAGGGAGGAAGAGACAAGCTCAAGCAAGGTAATGATTCTCTTGGCAGAGTGGCTCCTGCCCACAAAGACCTTTCAAAGCTTTCACCCAAGGCCTTATGTACTACTAAATATTATTTGTTATATTTTTCCTACTTGCCCTGCATCAGAGGGTCTCAGGGCCAGCTAAAGCACATTAGGGACTCAGCTACACAGCTGCAAATAAAACATTGTAAAGGTGTTGTAAAGTACAATATACAAGTGCGACACTAGACGGCGACAGTGAGCTGTGCAAGATTCAATGTATTTTTAAAACGCCTCAAAATAAAGCATTTTCACAGCATTTTTTGTGTGTGTGTAGATTCCACCAAAAACACAATGCAAACAGAAGTGCGGGATACAAACTGACAAATTTAAAAAACACCTTCTGATACGGTTGTTTGTTTTCTGTGCTCATCAATGCACTCAAATTGGTCACCAGGAGAAGGCCCTACCAACACTATTTTTGTGCCCCTAAATCCAAAGTTGTAGAAGAGCACTCCTGTGTCCTTGTTTTCCTATGGCCTTATTTTCAAGCAAACTATGGGAACAGGCAGATCTGCTGCTCTGCCTTCTATCTACAGAGATCTGCAGTGCAGCCCACAAATAACCCCATGGATGTGACAATGCATTTGCAGGGCAGAGAGTCTTTCTTTGCAAGGTGCATGACATGTAGGAATATGCTTGGTGGCAACTTGGGACAGATCCATATAAAAGAACCATTAAATTTACTGACAATGCAGAACACTTGTGCTTTTAAGCTCTCTGGCTCAAGATTTTTAGTAAGAAATTGGTCCTCAGTAGTTTACACCCACTCACACTTACTTACCTGTGCCGTTGATCATAGCACAACCTCCGGCCCAGTATGGAAGGGTGCTTTAAAAGAAAAAAGGGGGATGATGACAGAACTTCAGAGAAAGATCCATTTTGCTATACAGTACAATTTTCTATATTAATATAGGAGACTGATTCATGCCACAGGGCTTTCTTTTTAGAAGGATTCTCTTGTGCGATCAAAGTCCTGGTTCAATGATGCAGCTCCCTGAGTCTAGGGCTGCTACAGGATTCGCAAGCCTGGCTTACACTGCCAGGTGTCAACCATGGCAAGCATGGACAGCTCGTGTCATGCCTCAGGCACAGCTAAATGGAAAGGAGTCGTGCATGTTGGAGAGCTCAGTCAGTAGAGCATGAGATGCTTAATCTCAGGGTAATGGGTTTGAGCCCCACATTGGACAAAGGATTTCTGCATTGCAGGGATTTGGACTAGAATCATAGAGTTGGAAGAGACCACAAGGGCCATCCAGTCCAACCCCCTGCCAAGCAGGAAACACCATCAAAGCATTCTTGACATATGCCTGTCAAGCCTCTGCCTAAAGACCTCCAAAGAAGGAGACTCCACCACACTCCTTGGTAGCAAATTCCACTGCCGAACAGCTCTTACTGTCAGGAAGTTCTTCCTAATGTTTAGGTGGAATCTTCTTTCTTGAAGTTTGAATCCATTGCTCCATGTCCACTTTTCTGGAGCAGCAGAAAACAACCTTTCTCTCTCCTCTATATGACATTCTTTTATATATTTGAACATGGCTATCATATCACCCCTTAACCTTCTCTTCTTCTCCAGGCTAAACATACCCAGCTCCCTAAGCCGTTCCTCATAAGGCATCGTTTCCAGGCCTTTGACCATTTTGGTTGCCCTCCTCTGGACACGTTCCAGCTTGTCAGTATCCTTCTTGAACTGTGGTGCCCAGAACTGGACACAGTACTCCAGGTGAGGTCTGAGCAGCGCAGAATACAGTGGTACTATTGATCTAGATCAGGCATCCCCAGACTGCGGCCCTCCAGTAATATACATTACCTTTTGTTTTTATAACTCTCGATGAGTGCTGTCTTGCTCGTGTCATTTTTCCCATTGTGGATTCTATAAAGGCCATCCAATGTCTCATTATACTTGAGAGGGGAGAGAAAACACACTATTTTCAGTACAAACAGGTTTGATAATGAAGGTAAATCCCAGGGTTCTTTTCTATGTTCAAATAAATGTAAACCATTCCTCATTTCATGCTTCTTAGCAGTCAATTTAAATCTCTTGCACATTTTTGCATGAAGACATAGCATAGGAACCTCATACCTACGGGACCGCCTCTCCTGGTATGCCCCGCGGAGGACCTTAAGGTCCACAAATAACAACATTCTGGAGATTCCGAGCCATAAGGTGATTAGATTGGTCTCGACTAGGGCCAGGGCCTTTTCAGTACTGGCCCCGACTTGGTGGAACGCTCTTTCACAGGAGATCAGGGCCCAGCGGGATTTGTCATCTTTCCGCAGAGACTGCAAGACAGAGCTGTTCCGCCTGGCCTTTGGGTTGGATTCGGTCTGACCCCTGTGTTTTCCTCCCTCATGGTTTTGATTTATGGACTACTTTAAATGAGGCTACATTTTAAAATTTAAATATTGTATTTTAATCTGTATTTTAATTAATTGTTTTCTTTTCTTTTATGTCTTATTGTAATTTTATTGGTGTTAGCTGCCCTGAGCCCGGTTTTGACTGGGGAGGACGGGGTATAAAAATTATTATTATTATTATTATTATTATTATTATTATGTATGGATTTGCCAAAACTGAAGGCAAGAAAAGTAGATATATTGCTGATCTATTTAAAATGGGTTAGACACCACCAAAATTTTGAATCTTTTATTATAAATAACCCAAAGTAAGATACTGAAATACTAATGTTCAATGTAAAGCCTCAGTCAACGGGATGGCACAGAAATAAAAACCACCCTATTCATTTCTCAAGGGTGGGCACTAATGGAACTAGGCCACCTGCTCCTTTTGCATCAGAATTAGCCAATGGGGTGGACTTCAGATCATGCCGGACTACAGCTCCCAAAATGCTGGCTGAGGCTGATGGAAATTGTGGTCTGGAGAGGGCAGGCTGGGTACATGATCACTGTTTAGTCCAGCGGGGGTGGACTGAGGCAACATGGTGGCCTGTGGAAGGACAATCTTTGCCGCTGCCCCCAGCAATGGCGGAACAAGCCCCTAAGGAGCAGGTTTGCTACTTTAAGGCTGAAAAAGAGCAAGCTCAGCCGAGGAAGCCCCAGCTGAGTTGTTTCATTCTCCACTCCCCTCCTTCAATCCTACCCTCTCCTTTTTCCCAGCCTGGTTGTAAGATCCAATTTCTAAGGGCCTTTCCATTCTCCCCCAGCACCCCACCACCAAGACAAGTGGTTTATTTCCCTTTGGGGACGCATACGTACCGGAAGGAAGACACCAACAACCCTTTCAACTCCTGGAAGTGGAATTTTCTTCAAGAAAGGATCTTCATAGCCCCAGAGTATTTCTTTCACAGTTCTGTTCTGAAGGAATTGGGACTTCGACGACTTCACCCAAATGTCCAACAATGCTTGTATGAAGCCACTTTGATACAAAGCAGGTGCAGCCTGAGACAAACACAAACATATATATTGCCTCTGACGAACCCTCTTGAATTCAGGTTGCGACCAAGATTTCTTTCTTTGAGAGGCTGCAATAACCCCTGCCAGAGACCAGGCAATGAAAACTTTTGGACATTAGTGATAACCAGTGTGGCTGATTGGAATCAGAGCAGTGACATGGGGCATGTTTTGGTGCACTCTCTGCTGTATCTCATTTGGGAAGGAAATCTTGAAACATTCCCCAATGTTTTAAAAGCCCACCGTGTACAAAGAGAACTAGAAACCTGCCCTAGTCTTCTTGTCTTCTATGGGGGGGGGGATGTCTGGATTTTTAAACACACACACAAAACCAAGATCCTTCCAACTTCTGATTCTACAATGAATCTAATTGCTTGACATGATTTCACGCTATTAAGTATGACAGAATATGGTGGTTGTCTACATTAGAGATATCTAATCTGTGAGGAGGAAAGAGAAAACTGAGGTTTAAGGCTCTAAGTGTAGAGCCACATGGTGCACAGCTTCTCAGTTCTCTTCCATTTGCTACAGAATTTATTTATATGCTGTGTTATGAAAGCTGTTAGTCATTCAGACAACGAAGGGCCAGGAGGAAACTTCTATTTTGGCAACTGCAAGGCCAGCTGCAAACTTATCCTGGCTAAACCATTATTTCTCCCAGGGTACCGCGATAGACTAAAGCAGGCATCCCCAAACTTCGTCCCTCCAGATGTTCTGGACTACAATTCCCATCATCCCTGACCACTGGTTCTGTTAGCTAGGGATCATGGGAGTTGTAGGCCAAAACATCTGGAGGGCCGCAGTTTGGGGAGGCCTGGACAAAAGCAACAAAACTAGCATATCTAAAGAGCATATTCTTAGGGCCTCACAAAATTACAAATTCCAGGATTCTTTGAGGGGAAGCTGCTACAGTCGAGATGCAATGAAACCTATGGAATGATGCAATGAAACCTATGGAAATCAATGGTGCCCCTCTGGAGGCTTCATCTGGGATAAGCCCCCCATAGCTACAGTTCTGTGGAAAGGTGCATAAATCCCACATTTTCTCCAAGAATTCTAGCCAGTATGATTCTCCTCACACACGCCCTTGTGTCCCCACGACAACCTGAGAGATTGGTGAGGCTGAGAAATGGCAACTGGCCCAAGGCCACCAAGTGAGCTTCGTAGCTGAGTAGGGATTTCAGCCTTGGTCTCCATACTCCTAATCTGATGCTGAAACCACCACACCATCCTGGCTCTCCCAACTACATAGCTGCCAAGTCTCCCATTTTCCCCGGGAAATCCACGTTTTTCCAGCTGTTCCTAGCTGAAAAAACGGATTTTTTTGTTTTTTCCCGTTTATTCTGGCACAGCGGCCATTTTGGAACTGGGCGGAGCATGCTCAGAAGCAACTTTTGATGCTGCTCTGCCCAGTTCCAAAATGGCTGCAGTGCAACTTCTGGCACGGCGCTATTTCCTGCCCGGTCCCTTATTTCTCTGACAGCAACTTGGCGCTCAACACCTTTCATTTCTGCCTCTAAATATAGCATTATAATTCCTGAAGGGATATTTCTGGTAAATATTGGAGGAGGGAGAGACAGCCAATCAATGGAGCAACTGCACCACAGTTGACAGTCCGATCTTACCTACAACACTTAGCTGCTACTATCCCAGCCTCAGAGAAGAGGAGAGGGGAGGGGCCTATTACAGGGATGCTCAAGATTTCTGAGATAATTTCAAGCCCTTCACATAACAATATTCACCTAATCATCAAGAAAAGTAGTCTCATTAGATCAAGACCATCACCAGATCTCTAACCTCAAAATTTAATTTGGGAAAATGAAAGCTATTCCCAGCCCTACCTGTTTAAGCAGTAAACTCTGGAAGAAATTAGCGTTACTGTGGCGCAATCGGAGGGTTTAAGAAGGGTGAAACATTCTTCCCGTATAAAGAAACAAACAATTCAAATTGATGCAAACATGCAGTGTATCGTTCTACAAATCAGGTCCCAAGGGGTTTGGCAATGTGCTTTTCTTGAGAGCTACAGTCTCAGTAGTGTTGGGTGGCTCTGGAGATGCCCCCACTCTGGCACTAATTGGCACCATTGTTAGTAGCCTTGTCATAGAAGCCAAGTATAGGCTGGACAAGGGATTTGCAAAAGGTTCTCCATCCCCAGCGGCCAAGGCGAAGACGGCTCAGACAGCAGAGTATGGCTACAATCACACAAACTCCACACAGTGCCTTTTCTGTGGTGGAAAAAGAAAACAAAAAGACAACCACACTATTTTTAAACTGATTACATTTTGTAGCTGGAGGACAACTTTTGTCCTCATTACTCAACCTGTGCATTTGGAAAGATGCATGTGTGAGAAAAGGGTAATCTGAAGATGAGAAAGTTTAAATGTTACATAATTAGGTAATTTGCCTGGCTTACGTACCACAACGGCAAGGTTGACTATTGTGAAAGTGTCGTTTTCTGGTCCGACTGAGAGATGCGGCTGAAAGAGAGCAATATTTGGCTGGAAGAATGACACTGTGGAGTCATCATGTTGAGTGATGTTTTCTTTGGGCAAATAGCGCACCCTTAGAAATCAAAGAAGAAATTTAACTGCAAAAGCTGAATTGAAAGAATGCCTACATAGCACCAGCCAGCTGAATCAGCATTTCTTCCCAGTGCTTAACATCTTTAGGGTTGCTTTGGGTATAAGTTTTGCTGGTTTCCTTTTCATCGCAGTGCTTTGCACTAAAAATATACAGGTGGAATTCAACTAAGTATTACTCAGAACAGACCCACTGAAAGTAATGAGCATGACTATTATTTTTATTATTGATTATCGGTTTATTTCAATGAGGGAATCCTGAGCAAGTTTGCAGATGACACCAAGTTGGGAGGGGTGGCTAACACCCCAGAGGACAGGATCACACTTCAGAATGACCTTAACAGATTAGACAACTGGGCCAAAGCAAACAAGATGAATTTTAACAAGGAGAAATGTAAAGTACTACATTTGGGCAAAAAAAATGAAAGGCACAAATACAGGATGGGAGACACCTGGCTTGAGAGCAGTACATGTGAAAAGGATCTAGGAGTTTTGGTTGACCACAAACTTGACATGAGTCAGCAGTGTGATGCAGCAGCTAAAAAAGCCAATGCAATTCTGGGCTGCATCAATAGGAGTATAGCATCTAGATCAAGGGAAGTAATAGTACCACTGTATTCTGCTCTGGTCAGACCTCACCTGGAGTATTGTGTCCAGTTCTGGGCACCACAGTTCAAGAAGGATACTGATAAGCTGGAACGTGTCCAGAAGAGGGCAACCAAAATGGTCAAAGGCCTGGAAACGATGCCTTATGAGGAACGGCTTAGGGAGCTGGGTATGTTTAGCCTGGAGAAGAGAAGGTTAAGGGGTGATATGATAACCATGTTCAAATATATAAAAGGATGTCATATAAAGGAGGGAGAAAGGTTGTTTTCTGCTGCTCCAGAGAAGCGGACACGGAGCAACGGATTCAAACTACAAGAAAGAAGATTCCACCTAAACATTAGGAAGAACTTCCTGACAGTAAGAGCTGTTCGGCAGTGGAATTTGCTGCCAAGGAGTGTGGTGGAGTCTCCTTCTTTGGAGGTCTTTAAGCAGAAGCTTGACAGCCATCTGTCAGGAATGCTTTGATGGTGTTTCCTGCTTGGCAGGGGGTTGGACTGGATGGCCCTTGTGGTCTCTTCCAACTCTATGATTCTATGATTCTATGATTCTATGATTCTATGAGTCTACTCTGAGTTAAAGTCAATGCTTTCAGAAGAGTTCCTACTGAAAATTTACGTAAGAGCAGAAGAGCCTGCTGGGTCACCATCTAGGCCAGCATTCTGCACTCACAGGAGCCAAACAGATGTCTGTGGGATACCAGCAGCGAGCAGAGCATGAGCACAAGAGCCCTCTCCCCTCCTGTGGTTTCCAGCAACTGGTATTTGAAAGCATTGCTGAAGAGCCCAGCCATCCTGGCTAGTAGCCACCAATAGTCCTCTCCTCCAGGAATTTGCCTAATCCTCTTTCAAAGCCATTCAAGTTGGTCAGGGGCGTAGCCAGGATCAAAATTAGGGGGGCAAGACACGGGGGGAGGGGCCACAGTGGGGCAAGGAAAGCCATGGTAGTTCAGGGGCGAGAGGGGGCGCCAGGATCAGCCCGAAATCGGGCTGCTCTGACCCTCTCCTCCCCCTCCGTGATCGGCAGGGGCGAGGGGGCACCAGGAACAGCCCGAAATCGGGCTCCTCCGACCCCCTCCTCCCCCTCGGCAGGCAGGGGCGAGGGGGCGGCAGGATCAGCCCGAAATCGGGCTGTTCCGATCCTCTCCTCCCTCTCCGTGATTGCCAGGGCGGGTGGAGGGAAAGCTGGCTTTCCCTCCACCCGCCCCACAGCCAGCAAGGGAAAAGGGAGACGTCCCTTCTAGCTGGCTGGCTGTGGGGCGGGTGGAGGGAAAGCCAGCCAAACGCTTTGCGCGGCTCTGGGGCTTTCCCTCCACACGCCCCACAGCCAGCCAGGGAGAAGGGAGACGGCACCGGGCAGCGGGGCAAGCTGGCCAGCGGCCCTGCTTCTGCCCCCTCCTGCCCCCCTGCCTACGCCCATGAAGTTGGTGGTGATCACTGCCTCCTGGGGGAGCAGGGTCCATAACGTATGTGTTGTGGGAGGAAGTCCTTTGTTTTATCTATTCTAAGCCATAGATTGGGTGCAGGGTTTTTGTTGCTCTTACCTTACTTCTGAGGTGGTTGAGGGGCCCTACACTTCTTTCACTTGACAGAAAGTGATCTGTCTCCAGTGATCTGAATTGTCCAGCCTTCCCACCCATGTGCACTTCCTGAAATCTCCCCAGTGACATCAACCAGTCTGCCCCGTAAGCAGGGGGAAGGCAGGGATGCAAACTACTGTGCACCTGACTGCTGGGCTTTGTTACTGCTGCTGCTGTTGTTTTTAAAGTGAAGATTAAGGTTTGTTCTCCTTAAAGGTAAAGGTAAAGGCTCACCCCGTCACAGGGATTTGAACCGCCGACCTTCTGATCAGCAAGCCCTAGGCTCAGTGGTTTAACCCACAGCGCCACCTGGGTCCCGCCTTCTCCTTAAAGACAAAGATGAAAATAATGCAATGGAGGTTGATGGCCAAACTCAGCCCCCCCCCCCAACTTCTGATGCTTCAATTAAAGCTCAGGGAAGGCAACACGAAGTAGCTCCTCTCGTGGAGATTAAAAATAAACACATCAGGAAATGCAGGCTGCTTGGGAGTCTGGATGAGTGTTTAATATAAAGAGAGCCACCTCACAAAGACAGGGTAAACTCAGTCCTGAACCCAGCAAGATTATTAGGAAAAACACAGAGGGGGGAGTGTGTGACTCCTTTTTCACAGAAGACTTTTGAGTAATTAGAGAAGAGGTTTTTGGCACAACACTAGAACTAGCAGATTTGGAATAATCAGGTCTGCCCACCAACCCACCCTCAAAAAAGAACAGACAGAAGGACACACACATTTAACACAAAAAACCTTGCCTACCTGTAAGTGTAAGGCCCTTTCTGCTTGAGTACTGGATGTGATCCATTTTCCATTACTTCTTTTGGGTTTTGCACATCAAAGATCCAAAATTGCCTATAGACCGGACTCCCGGGTACAAGCCAGTTCTCATATGCAATTGTACCATTTTCAAGGACTGTTTCCTGGAAGAAGAAAAGAACAAGGAGAAAAGAAGGAGTGTTGTGTGCTGTGCTCCCTCAAATCAGGCTAAGAGTGTGAACCTTCGTACATTTCAGCAAAATGTAAAAAAAATGTTACTACTTATTCTTTAAAAAGGCACAAGAATGGGAAATACATTATAAAAGTAGACAGAGCCATCTTAAGCGCCCCTGGCGCCGTGGTGCGCCGGATCTCTCCGGCGCCCTCCCGCCCCGTTTCCCAGCGCTGTGGGCGGGTGGGCGCAGCGTGCTGCGTGGGCGGGCAGACACAGCACGATCTCTCCGGCGCCCTCCCGCCCCGTTTCCCAGCGCGGTGGGCAGGAGGGCGCAGCGCGCAGCTGCGCGGCGGACCAGCCGGCCAGTGGGCAGGCACAGCTCGCGGCGCCCTCCTGGTGGGCCGGCACCGTGGTGCCCTGCGCCGCCCAGCCTGCACGTAAGGCCGGCCCTGAAAGTAGATTATAATTGCTCAAACTAATAATTGATTAATGCATTTTAGGAAACATTTTAACTAAGTGCTCCATTCATCACTGTAGATTTAAACTGTGTTCCTTTTTATTCCAGATCAATATATAGGTGTGAGAAGGGGAGAAAGGTGGGGGGGGGAGCTTCCAGTGAAATAGAGAAACTATTTCAACTACTGCATTAAGGAATAGTGGCCTTAAAATTATCTTATTTGACATGCAGTGGGAGTTGTGGTGGTTCTAGCAAGATTCTTCTTCACCAACATTTCCTAAAATAGTGCTCATCAGTTACAAATAGCTGTTCTAGGACTGGTATTTCCCAAATCAGAGAAACACACTTTGTAAGGATAATCCTGCAAATTAAGAGAATAATAAGAATTGCTGAAGAATCTGAACTAGTAATGTACAGATATTGATACAAAATCTCATTTGAAAAAAAGACAGTGAAAACTTAGATCCATGATTTTCAAAGTAGACTTTAGCACATTGCCTGAAAGTTAATTAGACCTAATTTCTAAATTAGAAGAAGAAAATAGCAGATCAGAATCTTCTGTGCAGACAGAAGGGCTAATACAAACAAACCCCCAAGGTTTTGGCCTTAGCATTGATTGATTGATTGATAGATTTAATAATTTATTGTGCAGTCAGGCGGAGTCCCCCCTAAACCCTGGGCAGCCCCGGGCAGAATAAAGACGCAAGACCATGTTTTTTGGGATTGAAATTGGCCACAACTTTATTAAAATTCAGATGTAGGAAGACCTTGGCTCAGGCATTGGGCGTGTATCCCTCCCAGCCCCCAGCCGGGGGTGGGGTAACTTTCAGGGTTGTCCAGCATGTGCGGGGGTTGGGCTAACTCTGGAGAACATATGTTCAAGCAGATAGCCCCCCCCCCGCGATCGCCACTGCTGGAAGGGGAGGGCAATAACAGCCAACTGGCATTGCCAAATGCCCCCCCCTTTGGTCCCGTTTACGGGAACCCTGTAATCGCCGCCGCGTTGGGGCGGGGGGGTCTCCGCCCCCCGCGCCCCTCCTTTATGTAAATGACTAAAGGATTCCGCCCAAGGCCTGCATCCGCCAAGTTGTGACAAATTACTACGGGAAAGGCGAAACCTGCCAATACAGGGAAATTCCTTTCCGGCCCTTTAACAGCAGCCTTGTCGTAGCAGCGCCTGTGTTGCGTGTACGCCTGTAGAAGCAAATAACCTGTAAAGCAAGCATTATTTTAGCGAGTGGAGGGTGGGAAAGCTCTGAATCCGTCGGCTGCTTCCCCAGAATGGCTCCTCTTCTCTGCGTGCCAGGTAAGGCTACCTGTTCCTACCTGGCCAATCCCCCGGCACGCCTCCCCTTGGCTGGATTGGACGACTGACCGAGTGGGCGGAGACACCAGTCTCCAGCCTCAGGTAGGCAGCGCCGGCTTCCAAACTTCCAGGGCTGCCCTAGGGATCCCGGGGGGGGGGGGGCTGCACACGACTGCACAAAATGCGCCTCCCCTTTTAGGTTGGGTAAACGGTCATTATGGTCGGAGACCAGCTTATAAAAACACATTTGGGGGAACAATCCCAAAGGACAAAACTTACATATAAAACCTTGTACAATGGTAAAATTAATGTTTATAAAAGCAATGAGCGTATAGATACTTAAAACTTTAAGGTAAGCTGCCGCAGAGAACTGGCCCTGGGTCGCCTTAGCATTGGTTTAGTGACATCAAATACATAACTTTGGGGATCCTCCTTTTGCCTCTCGGCTTCACTACTCAAGTGACAATTGAAGTGTGGAGATAGGATAAGCTATCATTACTTCTATAATTTATTCATTTGAATAACTGAAGCAGTTCATTCGCTTTCATTTCTCATTTAATTCAATGGACACCCCACCAATCTTCTGTCGCTTATAACTTTTGTGCTGTAGATCCTATTGTCATGAAATTCAGCCAATCTATTACCCTTCCAAAGAATCAAACCTGCAAAGTTTCAGTCCTATTTTATATCTATTCACTGCTCCCCCTCCTGCCACCGCCTTTTCTGACCTGTATAGGTGATTTCATTTCTTCATCCCAATAGCAATGAATCAAACAGGTTTCCATTCAGAACTCGTTTTCTGAACTACCATTTATTTTTTAAAGCAACAGGTCAGAGTGAAAAAAGGAACGATTTTCACATGTCTTTTCTAAGTTTGCAAAAGAGCAGCTTTTGAGCAAGTCCTCCTAAGGCTCCTGTGGGAAATTGCTTCATCTTTTTGCCAAGGACTTAACCTTCACTCCAAAATATGCAACAAAGGATTGTGTCTGTAGAGCAGGCATACGCTGCACTGAGCTTTTCTGACAGCTATTCAGAGTCAGGCAAGGCCATGTGGTCCTCCTGCCAATTTACATCCATTTGGCAGCTGGCAACATGCACAGATACAACAGGCAGCCAGTGCTATTTTTCTAGAAAAAGAGGTGCCATAACTCACCTTGAACGCCTCCCTTGTTCTCTTTTAATGGCAATGGCACCTGCCAGAGGTTATTGTGACTACTCCTGAGTAACGACCTTCCACATGGTTGTCTTTCAGAAGTCTTTATTAGTGCACATTATTTACAGTGTAGCGAGCAGTCGGTTTCATGTCTCCTCATTCCGAATCAGAATCCGGCACTGCCCCCTTCCGCGATTTGGACCAACACAAAAGCCTCAAGACAGTGAATCTCCTCCCCTTTCTCCTCCTCCTCAACTCCGGAGTCGGGGAGGAAGGGTCTGCGTTCTGCCTGATTCCTCTCCTCTCTTTCCCTCTCCCTCTCTTCCTGCCTGTGGAGCAGGGGCTCCTGGATGTTGCCAGAGGTCTGGCACTCCCTTTCCGTCTCCTGACTTTCCTCATCCGTCCCTTCGCTTTCATGACTGCTTGGAGATGGGCTGCTTCTGATGAGGGGGGGGGGGCTGTTCTCTATAAGCCCTTCTCCTTACAGCACCCCTCTGAGAGGTTCTGGAACTAAGTTCTAGGGAGTTCCAGCTTTTAAAAAAGCCCTGCGGGCAGCCAGTTTAACATGGAATGCTATCAGCCGAGTGAAGCTCTTTGTGTATGGATTTTATTTTCTTTAAGTTGACTCTCCGGACCAAATGGTTCTGAAAAGATCTCATCCTTAAGACCTTCAATGCACTTTGTCTGTGTTTCCCAATGCTGTCAAAACCTGCTAAGCAAATGCCACAATTCCATCTAATGCAGGAACCACATGAGATTCGTTAGTCCCTTTACAGAGAGCCAGACAGAAAGGAAATGTAAGGTGCATTTGGGGCGGGGAGGAGTAAGCAGAACGTGATAGAGAAGGCAACCCAGTTTTGTTATTTAAAAATCTTTGTCACAGGATCTGCCTGACGTGCTCCAGAAGGCAAAAGCCTGGTGGCAATAGATTTGCTTGTTCATGTACTCTCTTACAAACTCCTGTCACCCTGACTCAACATTTGCAGCATTTTAACACTGAGCAGGTCCCAGGAGGCCAGGGATTATGTGGCCCACGGAGAAAGAGGAGGAGAAGTTGAAATGAAAAGTCAGGAATCTACTGGGGAAAGGTCAACATGCTTTGTCTGGGACTTTGGATAAGGCCTTCAGAGGGGGAAAAGGCCATCTTTACATGACCTATGAGACACAAACATACAGAAAGTTCACTGGCACCAACTGCTGCTAAACAGCTGACAACCGTTTTCTCCTATTGCTCATCCCATGTTAACAGGGTAAAAAGTTAATTCTTTGAGTGGGAAGTCAGGCTGTTTGGAAAACACATTTGGCAGCCTGATTTGGGCCACAAATGGAAGGGAAGGAGCAACAGTCACCCTGAGGGAAATTCAACATTCAGAACCAGCCTATAGCAAAGGCCTCCTTGCCCTTTCCAGAACAATCCTTAATCTCCACAGAAAGATTAAAAGGGTGTTAACATCAGCAACATGAAGCAACAAAAGCCATGGTGCACATGCTAGCACTTGCCATTCCGATCATATCCCTGAAATGGGCATCAAAGAAAATGCTCCCCCCCTCCCCTGAGTTGTAAGGTTGGACAAGAAATTCAAGCCTTCTGTCATTTTTATTTTAGAGAGAATTCTGTGACGGTATTCCTGAGACACAGGTCTCCCTCTTCAAGCTGCAGGTGGGACCTCTGGTGCTTCGCTATGATCCGCACACAGAAAACCAGCCTTTTAGGAAGAACTACTTTCTCCTAGAGCTTTTCCCTATCAGGGGTCTGGATTTGCATGGGGAAACCTGCAACAAGAAGCATCTCAATTACACCATGCACCTCAGTGAGAATTTATATTATATCTTTATAAATTGGTTTTCCTCTTCTAGAACTTGGGGACATCCAATGAAGCTGAATTCAATATTTTTTTAAGGCATAGTGTCAGAGGGTCACTATGCAATGGCGTACGTCTGTTCCTACGCCAGCAAAGTAGTCGGGGCACCCCAAAACGCCTCCCCCTTGACCTGTGTCATGGTGCTCTCCTTAACTCTTGCGCCGGAAGGAGCGATGCCCTCTCAGGCTCCTCCCTGTCAAGGCGGTGGAAGGCATCCTTGAGCCCTTGCCTACATCTCTCCTCCCCTGAGCTTTCCCATTGTTCCGCACGCTGGCTTCTCTCTTCCTCCGAGTCTTTCCCCTCTCCTCTGGCTGCTTCAGACCCACTGCTGCTCCCTGTGCTTGGCAAGGTGGACGTCAGGATGATGGGGGCTGGCTCCCTGTAGGGAGCCACCCTTACACATAGTGACTATTCCTGCTTCATATCCTGGCTTATGTAAACAAAATGGACGAGTCCAGGGCCGTCTTAAGCACCTTTGGCGCCGTGGTGCGACGGATCCCTCCACCGCCCCCCACCGCCCCATTTTCCAGCGCGACGGGCGGACGGGCTCAGCACACAGCGCGGCCGTTGAGGGCGCTGCTGCCAATGGCGCTGCTGCGCGGCGGAGCGGCGGGTGGGCGCAGCTGCGTGGCGCCCCCCCGGCGGGCCAGCGCCGTGGCACCCTGCACCACCCAGCCTGGCCGTAGAGCTGGCCCTGGACAAGTCAGTGTTTTCTGCACTGACTGGCAACCACTCTGAGGTATCAGACAGGAGGCTTACTCAGCATCCCCGCCAACTCCCAGACTGAAAAATCTGGGATCAGTAGCGGCGCCGCACCGGAAGTCGCTTCTACGCATGTCTGGACATGCGTAGAAGCGACTTCCGGTGCCGCTCTGCACGATTTCCCGAAATCGGTTTTGCGCATGTCCAGACATGCGCAGAAGGAGCCTCCCTGGCCGGCAGGAGCTGCTTTGAAAACCCGGGGGAATTACGGGATATTTCGCCATTCAGGATAACAGCGGGAAACGGCTTTAAAAATGGGAGTTTCCTACGAAAAACAGGAGACTTGGCAGCTATGCTTACTCAGTCTGACCCAGAGACCTTCTGCACTCCAGCACTGAGGGTTGGCCTTTGAATGAGTTGGTCAAGTTAGCAACATCCTCATTAATTCTGAACACTTTTAAACCAGGATAAATATAAAGGCTGGATCACATCCAATGCCATCACATTGTGTGTGTGTGTGTGTGTGTGTGTGTGTGTGTGTGTGTGTATCTGTGCACATACACATGCAGCTCCTGTGTATCCTGTTTTTCCTCTTTTTTCTTGAAGCAGTGGAACTGTGGCAGAGGTAAGTGGGTGAGAGAGACTATTGTGTTCTTGCAATTCCTGGCAAAAGGGCTTTGCATATTCTGCAAGACCCAGCATTTTTATGTGGGAAGGGGAAAAAATAGTAAAACAAAATTGTTACTTTCTACTTGGAAGTTACTTATATGCCATTTTAAAATATCCTGCTAGTAGAGATGGATATTGCCTGAAACACTTTGAGGCTTGCATTCCTGTGGCTATTCTAAATGTTGTCAGTTTCTCATATGCAATAGAATTCTCAAAGAGAAATTGAAGGGGGTGATGATGGCCATTTGAATTGAATGCAGCTTACTAGTGCTGCATATTGAATATATCCCTGTATTACCGGTATACCAGTACAAGCTCAGAGAGGGAACCAAGAGAAAAGGTTGACCTAGGAATCCCAAAGCAGGGCCTGGCTCACAGTCCAAACTGTCTCCATGCCCCCTGCGTCATTCTCTGTCCAGCTGCTTATTGTTCTCCCCGGCTATGCCAGAGGCCCCAATGATGTAAAACAAAACCCCTGAGAAGGGGGCATTGCATAGAACTGACAGGAAGACAGAGCAGCCTTGTAAAATGAAAACATTCCTGGCAAGGATTCTCTTATCAAAGGGAATGATGCGTTAGCTGCCGGAGACACGGAACTTACCCGAGGGCACCGGGGCCAGCCAGAGATAGGAATTCGACAGCAATTGACAATACGCATAGATGATGTGAGGGAGGGGGGAGGATGCGCAGATCACCAAGGTCCCCTATAGCCCTGTTTATGTTGCCCTTGCACCAGAATGTGCTGGAGGAGACTCTTGAGAGTCCCATGGACTGCAAGAAGATCAAACCTATCCATTCTTCAGGAAATCAGCCCTGAGCGCTCACTGGAAGGACAGATCGTGGGGCTGAGGCTCCAGTACTTTGGCCACCTCATGAGAAGAGAAGACTCCCTGGAAAAGACCCTGGTGTTGGGAAAGATTGAGGGCACTAGGAGAAGGGGACGACGGAGGACGAGATGGTTGGACAGTGTTCTCGAAGCTACGAACATGAGTTTGACCAAACTGCGGGAGGCAGTGCAAGACAGGAGTGCCTGGCGTGCTATGGTCCAGGGGGTCACGAAGAGTCGGACACGACTAAACGACTAAACAACAACAACATGTTACCCTTGCCTTTGTGTCGATGTTTCTGACCTTTGCCTTTGCGTCTATGTTTTAGACAAACATACTCAGAAAAGGGTATCAGAACTGAGTTTGAAAACCATTTTGTTGTACTTGCTTGTGATTTGCTCACCAAGTGCATTTGCATGCAAAATAAAGCCTTTCTCCTTTAAAGAGAAAACCTCGGAGTCTCCATTGACTGCTTCCTGACATTTCTTACTGGGCGCAACACAGAATCCGGCTACAGCAATAAGGCTGCAAAATAAACTCGGATTGTTAGGCTAAACCTGGGATGGGGAATTTGTGAACCTCCAGGTTTTGTTGAACTTTCCATCAGACCCAATGGTCAGGGATGAGGGGGGCTGCAGTGCAGCAACACTCAGAGGGCAACACCTTTCCCACCCCTGAGCCAAAATGGCAACCAGTGCCAGAAAGAGGGCTTATTCTAAAATTAATTTAGATGAGCATTCTGGGCTCCTTCCTTATTTACTCAGCGCTGCCAGAAGCAACTCCAGTTGACTGTACATCTAGTTATTGACCTACACATGAGGTTGTTTTTTTAGTCTGCAAGGGAAATCCTACTGCAGCAGTCAAAAGTAGGGGGTGGGTGGAGAAATTTTATTTGGTTCAGATTCAAAAGGTACATCTACCAAATTTGCACTTGCCAAAGCAATATGAAAATGGCCATCTTTCAAAATTTGCTCCTATGAGTTTTGCAGTGCAGTTCTCCAACCACACAATATTTACAAAAATGCATATTTTAGGGGAAAGCGTGCTAATGTAAAAGTGAAAGTAATACAGTATACAAAAATGCATTATATATTTGGGGAAATGTGTACGTTAGTCAAAATGGCAAGCAAAAATGTGTTGATGAGGAGAAATTTATACTAAAATACAACTGATGTATTTCTACAACACATGTAGCCATTCTTCACAGGTGAGGAGTCAGATATGTTCCAAAATGTTTCTGAAGATCTTTTAACATTGCCAAAAATTGCCTCCAGTTTTCAACAGTGTCTTGCTACTCCTTGCAAAAATGTACATTTAGCCTATAACTGACTTTTGCTCCGCATCAGTTGCTTTTGTAAAATGAATTATATTGCAATGTGAAAGAGCAGCAAAGTCGTGCACGGTACTCAAACGCTCCTACAGCAATCCTGTCATGCCAACAAATGAAGCAAACCAGAGTCTGGTTGGTTGTGTCATCTGAATCTGGGCTCATGATTGGTAAGTCGGCTACTGCTCACGGTTTGAAGAGAAATGAGCCAAGAGCCCAGATTCAGTCTGTGGCTTCTTTCATCTGCAACATTGCAGCAGCAAGGGTAGAGGAGGAGCACTGCAAGAACTTCACAATAAACTGTGGCTTGTTTTATGCTACAGTTTAATGTGACCGTTGTTCTGGGCTTGACTCAGTGCCAGACACATGTATGCAAGACTTCTCAGAGGTCCAGAGACGCCCAGGCCACTTTCACTCCTTGAGGTCCCTTGCCACAATAAAAATAAGAGACAATGACATATGAAGACGGAATAAGAAACCCCAAAAAGAGGACTGTGAGACATACCAGCTAAGAGAATAATTATGCCTTCTACCAAATCACACCTCTTACTTGCTACAATTTGCAGCTCAAAGCTGAGAGATCGTGTCACATTTTGGTCCAATGCACATAAAAAACAAGTTGCAAAACCGATCAAATGCCAAAACATTAACAAGTGTCTAAATTTGAGGTCCACTTTTGAGCTTGAGGCCCTGGTCAATTGGCCCTCCTGCCAGCCACTCTCCCTGAATTGGCCCTGGATCAAATATGGAGATGAAATGGAGGAAGAAGTGGGGAAATCACCCACAATTCCATGATATAGAACTACACAGGCCATAGTATTTCTTGGATTCGGAGTCTGATCCAGGACACTCATGAGCTGCTTTTTTCTCACTTTGCAGAACAGAGATGAGTTAACTGTTGTTACATGTTTTGGTAGGGACATAAACTGAGTAACCCAGGTCAGTTATGCAATTCAAGTCATTATCTCAGAATAGCTTGCAGTCATTTTATTTATCTAGCCAAGGGCAAAGTCAGGCAACTTTTCAAATCAGTAGATAGCAGTGTGCAGAATAAGTTTTCATAAAGAACTGCTTTCTTTGCAAAACAAAAAACCCACCAGATCCTGCCTATCGGATATGAAAATCAAGAAGCTGATCCAAGAGTGCTGTGTATAATATTGCTTGTTATGTCTTGTTTCCTTTAGAGTGGGGCACTTAAAAATCAGTGTCAGTATAGTGACTAGAGGACTTGGGCCATGTTGTCCCTAGTAATCCGTAAAGCTAGTCAATCTTCAGCAAGCCACTATTTAAAGATAAGAAGGGGAGGCCAAAACTGATAAAATAGCACCACACATTGCAGTACTATTGGTATGTCTTCCAGTAGTGCTAAATAATTATCCAGACTGACAATAAAAATTTGGCTCTTTGGCTGCTCATTCTGGAGTAAGCAATTCAAGGAAATATGGCAAAAATGCCACATTAAAAAGCCCCTTTTCCCAACCCATTTCTAAAAGAGAACACAGAAACTCCATCCATCTAATTTAAAACCTTTGTGCCAATTCCACTTAGCAATCTCCTTCCCTACTTCCAAAACCCCAAACAAGCCTGTTTCAGTTTCCTTTGCGTTTTCTTGCCACCAGCCTAAGCTGGTTAAAGAAAATTACCCCTTACTGGGAAGATTAATTGCAGTTCAGCCTCTTAAATAATGGAGATATGGGCACACCTTAGTTTCTTGGATGATACTCTATACACACCTGGACCTTTCACATTGCCCTACCTTGGTTGCCCTGCGGTCCTACGCTTTAATTTGAAGCTTCTATTCAGAACTACCAGCCTGCTATATTGCATTTGTTTAAACACAGCCAAGTACTGCAAAGTCTCAGAAGACAGTGTTACTACCAGGGTTTCCCCAACACAGATTCTCAGAACAAAGATGAAGGCTGAACACTCTAATGCAGTGGTTTTCAACCAATGTACTGTGGCACCCTGGGGTGCCCTGAATGTTGGTCAGGGGTGACGCAGACAACTCTGGCCTCTGTCCCTCTTTCCTCCCCTCCCTCCTCTGATGCCCTCATACGTCTCTGCCTCTCAAAGGCTTTCACAGCTATTTATTGCAGCAACCCTGGCTATAAGCTCAGCAGGCGAATGGTGCCTCTGGGAGGCGCCTCTCTTTAGGGTGGGGGTGGGGTGCAGCTCAGAGACCAGGGATGGAAGCAGGAGCTGCCCAGAGGACTCCCAAGGAGAAAGGAGAGGAGAGGAGGCTGAGAGAACATCAGTGTCGTAGCGTGGGGGGTGCAAGGGGGGCCGGCTGCACCGGGCGCAACATCTGGGGGGGCGCTCGCACTCGCAGCTCTCTCATCCTCGCCCTCTCTGGCACCGTCCGCCCTCGGAAGCCTCTGTCCTTCGGGGCCCAGGCCCTATGCCCCGCTCCCTCGCCCATCTCTCCCTTGCCGCCCCATGTATCCCGTCACCGCCTGAGCCGAGGGCAGGGCTGGGCTGGGCTGGGCTGAGGAGCCAATTCAGCCGCGCCGCGCCCAGCAGCGACAGCGCCGTCGCCGCTGCGCACAGGAGCGCGCCGACGAAGCGAGCGTGAGAGCGCGGTCTGAGGCTGCGAGGACCAAGAGCGAAGGAGGCAGCGGCAGGGAAACAGGCGCCTTCTTCGACCCTGGCAAGTCCGCCCCAAGGGCAGGACTCTCGGGGGGAGCTGCCCTCAGCCGAACAGCCGGCTCTCCCTCGGGGCGCTTCTCCTGGGACTTGGCCAAGAGGTGCCCGCCCGGCACGCACGCCGGGGTCCGCCGGGAGGCAAGGCGCCTGCCTTTCCCACTCGCAGGACGCCATCCCGGGGGCTGCCGTTGGCAAACACAGGCGGGTGAGGGGCGCTGAGGGAGGACTGGAGCAGGATAGGGGAGGAAAGCTGTGCCCAGCACGTGAAATGATCCACTCCCACCCAGGCTTCTGGAGGACCCCATTTTCTTTTGATCTGACAGGCTCATTAATAGCCAGCCCCCCCCCAGAATGGGCAATTAATAAAAGCCACTTCAATGGCCCCATGGGCTATAGCCAAGGAGGGCAGGGCGGCAAGGAGGGCAGGGGGCACAAATTACTTGCCTTGCCCCGGGTGCTGACAACCCACGCTATGCCACTGGAGAACATTCCACAAGGGAGGGTGTTTGAAAAAGGGTGAGAGGCTGCCAGCTCTGCAGGCAAGGGGTGACACAACTGGGCTCCTGAGCCCCACAGGGGTGCCGCAGAAATAATGCAGTTGGTCAAGGGAGCCGTGGACTCAAAAAGGCTGAAAACCTCTGCTTTAATGTATGCAGCTCTATCAGCATGCGTGATGCTTTACAGAACATACAAATGCAAAGAGTCCAATTCTGCTCTGCAAAGCTTACAATCTATATTTAGACGTTTCCAAGATCGAGCAGAACGTCTAAGCAGAAATCACACAGGTAGATGAAGACGGGGGACTGGATGGAAGGGGAGGTGGCTGGGGGGGAAAAAGAAAATCTGACACATTAGCAAAGCTGTGTTTCATTGGCACACAAAAATCACAGGAAACAAGAGTGGCGCAGTGGAGCCACAGATGTCTTAAGGAAGTTCTATGGAGAAGTCATGATGACTTTTAATTTATAGCACTGGAAATGCTGGACCCCAATATTGGACTCCAAACCTCCTCAAACCCTGTTCTCATGCTGAACAGACCTCAGCTTCCTTTGGTAGAAAAGCTGATGTCCTACAAATAGTTTTCAAAGATTTTCCCAGGATTTAACTAACAAGTCCCATCAGCGGAAGCCCTGTGTAAAGGCAATTGCCTGAGCAATGGGGCTTCCCCCTCTCCTCACCCCATGCCCTGCTGTGCTCCTGAAATTGGCTTGGTGGGTTGGGGAACCCCCGGAACAAAACACAGAGGAAGGAAAGCTGGGATTGTTCCATCTGAGTCAAGCCAAAATGCTTTCCCTTAGGACAAAGTTGAATTCTTCCCTTTGAACTTTTTAAAAAAAGAAGCCCCAAAGTAATTTAAATTGCAAAGAATACAAGAATGCCCCCGTAGAACACAATTTCATCAGTATTTTGGCAACACTTCAAAAGTATTGACTGAGTGACTGTTCAAGGGCACAAACACAATCAGCCAAGAGATCTGTACCATGCTGCCAATCCACTTTTGAGTCCTAACACCGAAAGACTGTTCTCCATGTGGGTCACAGTAAATATTTTAAAATGTGCTCTTTGTGGGTGTGTTCAGGTTCCAAGATCTACTTTTTCCCAAGCACTGTGGCTCCCTGCTCATACCAACTCTATTTCCCACGTGCAGTACCAAACATTTTATATGGAATCCCAGTATCTAAATGAGGAAGAGACATAATTTGTCATCTTTCAGCAGGGCCTGCAAGACAGAGCTGTTCCGCCTGGCCTTTGGGTCGGACTTAGTCTGACCCCTGTGTTTTCCTCCCTCATGGCTGGATTTATGGACTAAAATGAGGCTGCATTTTAAATTTTAATATTGTATTTTAATCTGTATTTTAATTAATTGCTTTTTATGTTTTATTGTCATTTTATTGGTGTTAGCCGCCCTGAGCCCGGCGGGGTATAAATAAATTTTATTATTATTATTATTATTATTATTAGTTTTTGGATTGGCAATGGTATAAATCTTAAATGGATTGTTTCAGGCCCCATAAGCACCACTGTCATGTTACAGAGGTCCAATTGGCCTCAACTAGAAGTCAGCTG
Source organism: Zootoca vivipara (assembly GCF_963506605.1). Classification (NCBI taxonomy): domain Eukaryota; kingdom Metazoa; phylum Chordata; class Lepidosauria; order Squamata; family Lacertidae; genus Zootoca; species Zootoca vivipara. The sequence continues at coordinate 4,530,310 of NC_083285.1, forward strand.
TTTAGTGTTGCTGGTCAGGATCAGCCTGGCAGGTCAACTTTGACATGTGGGAGGGACCACCCACCTGTCAGTCATGTGATACCATCATTGTGTGGCATGATTGGTATGTGGATGGGCCCCTCACCACAGCACTTGGGGAAGACTGATGCTTGCAAAAGCAGGTTGTTGTTGTTTTTTACTTTCCCAGGGAGCTACATACACTAAAACTGATCAGAACTTAACCCTTTTTCAATACATGCCTCCCTGGGAAACGAGAACAATAAACCCTTCTGCACAAACCATCCTCCCCAAAACAGTTCTGAGGAGATGATACTTCTCCTTTCTGCAATGATGCCTGCTTGCTTCCACCAGTCGCCTTTTCCCAGAGATCAGGTGCATGCAGTTAAAAGCAAGCAGACCTGGTTTTGGTTTTTGTTTTGGGGTTTTTTTTTCTTTGTTTTTTGCTGCTTCCTTTGGCTGTGTACATCTTTTCCAAAGATGGCTTGGCCAAATTATGCAGGGCTTAAACATCACCTGCAGACTGTTAAGCTATTTAAATTTTGCTGGGATCAGACACCCACAACAGTGAAGAATTGAGCCCCACACTCCCACCCACCAGCTGATATCATGAGTGATGTCAACTGATTGACAGGTGTGTGTGGTTTGGATGAAATGACCTCACAAGCCACATTGGATCTCAGGGCATAGCTGCCAAGTCTCCCGTATTCCCCGGGAAACCCCCGTTTTTCTGGCTATCCCCACCCGAAAAAATGGATTTTTTTTGTTTTTCACGGTTTATTCTGGCATGGCAGCCATTTTGGAACTGGGCAGAGCATGCTCAGAAGCGACTTTTGATGCTGCTCTGCCCAGTTCCAAAATGACTGCAGCGCAACTTCTCGTGCGGCGGCCATTTTGGAACTGGGCACAGCACCATCAAAAGTCACGTCTGAGCATGCTCCGCCCAGTTCCAAAATGGCGGCAGCGCTGCTTCCGGTCTGCTACTTCCAGTCCGATCCCTTATTTTTCAGAGAGGAACTTGGCAGGTATGTCCCAGGGTGGGGGTGAGATTGATCTAGGGGTCCCCCCCCCGCTTTAACCAATTGTGCGTAAATCATCCTGGGAGCCTTCTTGGCTAAAAAGCAGGCAGCAAATGCTCTAAACAATATTAAAAACAAGTCAACAAAGAAATAAAATATCACGTGGATGCTTAAAAGGAACCTCCGTTCTTTAATAGCACTAATCCCACAACATCCACCCTCTGGGAGCACCGTGTGCGTTTCAACAACAAAAAACATTATACAAATAACTAACCTGCTGAGTAATGCCCAGCTTTCTGGGAAGTGTTCTAGGTAACATATAGTTCATATGGAGATCTGGCCAAGCTTGTTTGGCTTAATGATCACTTTGCATGAACTGAGAATGCATCCCAGAATCATCCTCTTCCTCTTCCTCCTCCTCCGAGAAGACTAGTAATTATAAGCAAACACCTTTGATATTGTCATTGGAGGAACCCCAAGCAGTTTAGAGTAACTCCAGTGGGGGGGGGGGTTAACCCATTTTTAAAGCCCATTTGGAAACCACTGTTCAAAGAAATGTATTTCATATCAGGAAGGCAAACACACATCAATAGCAACAATATTCTAGCCTCCAGCTTGAATTTAGCTTTCTAAAATTTTAGGATGCCTCAATGCTTGAAAAAAAATATCCATGATATTGGAACTCATTTTGCTCCAAGAGCCCCTGTACAAGCAAAAAGAGTCATTGAAATCAAAAGTGCTTTATTGGAAAAAAAACACTTTAGTAATAATTGTGCCGCAGCTAATATTGAACAAAACCCCACTTTATACACTATCCCACCAGCTGATTCCATCTTCTCGGACTGAACCCCATTTAATCTGTATTTAAAGTTCTCTAGTTTTTATGACTGAGTGCTGGAACTAACCACGGAGTATTGTGCCATAAAGATTAGCTACCGATAAAAAGATAAGTGTTATGAAATGTTGGCTCTTGAACAAGATACCAGAGAAATTCAGCACACAGCAGTACATAAACATGCACTTTACAGGTAGGTAGCCGTGTTGGTCTGACGTGGTCAAAACAAAATTAAAAAAAATTCCTTCCAGCAGCACCTTAAAGACCAACTAAGTTTTTTATTTTGGTATGAGCACCAAAATTTGCATGCACACGAAAGCTCTACCAAAATAAAAAACTTAGTTGGTCTTTAAGGTGCTGCTGGAAGGAATGTTTTTTAATGCACTTTACAGTGGGGTTCTATTTTTTGGGGGGGGGGTAGTTTTTAAAGTGACTATAAACTCCACCCCCTAAGATCTCACATGGCTTGTTGTAACCGGGTTTCAAAAATTTCAAAAAAATTCACTTTTCAAATAAAATAAAAAATTCCTTCCAGTAGCACCTTAGAGACCAACTAAGTTTGCCATTGGTATGAGCTTTCGTGTGCATGCACACTTTTTCAGATACAGTGGAACCTCGGTTTATGAACACCTCAGTTTACGAATTTTCGGTTTACGAACGCCACGGGCCCATCTGGAACGGATTAATTCGCTTTCCATTACTTTCAATGGGAAAGGTCGCTTCAGTTTATGAACACTTCAGTTTATGAACTGACTTCCGGAACCAATTACACCCATGCTTCGGGTTAAGTACGCTTCAGGTTGAGTACTCCGCGGACCATCTAGAACAGATTAATCCACTTTCCATTACTTTCAATGGGTAAGTTGCTTCAGTTTATGAACGCTTCAGTTTATGAACAGACTTCTGGAACCAATTGTGTTCATAAACCGAGGTACCACTGTACACTTTTCAAATGTCATCTACAGTGCCATAGGTGCCAATTCCCTGGGGCTCTGGATGCCTAAGCACCCACAAAATCCCCCAAAGTAGCTGTATGCTCACAGATTTGAGATGTAGATTATTGGGGGGGGGCAGTCAAATTAACTTCCTCAATAACATGCTCTTGTTAACATACAATTGAATGTTGGGCTGTAGTGTGTACAGTGAACATCTAAACCTTGGTGAACACTGAAATTCACATGTGAATAAATGCCAACAATCCTAAATGAATTTCTCCAAGGACCAAAAATAAAACAAATTCCTCAGTTTGATCTGCACTCATCTGGTGCCGACAAGAATTCAATGACAGCAGTCAACATTTATCATGGTGTCTGAGTTTCTGAACATAAGCAGAGATTGTCCGGTTTGACATATGATGCATGCCAACATTCAGTAGGTTGGGTGGGGGTTAGGAATATGCCCCAGGTTCCGGTGCCCAGAAGAAAGTTGTGTGGAAAGTTTGGTCTTGCCAGCCTGAAACTTCAAATTTCATTAAATGCATTCCAAATTCATACCAAAGAGCATGGAATGGGGATATTAAAGTTTTGATTTTCAGATAGAGCTGGATTTTCTCAGAAGTCATTTTTATATTATTTTCTTTCACCCTCCTCAAGGAAAAGGGCTACTTTTCACTGTTTCCACGTGCCACAAAATGCCCCAGAATGACACCACATGGTGGGCTCCACTCACAAGGAACTGCTGAATTTCTCCTCTCCCTGGCTAGATTTGGTAAAATGGTCTCCCAACCCTATCCACAAATTGAGTGCTGAAGTCATTTAAAATGAAGCGGGTAATTGCAATCTAGTATTCTCTCCCTCCCCCCGCCCTCATTCATAGGTGTAGATTGATTTGGGGAAAGTTCTTTATCTGAATATCACAAGTTACATTGGCTGTCGTATCTGGATCAGAAAGACAAGAGGACTTCAAGCTGGAAACTCAAAGTCCACAAGCTAAAGCAGAATGCATAACAAGGGCATAGAACTGGGACACTTCTGCATGCATCTCAATCCTGGAATTCATTTTTAGTATTGGAACAGGATTTACTCTTTTCCCACACCAACCCATTTTTGTTTTAGGTGTGTTTGGGGGGTTGGCACTGTAATAACCACATTAGGAGACCAAGGAGGGTATGAAAACAATAGCAAAATATACAGGATTTTTAGAAGCTCGTTACCTTTTTTACTGTCTTCTCAATAAAATAGTTTCCAAGTGGTATCAAGGCACCTCCAAGGATGGCTAGAATTGCTCCAATGACTGCTCCACTCAGCAAACCACAGTTGAGTAAACCGCCCATCCTTCTGGTCTGCAATTTCTTCCACCTCTGGGAGCTCTTACAACTTTGACGTCCAGGAACACATGCACCCCTCTCGCCAGCAGTAGCCTCTAACACAACAAGGTCCTAAATGAGCTTTCAGGAGAGATCAAAGTACAAAGTACAGCATGAGCAACAGCTGGAGATACCACCCAACACACTCACATCAATCTAACCATTAAAAAAAATTGTTGCACACACACACGCACACTTAATCGTTTTCTTGCAGGTCATAGCAGAGGATCCAGTTATGCACCCTTTTCCTTGCATTATTGCATTTCGCAACATAGAAAAGTAAATACTCAAGCACAGCAAATACTCATGCACACTCATGTGCCGATTGCTGACTACTTAGTACTAAGCCCTCTCTCCACACAGGAAACTCTGTACCCAAGATTGGAGCAAGAAGCATCAGAAAAAAATGGATCAAAAGACTGGTCTTAGGGGGCCAGGTTCAACCCTCAACCTGCAGCTGAACATGGGGGACCAACAACACTGAAAAGGCTTAACAAAGCATTTAAAGCTCCAATTTGAACTATGGTAGCATAACCTGCACCACACAATTCTTCATCAATTGCGGCATTCTTCAGCAGGTCTGTATTAATTGTTTATTTATTAAATTTATACACAACCATTCATTCAAAGACCACAGTATAAAGAAATACCTAATACAATAACAAACAAAGCAATACCCAACAATAAAAATATGGTTTAAAAGACCATAGATGGTTGAATAAGACAAAGGCCTGGGAGGAGAGGAATGTTTTTGCCTGGTGCCTAAAGATATGTCACAAAGGCATGAGCTGAGCCTCCCTGGGGAGAGGATTCCACACGCAGGGAGCCACTGCAGAAAAGGCCCATTCTCTTGATGCCCCACCCCCCCTGACATCTCATGGAAAGAGCACACAAAGAAGGGCCTCAGATTATGAGTTCAGGGTCTGGGTCAGTTCATACGGGAACACACAGACGCAGATATCTGCATGCTAATTTTCAAGATTACAGTTGAGAGTTTTTCCCCACAGGTGTAATGTTGCTTCCAGGCAAGAACAGAGCGCCAAAATGTCTGCTGCAGAATCTGGTGAAGGAGTCAGAGGAGTTAAAATCTATTTTTAAAGTTAATTTCAAGATTTAAATGCCGCACTGGAGATTATCATTATATACACTCCAAACTATACTTGTGTGGCTTGAGATGCAGGGACATGATTCTACAAAGATGTTTATGATAGAATCATAGAAACATAGAATCATAGAGTTAGAAGGGACCCTGAGGGTTATCTAGTGTAAGCCCCTGCAACAGAGGAATCTCAGTTAAAACATCCATGGCAGATAGCCATATGACCTCTACTTAAAAACCTCCAAGGAAAGAGAGTCCACCCCCTCTTTTGGGAGTCAGCTGCATGGTCGAACAGGTCTTACTGTCAGAAACTTATTCCTGATGTTTAGTCAAAATTTTCTTTTCTGTAACTTGATGCCACTGGTTCTGTTCCTAGTCTCCTGAGCAGCAGGAAACAAGCTTGCTCCATCTTCCATGTGATAGCCCTTGAGATATTTGAAGATGGCTATCCTATCTCCTCTCAGTCTCCTCTTTTCCATGCTAAACATGCCCAGCTCCTTCAACTGTTCCTCATAAGGCTTGGTTTCCAGACCCTTGACCATCTTGGTTGCCCTTCTCTGCACACATCCTTCTTGAATTGTGGTGCCCAGAATTGGACACAGTATTCCAGGTGTGGCCTGACCAAGGCAGAAAAGAGTGGTACCATTACTTTCCTTGATCTGGACACTATACTTTTGTTAATACAGCCTAGAATAGCATTAGCTTTTTTTGCTGCTGCATCACACTGATGACTCATGTTCAGCTTGTGGTCCACCAAGACTTCTAGACCCTTTTCACATATACTACAGGCAGGCCAGGTGCCCCCTCCGTGCCACACCCTTTGTTACCTTAATGACTAGATGCTGGATTTAGAAGGCAGTCTCAGGCATGCAGCCTAACCACTCTCCGAAACTCATAACAGCAGTGGCAGGCTGTGGGGTCACAAATTTCAGCAGCGCCCTATGTAGTGCCAAAATTTGGTGCCCCCGCCTGCCTCTCACCTTCCTTACTACATCACAGTTGTAGCACCCTTTGTGTCACCCCAAAGTTCCATGCCCAGTGCAATCAAACCAGTCACAATACCCTAAATCCACCACTGATAAGAGTTTGGCGCAGATGGGACCCCAGCAGCACCCAGCAATTCCAACACAGACAACAGCAGATGAGTGCAGCAGACAAGTCACTCTAAGGACCACTTGTGAAGTGGGGATATGGAGAAAAGAGAGGAGAGTTCCCGCCCCACCCCTTCAGTGTTGACCTCCATGCAGTCACCCAATGAACCCACAGTTATATGTGCACAAAGCCCCCACTGGATCATCATGTAAAAGTTAGGCACAGCAAGTGTGATCGCAGTTCTCCTCCTTATAAGTAAAGGTAAAGGGGACCCTGACCATCAGGTCCAGTCGTGTCTGACTCTGGGGTTGCGGCGCTCATCTCGCTCTATAGGCCGAGGGAGCCAGCGTTTCTTCACAGACAGCTTCCGGGTCATGTGGCCAGCATGACAAAGTTGCTTCTGGCAAACCAGAGCAGCGCACGGAAACGCCGTTTACCTTCCCGCCGGAGCGGTCCCTATTTATCTACTTGCACTTTGATGTGCTTTCGAACTGCTAGGTTGGCAGGAGCTGGGACCAAGCAACGGGAGCTCACCCCGTTGCAGGGATTCGAACCGCCAACCTTCTGATCAGCAAGCCCTAGACTCTGTGGTTTAACCCACAGCGCCACCTGGGTCCCTTCCTCCTTATAAGTACACACCTATTAATAATAACTACTTGTTTGGGTCCATGCTGTGAGATACTTAAGCAGCAGTTTGCTAGATTAGGGAAAGAAGTCTCTATCCCAGGCATCCCCAAACTTTCGGCCCTCCAGATGTTTTGGACTACAATTCCCATCATCCCTAACCACTGGTCCTGTTAGCTAGGGATCATGGGAGTTGTAGGCCAAAACATCTGGAGGGCTGCAATTTGGGGATGCCTGCTCTATCCGCTGTTCATTTTTTAAAAAAGTCATACTAACTTCAGGAGAAGGAAACACCTTTTCCATATTTGTCTACCCAACACTCTCCTGAGGCTGCATGATAATATATTGGTAAACAACCTCTTGAAAAACATATCGGTACTAGCAGATAATCATCTTGTCAGCTACATAATGCAGGGCAGCCTGCTCTGAACTACTGTCAAGTTTTTGCAACAAGCTATTTAGCAAAGTCTGCCAACTACTGGAAGTTCTATCCACCACTTTAACTGTAAAAAAAACAGCCAGTCTAGACTCATCTTTCAAGTTACACAATGTTGATTAATGTTTCACAATAGTTCAATGTATTCAGATAATAACAAGGTTATTGATAACTGCAGTTGAGGGTCAATTAGAGACCATTAGTGATTGAGCTACTGACAATACAGATTACTGTTACAAGGAGATTAATAAACAATTCAAAAAATAGACAGCCACTGGGGTAAAACTCACAAGTATGCAAACCTTGGAAGGTTTCAGAAGATCTTACAGAAAAGTAAGGAAAGGAAGTAAAGGAAGCTTTCAGTACAGTCTCTGTTTATATTTACATACAAAGTCGAGAGAATCCTACATGATTTTCTATCTGGACAGATATTCATTTAGTTGCCACAGCACTATGGGGTCTCTGCCAGTCATTTGAGCCAGAGGGCATATTGCAGAAGGCTTGTGCAAACCTCAAGTTTCACAATATTTATGCATTAGTTTTACTCAAGAAGCTGCAGTCGTCTCTCCCCTCATTAGTGACATGCTGCAGACATCCTTGGTAGAATTTCAGGGACATCTCCGTCCCTTGGCTCTATTTAATAGGTACACTTGGAAATTGAAGCCTTGATAGCGTCTGGTTAGATGAGGACTCCTGTACTGCTAAAATAGTACAACTGGCGCCACCCCTTTTGACAAGTGACACCTATCTATTCTTTGAGTAGAGCTATAGTTTAGTGGCAGTATGCATGCTTTGCATGCAGAAGGTCACCGATTAAATACCTAGCATCTCTTCCAGCCCTAGGTAGGAGAACTGCTGCCAGTCAGTGTATGAAATATGGGGTTGCGTGAAAAAGGTCTGGCTCCTTATGAAGCAGCTTCCTCTGTTCCTACAAACCCTGTCCTCCTTTGCAACTGAGAAACCCAAGTACATCAGGAAGCAACAAAGGGCTAAAATGTTATCTGTATACACCTGGAGTTTATTTGTTTTTTCTTATAATACCCAAGTTAAGGCGTTGCATTTAATATGTGAAAATTACAGCAGCACCAAATGGAGTATTTAGAAAGGTTCTAAATTCTGAACAACAACACAAGAGTTTCCAATCCTTCCATTCAAGTTTTGGATTCAAAATTAAAGTGCTCCAGACTTCTGGGCATATCTTCCTTTAGCAAACAAATATGATCTCTCAGTTGCCAAATGGCCAGTAACAAAATGCCAGTACTCATAAGACGTCCAATACTGAACCCAAACATCCCAGGATATTATATGCAAGTACTCAAATAAAATTGCCAAGCATTTCTTGAGTATTCAGGGAATAATCCAAACTCAGAGAAGAATTCCCTCGGCACAGAAGGTGGGGGAGTCTTTAACGGTGTTCCTCCAATTGTCTAAAATCATAAAGGAATCAAGGATAAACACACAGAACAAGCCTACTGAAGCTGCTTAAATAGCCAGGTGTCTTCTGAATAATGCAGAGAAACAATTTTTCCAATATATGAAATAACCTAGAAGTTGCCACAAATATTGAATATGTTTAAACAACTTCTAAACATCCACATTAGAAACTCCTTACCTCGAGAGAGAGGAGACCCCTCCTTGTAAAGGAGTTTGAGAGAAGCTTTGTCAATAGAACAAATGCATATCCTTCTAATGACAAAAATAAAATAAAATAAAATCCATTAACTCATGGGGTAGATGACTGATTTGACTTCTCCATTTATTGCCAGAAGATGCTCTGAATGTGCATTGCCATTGAATGGCTATTTATACCAGCAAAAAAAAGTTTTACTGACACTGTTGCTTTTTGCAAGGAGGGGGCTGAAATGGTGATCCAAGTAAGGCAAGGGCCAGGGTGAGAGAAGGGAAACTCCTGAAGCAGACCAGTTGTCCCCGTAAGAAGCGTCACACCCAATGCTGCTTCCCTTTCAATATAGTAAGATGTTCCAGTTTCATGTTCCTTTCGGACACTTTCTGGAGCTTTGTAAACATTCGTGTAAGGCCATTGTTTTGCTAGCTCAATACAGCATCCTGCATGCAATCACAATGCTATTTCAACTCCTTCTTTTGTCACAGAAATGTAATCCAATTCCTCCAGAGTGAAAGAGCCAAAAAGGAAATAAGCTATTGTCTCTCTGTGATATCCATCCGGCTGCTCAGTGAATTTAGCTAGTCAACGTGCTTTTGCCCCCCACAGAAAGTGTGAACATGACAACACCGGATTCCGTTCTGAAGAAAAGGAGATTCTCCCATTTTTTAAAGTTTTTGACAGAAAAGAATGGTTTTTTAAAAAAGCAGGGTAGGAATGGGACGGGGGCAGAAATCAGAGGGCGGGGTGGGGGGAAGAAACGGTGAACGTTTCTAGGAGTTGAGGGAGAGAACCAGCTTCTTGAAATCACCTGGGTTGTCAAATGGCACGTGAGTTGCTTCGCAGTGCAACATAGTTTGTGTGCCTTGAAGGCCATCCAGTTTGTGCAAAATGCATCCTAGTGGGCACACCTGTTCAAACTCAAAATAAATAAATTCCTTCCAGTAGCACCTTAGAGACCAACTAAGTTTGTCATAGGTACGAGCTTTCGTGTGTATGCAAACTCAGACATACTATTGGCATTGAACACCTGCTGTCAAATCTACGTTCTCTGTGCTTTCTGAAAGTATTCACAAACTCTTCTGACTTTTGTAACACAGTTCTCTAGCCAAGCTATGTTTACAAAAAAGCACATAACTAGGGCAAAATGTATACAAAACAGCATATGTTGTTGAAAACGGCAAAAAAAAATTTTTTTTTGCAAAATTGCTTTGCAAAAATGAAGAGATTTGCCCTAGAATGTTGAATTTTAAATTTTCCCCCCTGCCCAAACTGAAATGTTGAGAGCTGAACTTGAGATTGGAAAAATGGGAAATAGAAATTTACAACTTCTCCCACCCATCCTTGAGCCACAACTTTACAATCACAGAAGATATCATACTCTGATTCCATGACAGAAAATAGGAAAGGTGATATCCAATAGTGAATTTGTCTTAGAGAAAGCACTTCTGCTTATGCAAGGCAGTCTCTTGATGCTGACCTCTCTCCAACTTAACCTCCTTGATTCCAAGGAAATGGAAACTATTTGGAAAGAACAGGTTGTGGCACAAAAAGTTGGGTGCATGTGACAATATCAGCACATCAGGTGTCTTAACTTGGGCACTTATCTGTAACGAAAACCATCATTGGATAGAAACACACCGGAAAGAAAAAGAAACACCTGCAAGAATAAGAAGTGTTGACACTGGAAGAACCCTTTGAGCAGATGTAGCCATTGTGCAGGCCCACCAGAAGTTGCTGGACTCCCAAGTCCCATTGGCCACAGCCAGCATCTTCAAAGGTCAGAGATTATGAGACTGGTAGTCCACAGTAACTGGAAAGCACAATGTTGAAAACCCGTAAGAGTCCACAAGAGGATAGGCCCATACATACAAAAAGGGCGGAAAAAGTCATTTCTCTCCAGTCAGATTCTACTTTACTTTGGATAGTTCCTTCATTTTAAAAAGTCCCACTGCAATATGCCTAAAATATCTCCAGGTCACTATTTTCCTGCAGTAACCCTCCCATATACAAAATAATAATAATATTGAATACAAGGGATTGACACTGCTCTCCTAGTTTCCTGTGAGTGAAAATGCTTTTTTTCATATGGTAATCTAGCTGCATCTTTCAAATTACATGTTTTAAATTTACTATGTAGTTATAACAAAGAAAGGCTGGAGAGAGAATAAAACGAGAAACAAGGGGAAAACTTTGCATTGCTCAATCATAGATTTCAAAATGGTACTAGCTCTGTAGCAAGCATGTGTAGAATTGCAGCATCACAGATTCACAAAGATAGAAAAGAGTGCCACTTGTTCATACACCCATTAAATTTAGAAATTAATTAGATGAAGCCATTTAGCTCAAACGGATTAGAAACAGGTTTAGAAACAAACTAAAACTTAGCATCTGGATGCATCTATCTAGACTTGTTGACCTCTTAAGGTAATTTAAGAAACATTAATGCGTACATGATTACCTACAGGCCCAAATACAAACAATATTTTGACATAAAAAATGCACCGACTCCCAAGTATCAAGAGGAGCACATAAAGTTATATGAACGTTCACGTGCACAAGTTAACATTTTCTCTTCAGAGACCTCACATGTGAAGTTTCCTTTCATTAGAAATTTAGCTTTCTAGATGAGTTTTGACACCTATCTCCCAGTCCACACAGCCCCTTGGCATCTAAGACCACTACAAAGCTTATCCATTACTTGAGGGCCTGCACCATCTTTGCCTGAAGATCCCAACAAACCTGGATGAAGAATGGATGAACTTCTCTCTCTCAATAGCCCTGCCAAGAGGAGTTGTAGAGTTGCAGAAAAGCTTGCCGAGCCCTTATTCACAGAGAAATTAGGTTGCTGTAGCAACCCTATAGCAACCTAGGGCACCACAAGACTGCCCAGTTCTCCAAGAGTCCGTTGATCTTTCATCAGCCTCAGTAGGGACAAAAAAAGGCAAGTTGCAAAGACTTAAATGCCTGAGTGGCTTAATGGTCTCCAGAGATCAAGACATACTGCCAGAAGTCAGGACAGTAAACCCTTTCCCCTACTTTTCACAACAAGCACCGACCACAGCAGGGGTGGTGGTGGAATAAGACAAACTCACACGGCATCCAGTTCTCTCCTTCTAGTACAGTAGCCTTTAACCAAAAGGCAAGGTATCAAGTATATATTGGATTGGACAATCCAGGAGAACAGGTTTGAATGGATGAAGAAACCTCACTAATCACACTCAACAATTATGTGGCACTTTTGGTATACAAAACTCTTCACAGATATTAACCTTAATACTTCACTAATCCTCTCCAACATACATGGGAGGTAAACAAAGAGGGAAGGCATTGTACTTATTTCCACACTCAGTATACTAAGCCTGCTCGGGTTACCACTTGAGAGAGGGGGGAAAACAGAGAGCACAAGACACACAGGAAAGCAACGTTGCTGCACTGAAAAGTTGGCTTGGTAATGTTCGGAAGCTAAAGAACTTTACACAAAATTAACATGGCTGGCATCCCTCCTGTGCCCTGGTGATCCATTACCAGCAGTCAAGGCTTTCGCCCACCCAGTCATCTTCCTTAGTGTTAGCGTACAATTGCTACTTCCATCCAGAGAACTGTGATCTCTCCTGCACCTCCCAAGAAGATTTAGGCGGTCTGGTCTGATAACTCTAGGGTCCCTTGAAATCACTTGGGAATATGGCTGAAGGACACTGCTTTGTAGCAACTCTAGTTCTTCATGGGGCAGTAAGTTTCAGAAGGCAGCACTGGGAAGTTATTTTGACACCCTCTTGGAGTTGTCTTTTGGTCCTCCTCAGGGTACCATTTTTGTCTACCATGAATCCTCTAGGCCAGCTTGAGGGCCACCTTCCCCTTCTGGGCCACCTTCCAGAATAGATGCCAGTGAAGGGCAGGAGCAAATATGGACAGAGAGACAAATGTGAATTTTAGGCTACTTTCTAGCCTAAACACATACTCCTCTTTATCCAGAGAAGCAAGACTTATCAGAATTCAAGGACGCATCACAGCCATACAAAAGCACAAGTTGCAAAGCTGACTAGCAAGGGTTGTGGCTGTGGCTGTGGGATGGCTCAGAGCCAAACTGCATCCCTATCTTTTCGTTCCCAGGCCTGATATTCCCCCACGCATTAGATTCCTCTAGGTGACATAGTTTGAAATATCCGGCCAACAGTAAGCTGTTTATTTCCAATGCCATTTCCCTTTTCATTGGATCTGGATGGAGCAGTGAAGTCCCTGAACATGTGCCAGAATCACTCGTGCTCCAAACAACTGAGGTGAACTGAGGTTTAGCCCAAATGGCTGAGGGACCACCAAGTTTCTCCTGTCGGATCACGAAATGCCTTGTGGAAGTGCAATGGCCCTGAAGGCCTTTTTCAGCGGTGGCTGATTTGCCAGCTACACTGCAAAGACTAGGCCACCTTAACTCACACCTTGATAACACACAGATTAGATGACTGCAATGCACTCCTTGTGAGACTGCCCTTCAAGAAAGTTCCAAAGCTTCAATTAGTTCATAATGGGACCATATTTTGAGTGGTACAATAACATACCTTTTCTCTCCAGCAACTGCTTTGACTTCCAGTATGTCTCATACTGAGGACTCACCTAGACTTGCTTTTGTGCTGCAATTCTAGGCACAGGTCTAGACTTTAAAGCTCCATGTCTGAGTGGAGGGAGGGCTTTCCCCCCCCCCCAGTGCTCTCCCCAGAAAAACCTGTGTTTTACCGCTGTATCTCAGACTTGTACCTGGAAAGCGTAGTACAAGAGGAAGTCTGGATGACCCCTGAGCCAGTTCACTGGGCCCATCCAGCATGCCATTGTCTATACTGACCAGCAGTGGTTTCCCAGGTTTTCAGACAAGGTTCTCTCCCAGCCCCACCTCGGGGTTGAACTTGGGACTTTCTGCAGGAACGTGTGCAGAGGAGGGCAACCAAGATGATCAGGGTCTGGAAATCAAGCCTTACAAGAAGAATTTGAAGGAGTCTGATATGTTCAGCCTGGACAAGAGGAGACAGAGGAGATACGACAGCTGAGGGCTGTCACATGGAAGACAGAACAAGCTTGTATTCTCCTGCTCTAGAAGATTGTACTCGAACCAATGGCTTCAAGTTACAAGAAAAGAGATTCCAACGAAACATACAGAAAATATTTCTGACAGTAGGAGCTGTTTGACAGTAGGAATTGTCTCCCTCAGGAGCTGGTGGACTCTCCTTCCTTGGAGGTTTTAAGCAGAGGTTGGGTGGCCATTAGTCAGGGATGCTGTAGTTGAGATCCCTGCATTGCAGGGGGTTGGACTAGATGACCCTTGGAGTTCCTTCCTACTCCATGATTCTTGCCTTGTCTTTAGCCTCTTTTTTGGTGGGGGAGGGGGAGAAGATCCTACTTATTGTTTCACCTTGTTGTTTATTGTAAACTTTGTAAATTTAAATTTTTAAAATCAGCTTAAAACAACTAGACAAAATGAGTACTACCACATTTTGTAGCTCTATAATGCTGCTGGAAAACATTTGTCTTTCTTTTCAAAATGGACATATTCCAGAAATATCAAGGAAAACAAAAGGATAAGATACAAGGCAGGCATATTAAAGAAAGACCTCTATCCACCTGAGATGCCTAAATATGGCAGGTGGCTGGTACAGCATTTATTACTTTTAGACACTTCGTTCATTTGTCATAAAATAGAAGTGCAGAAATTCTTCCCTGTGAGCCTAATTAGACCTAATTAGTCTGCAATTGAGCTGGTGAGAGTTTTGGGAAAGCTCCACCCACCTGTCATACAATAGATGTTATGATTGGTATAAGATGCAAAGACATTTCTTATTAAAAGGGGGGTTGCAAGTACTATCAATCAGCTGGTCTGCACCACCTGCAAAGACCAATGTAGAGTACCCTGTGGGGCTCTTTGAGAGCCCTGACAAATCAGGAGATGGTCAGGGCTTGCAGAGAGCCCTGCACAGTGCTTTGAAGCCCCAATGATCAATAGATTGCTGGGCCTTCAAAGTGCCGCACACCATGCATAGTTTAATTTTGAACCGCCCTTGTAAAATTCATTCAACATCAGATTGACAGGTGGGACAGCTGCCAAAGGAAGAGATTTCCGCCAAGCAAAAGCATGTATTACATGTAAGCAAATGGTTAAGCAACCATGGAAATCATTCAAGAACCTTTTCCTACAAACCCACAGCCAAGCTAGACTGTGCACCTTCAAAACAAAATTTGCAGCCACTTACCCTTTAAACAGTTCCACTAAAGCTTCATTAAAAAAAATCTAAATATGGGGATGGAAGGAAATGGGTACTTTAAAAACAAGAAGGAGCAGTCACAATTTCAGCAAAAGCAATAATAGGTCAGAAGTGCTCACAATGGTAAAATTAGCAATTTTCCATTGTCAAAGATATTACAAAGTTGCAGAAAAGTCTATTTTAAGTGTCAAAACAGTATGCTGGGTCCATTAGCAGTGAGCATAGGTTCTTTTGGTCCAG
The DNA here is from genome assembly GCF_963506605.1 of Zootoca vivipara. Lineage (NCBI taxonomy): Eukaryota > Metazoa > Chordata > Lepidosauria > Squamata > Lacertidae > Zootoca > Zootoca vivipara. The sequence goes on from NC_083285.1 coordinate 4,545,829, forward strand.
CTGGTCCTTCCCAGACGTTCACTTAACCAGAGAACCTTTTTGATGTTTCTCTCTCATTTCCATTTTCATTCATTACAGTGTGTTGTATCTAACCCAAGTCACCTTGTTTGCGCAAGGACAGCCACTTGTACAACAGAATGTCCCTTCCCCATGATCTCCCAATACACCCTCAGATCTGTTCCAGATAGTTGAGGGAAGGGACATTCCATGGTGTAATGCCTTGCACAAACAGGATAACTTCACTGGATAGAACCAATGTTTATATGTCACCCAAAGGTTCTCTAGGCAGCTTCTAGTGCCAATGCAGGATCTGAAACCACTGGAAAAAAGAGAGCAGAAAACTATATTCAGCAAATAAAACCAGGAACACCAAAATATCATACATCTTAATAATTCCAAGAATACCCAAAAGATCCTCAAATATTACGATAAAATGTTTTAAGATTGAAAAAATTAGAAGCCTGGAAAAGGTCTTCACCATATGTGCTAGTTTGGGAAGTGCATTGCACAGCCCTGTGCTACCACGGCAAAGACCCTCTTCTCTAATTGCCACCAGCCACAGGTCCTTTGGTGAGAGCATCCAGAGAGGCACCTCTGGAAAAGATCTCAAGGACCACACAGATGTACGTGGGACGAGGCGATCCTTTAGGCAACTGGGTCCCAAGCCATGGGACCCCTTTAAAGTCCTTTAGTCCACCTAGCGCATCCCTTTACACTGGCTCACTTTGACATCTCTCAAAGTGACGCATCGTACACTTTTTTGCTTCATCAGCCATTCTTTCCCACTGTCTCAGGTAAACAGCTCTCCCTTCCCCTCCCTATAGTGTCCTCTTAAGAACCCACCAGCAAGATGGTCTCTAAGTCCTCTTCCTTTTCTCCACTAACTTCACACTGGAGAACTGTGGAGCTGCTGCTTCCTTCAAGGAGGCCGATTCAGTTTTGCCTAGAGACTCTGGTCCACAACAAGGAAAGAGGAGACACACCTGCTCAGACAAGATGAGCAGGCTGAAGCCACTCACTTGCCAGCCACTCACCTACCTGCTGAACAGCTGCCAAAGGAAGAGATTTCTGCCTGGAGTGATAAGATCTGGTGGGAGCAAAGGATGCATCATAAGAGGAAGTGGAAGGAAGGCACAGCAACACAGAGAAATGTCTCGGTAGAGACATTGTACGATCCTCTCTCAGCCTGACTGGCACACAATCTGTCCTTTTTTAAGCATTCAGTTAAAATGCAGCTGAAGATGGGACTGTTTGGGAAAGGGGGGTGTCATCATTCAACTTCACTTTTTGAAGTTATATGGGGTGGGGGTGGGGAAATGAGTTGAAAGCATAATGAACTGACTGCTCCAGACCTTAAGGTCTTGTAGCCTGCTTGCGGTGTGACAAGCAACCGCTCCCTGTAATTACATCCCTGTTCCCAAACAGACACACCCTCTCAGGAAGCAGTGGTTACAGCCACACTTTTGCAACAGCATCGGAGTGGGGAGAAGCAAGCAAGCATGCCAGCAAAACAAAGCTGGCTCAGGCTGTGACACCAAGAGAGGCTTTTGAAGAAAGCACAGTCACAAGATCCCTTGTGGCTCTAGAGGGAGTTTCCTCTTTTAAAAAAAAAGGAAAAGGAAAAGGGACATATAGCTCTTCTCTCTAGTTAGGGATTTATGTATGACTAGTGTCATTCAGCCCGTTAAGAAAATGGGCGCTAGAGGTGCGACGGGGTCGCGGCCTTCCCTCCCTTTCTGCGCTCGGTCGCGGGGCGCGCCGGGAATGCAATTAAACAAAACTCTCTCCCGTCATGTCCCGTGGCCGAGTGCAGAGAGGGAGGGAAGGCAGCGGCCCCGCCACTCCTCCCACGGGCCAGGTAGGGTTGTCAGGAGGAGGAGGCGGACCAAGATGGCGGCATCGGGCCATCTTGGTCCGCCGCCACAGGGGAACAGGAGGCAGAGGGTTGAGGGGGGGAGAGAGCGAGCGCGTGTGCCTCTTCGTCCAGTCCCTGTGTCCATGGGGCACATGCGCATTAGCGTGGACACAGGGACACAGGGACTGGACGCAGAGACACAGGGACTTTATTATATAGGATACACCATCACCCCACTCAACCTTATTTCATACATGATATCACAGCTCCCTAAAAGCAGAACTGCACAGTTGCCCTCCTGAAATTCTCAGTTTCCAATTTTGAACACACCAATTGTGCTTCTGCAAAGAAGGGTGCCAAACTGGAAACAGCTGGGGTAGGTTAAAAAACAACACCACCCTAGCTCAAGAGACCTCTTGGGAACCCAAAGAACTTAGATTTGCAGTGGCGCAGCCAGCTCCGGGGCTTGTCAGGCCATCATGTCTAAAGCCATAACAAACAATTACTCAGATCATGAGAACACAAGAGCTCTGCTTGGTCAGACAAAAGGCAGCTCAGCACCCTGTTTCCTATCATTAGACAAAGAACAGATAAACCCAGGATACCAAATAAACACCATATATTTCTATAATGGCTGCATACACAATGTCTGAAAGTCAGTGTTGCAAAGTTAATGCGACTGCTTGGCAATATTGTCATTTTTAAACATTAACACTATGCTCTGCTGCATTTAACAGCCTGGCACCTTTTCCCCTACAAACATGCCTAAATCTGGAGAATGGAACTTAAACTGCGGGGGGGGGGGATGAGAAACCGGGAGACATCAAAATTGACACATTTCCCCATCCCTAGTGATTACCCAGTATGGACACACAAGTTGTGTGACTCACCAATCTGAAGGCAGCCCACCAGTCATGTGCTTTATGACCTGCCAGGGCTCGCAAACTGTATCTCATGTTGTGATCATATCTGGCAGGTCATTAAATGTTGATGCTTCACAAGGTCCAGATGGGTGCATAATGGAGACTCCACAGACTCTAGGGCAGGCACCCCCAAACTTCGGCCCTCCAGGTGTTTTGGACTACAATTCCCATCTTCCCCAACCACTGGTCCTGTTAGCTAGGGATCATGGGAGTTGTAGGCCAAAACATCTGGAGGGCCGCAGTTTGGAGATGCCTGCTCTAGGGCTATGGGGTTTGAGGGATATCGACCAGGAAATAACAACTACTAAAAAAATATCCACTTCCATAGGAGCCGACTCCTAGGGGCTGTGATCCCTTCACTAATAAAATATTTGAGGGGGCAGCCCCAAGTTGAGGGGCACTGCCATTCAAATGGCGTGCATGCGTCATGTCTTGTGATTATGTTGCCCCCCCCCAAAAAATATTTTATTCAAGTTTATTCAAGTTATTCAAGTCCACTTCTGTAGTTCAGGGGGAGGAACTATTTCCTAGCCCCGTGGTATCTCTGCTGTGTCCTCTGTTTTTACATTGTTCTAATCACCACCTCTATTTTTTTTCTATTTAAAGGAAGTTGACTCTCTCCGCAAGCATCAGGGAAGCAATGAACTGTCAGAAAACTGTGAGAAGACCTGTTATCACCTTCCCTTTGAGATATGAAGCAAACAGGACAATGAATTCATTTCAAACAGGATAATAGGAGCATATAAAGGCCAGCACTAGTTTCCAGAAACAGGAAGGGGTCACCCTATTTGCACATGAACCTCATGTTCTGTTTCTGAGAATGAACCGGACAGGATTTGCTTTTACAGCTTCTTTTTTACATTCACATTAACATGTCTATAAATGACAATCCTCTTCTAATGGCTCTTTGCATGGGCACCTCTGCAGGGTGCCCTGATTTCTGAAATCAGGTAGCTGGCAACCAAGAAAGGGGTCTCCTTGCAGTCACACCTCTAGAGCACCTTACCCCAAGAAAGCTGGCCTAACCTTATCACCTTTTAAAACTTTGTGTATCATGATTTTATACAATTGGTATGCTTTTACAATTTACCTCTGCTTTGTTTTTATGCTATTTTAACATTTGTCATTAAAAACTTCCTGGATTTATTAGTTACTTTAAAAGCATTTCTGCTGAAAGCAACTTCCTTGCTTAAAATGGAATGAACTTTATTCAGTGGTATAGGGGTGACTAACCTGTGGGCTGTAATCTGACCCCCTAAAAATGGGCAAAGGCCATCAAGGCTCCCCCAAGCTTGTCATTTAAAAATAGTTTTATTCTGAAAAAGATTAATATTTCTGGAGATCCCTCATGGTGATCACAAAAATGTTTTGCATTTTGCATTCTCTCTTACAAAACAAAACAATGAACAGTAAAATGGCTTAAAATACTGTTGAATAGCTGATAAGATCTTTTGGAAGGCAGCTTTGAGAACAGCAGATCTTGTCATGCCTGTTTCTATTCTCTGGGGTGTTAGGGAAAGAGTGGTACCTCTGGCAGGTGACACCCCCCCCCACCCTGGATTCAGCTCTCACCTGTGTTTCTGAGAAGCTGTCACCAGGCAACAGTGGCCACACCTCAGGAAATGGCTTCTACTGGCCAGCTAAACCAGGTGAGGGTAGCTGAATGGGTCTAAAACCCGGGGTGACTTCCCCCTGCATGCAAATACAGGCTCTGGTGGATTGAGCGGATGAGACCAAAAGTGGGTCCAACCGTCAAGAAGGTGGTTTCTGAATGTGCGGTAGAAGAAAGTGAGGGGCAGATGGGGCTCATCCACCTGAGAAGGGACATCTTCAGGAGCAGGCCCGTCCTAGCCATAAAGGCTAGTGGCGCGGAGAACCATGGCAACGGGCGCTGGAGGGCGCTGGAAGGGCACCAAGTGAGCACAGGGTTCCGGCGATCTGGCCAGGACTGCGCTCCTTCTCCAAGAACTCTTGCTCTGCTTTCCTTTGGACCACAACAGCGAGGCCGAGGGGGGTGGGTCATTGTCTGGGCAGCCCAGGACCTCCATGCACACTGCCCAGCCTTGCACCCCAAGGAGTGCTGCTATCACTCCATTCATCTCAAGACAGACAAATGCCAACAACTTATGATGTTGCAGCCCTTAGCCCCCCAAAAGTGCTAGCTACCTGTGCTTTGATAAAATGAAAACAAAATAATGGTCATCAGTACAGAAATTTGATCACTTCATCGTGTGCTTTTATCTTGTATTTTTTATGCTGTGAACCACCCTGAGATTTATGGGTGAAGGGCGCTATACAAATTTAATAAATAAATATAAATCAATAAAAATTTAAAGGCACCTACCTAATTTGCACTTTTTCAAAACAAAATGCAAACCGAAAGGAAGCCATTTAAAATTCACACAGCTCTGAATTTTGCAATGCAGCTCTTCAGCCAAACAACGCATAAAAAAATGTGCATGCCGAGGTACAGTGTGCAAAGCCATTTACATATTAGTGAAAACATACATGCAACACTGCACAAAATTGGGGAGCATAGCTTTGCAACAAATTGTATGCAGTAGGCATACAAATATTAGGGGAAACTCACGCTGAAATAATGAAATTTCATGAAGACTTTTAAAAAAAAGAAATTTGCAATCTGATGCAGCAATGTGGAAAACTGAAGACTGGAAAAATGAGAAACTGACCTATTTTCCCATCCTCAGGCAAGAGCAGCCAGGGTAGGCTTGAGGGTCCTTCTAGCCCTCCCATATCAAGTGCTAATAGAGCCAGCATTTTTTAATAATAATAAAAAAATCAGTTCTATGGGAAAACGTTCTGAATATACAAGACACGTTTCTACATGCAACCTATTTCTGTTGAATCCAAGTTGCCACAGAATAGCCCAAAGTGAAAACAAACAAAGCCATTCCCACAAAGTTCCCACCAGCAGAAATGCCATTTTAGGCAACGTTCAGACCACATTCCCTTAGTAGTCTGGAGAACCTGTATTTCCTACAGACACTGCTTTGACACACTTGAGTGGCTACCAGGGGTGGTGGATAAATTCAATTCAGGTTTTATTTAAAGGCAAACCTACCCAATGTGCACATTCCAAAACAATAGGCAAACAACTGAATCCCTCTAAATTTGCCCTTCTCCAAGGCAGTTCTCCAGACATGCACACACAAAGACATCATGTTTTGCAAAAAAATACAAAGATTAGGGCAAAGTTGCATACCCAAATGTTTATAGGAGGAAAACTGTTCTAAAATGCTGGTGAATCTTCCAGAGAACTTTAAAAACAAACAAACAAAGTAATGTGGAAATGTGAAAAAACAGTGTTTGAGACCGGAAAGGTAAGAAAGCAAACTAGCAGACTTGCCCATTCCTACTATGTCTTCAGCAAGTTAACATAATTACAGACATGTTATCAACCACAGCTATTCAACACACGTGTTTTTATTGGGAGTATTGAACAGCCTTTGAACTTTGGCTGGAGCCTCCTCCTCCACTGAAGTGGTGCCACGTGCCATTGCATGGCAAGAATTGGTACCTGAAGCAGCTTTTCTCCCCATCCAGATTTCATTCTGTTTTCTGTCCATTAGACCAGTGTTTCCCAACCTTGTGCCTCCAGCTGTTTTCGGACTACAATTCCCATCATTCCTGACCACTGGTCTTGCTAGCTAGGGATGATGGGAATTGTAGTCTCAAAACATCTGGAGGCACAAGGTTGGGAAACACTGCATTAGACCATATAAAGCAGGCATGTCAAACCTGCGGCCCTCCAGATGTCTTGGACTACAATTCCCATCTTCCCCAACCACTGGTCCTGCTAGCTAGGGATCATGGGAGTTGTAGGCCAAAACATTTGGAGGGCCGCAGGTTTGACATGCCTGATATAAAGTTATGTTGCTTTAAATCAGGCTTCCTCAACCTCAGCCCTCCAGATGTTTTTGGCCTACAACTCCCATGATCCCTAGCTAGCAGGACCAGTGGTCAGGGGTGATGGGAATCGTAGTCTCAAAACAGCTGGAGGGCCAAGGTTGAGGAAGCCTGCTTTAAATTGTAAATTGCTTTGAGCACAGAAAAGCAGCTGCATGAAACAGGCAAAGAAAGAAAGAAAAAATGCTTCGAAAATGCTTTCTAAGAGCAGAGGCCCATCTAGTCCAGCATCCTGTTCTAACAGAGGCCAGCAGAGGCCAACCGGAAGCTCCTCTTCCTACTTGTGGAGCACAGCAACGGGTATTCATAGACACAGGACCTCTGACAGGGGAGGGAGGACATAGGCAATGTGACTAGCCTTATCCCTCATGAATGGTCATACATTTTGCTTCCCTGAAAATGCTTCCACAGCTAAAACAATTTGTAGTAACCTAAAGAGATCATAAGGAGAAACCCATTCAGTGGTCCCCTGGTTGACAGTATGCCCACACTGCAAGACCCCTTTCACTTTGTTAGAGTTTGGAGCTCGTTGGGGAAGCAGAAATTCTGTGGCTATTTCTTGAAGTGGCAATGAAAGACAATCGGAAGACATGCCAAGATTTCTCAAGAGGTCATTGAGGCATGTTGACTTGGCTCTTCTTAATCATCAAATTCCAAGCATGTGACAGAAAGTTACACAGAGTCATTATTGCTTGTTATTAAAAGCCCAGAAGAAAAAGGAACAGATTCAATGAGGTCTGCAGGAAATCAAACCGCATTCTTTATCAGGCGCCTGAAGACTTATAAGAAAAACATTCAGATAAGTAAGTGCTGGGGCGATAAGGCCTATTAACATCATTCATCTTTAAGAAATCATGGAGCAATAGATCCAGGTATCCAAGCAAAGTTACTGGTAATGAATGCATAGTTAAATCTACAAAGTTTCATGCACTTGCACCATCCTCAAGATAAGAAGGGAGACCTCCAACTCTCTTCTCTTCCTGGTCACCTGGAGGAAATTCTTACCACCGCAGGTGACTAGGTTAACTGCCTGTTTTATGGGTTCAAGTAATGCCAATCTAAATATGCTAATTTTCCTTGCAATCCAGCCACCACACAATTGGCTGAAGTGATTTGGGTACAATATATGCTGCCCGCACTGCAAGATTTCCCAGCTTTTGGATGGTTTCATACATTACATGGACACAGCAAAACCTTGGATAGCCAACAAGTCTATGCTTGTCAGAAACTCCCCGTTTCCTGCCCATGCACCTACAGAAGAGGTTTTGTGTGCTTGCAACATCGTTTTACCACCCATATTTTACAGGCACCCTTAAGGAAACAAACTTAGGCTGTAAAACAGCCCTCAAATATGGAGAAGAGCACACTCACCATTATACAAACACGTATGATGTGCATGGATAATTTCTGAAGAAAACAAGATGGAAAAAGTGAGCGGGATCTTATTTCCATTTTGACACATGAGCAAGTGGGAAAAGCCAGAAGCATTTTCTTACTCCTTTCATGTCCTCTGGCATGGTCATAAGTTCAGAAATTTGCAAAATGAAAACTGGATGGAGAGGAAAGTGTAGAAGCAGAAAGCCAATGCTGCCAGAACTAGAAGACGTGCTAAGTGGGACAGTAACACTGAGGAACACTTCCCCACGCCCAACATTTTTGGTATAGCAAAATTTGATCTCATGAAATAATACTACATCAGACGAAGTGAGAAGGCAAGAGATTTTTGCTGTTTCTACTTTTGTTGTTGTGTGTATATAATTTTTGAAAAATGAATAAAAAGTATTTTAAAAGAGAGAGAGAGAGAAGGCGAGAGATTCTATCAGGGGGAGAATACAGCCCATCAACTATTTAGTCTTTCATTAAACAGCTAAACCAAAAAACAAAAGATAACCACCAAATGCCAAAGCTCTAGTAAGCAGCAGCTAATGAAACAGAGGACTTATTAATGTTTACTTAATAAACTGGGCTGGAAAAAGCTTCTTCAGTGTAATGCGCAGAAAGAAGATGCACACAATTTATCACTGGGGAAACTCAGCCAGATGAGCGGGGTATAAATAAATTTGTTGTTGTTGGTGGTGGTGGTGGTGTTATTCCTAATTATTTTTTCAAAACATCAAACCGTCTTAGCCAAGTGGACAAGGTCACCTCACCTCACCTCTCTCTCTTCTGCAGATGCTTAGTTCACAAGTGTAGAGCTCAGGAAATCATATCACCTCCAGCAGATCTTATATATTTCTCCCAGAAATAGTCAGGCACCCTCCAGCCCAAGGGAATACTTCATTCAGCAATAAAGTTCAAAGCCTTCATTACTCACACAATATACATGATTAGTAACGCTGCTTCTCGCCTATCTACTACAAAAAAAGACTTGTCTCACCAACTCTCCAGCCCTTGCTGGGAGATCGATCAAATCTCCAAACAGGTCGATGGTCTGGTCAGAACATGTGAACAGGGTCTTAGGTCCCTTCTGGCTTGGTCCTTTCTCTTCCCCCCGCCCCTCATGCACCACATTGGTGATATAAGCCCTTCAGGTCTATTTGTTGACCAATGAATTGCTAGCTATGTGACACATGACACGCAGTTCTGGTTCAGACAGATAATGCCAGGCGTACCAGCTAACAGAAATTATCCTTGCGCATCTGGACGTTCCTTCACTCTTGGGTAGTAATCAGGTTCAGCCCGAGTCCTCTCTATCAGACAGTTTCAGACAGTTATGCAAACATTTATATAAGTTTGGCAGAACCTGTTACCTAACTAAATTATTTATGGATTTACACTTGACCCAAATGAAGAAAAAATGATAGGTATACATCCATCATAAACTAAAAGTGACAGCCGACCCCCCTTTCGCCATACGTCATGCCCCATTTTAGGATTCCCCTCCCCTCTTATGATACCCCCCATTGGATTCCCTTGAATGGTATGGCTTGGGAGGGTTTTTGCCCCCAACATGGTTTTGGAGCTGGGTTTTTACCCTCCACGCAACCTTTGTCTCAACCCTGCTCAATAGGTATAGGCTTTGAGACCCCAGATTATTTGCGTTTCTAATTAAAACTAACCATTGCATTTCATCCCGTTTAATAACTTATGTTAAATCCCAATGTGGATTTATTCTATAAGCATCTATTCAATTAGAGTCATTTAATAAGCATGTAAGTGGATGGGGGAGAAGCTATGCCTCCCTGTAAGTGCAGGAAACATTCCACGTAAATGGAAACCTAAGGCATTCTCTCTCTCTCTCTCTCTCTCTCTCTCTCTCTCTCTCTCTCTCTCTCTCTCTCTCTCTCTCTCTCTCTCTCTCTCTCTCCTTTGTTGTCATGGAGAGGCTGGATGCAGAGAAGTGATGAGAGGCACCAGCTGGGGAATCCCAAAGGGAATGCCCAGGGAAAGAAGGCTCAGAGCGAAGGGATTGGTGGCGGGGTGACAATGAATGGTCAGAGGGAGAAGAGAGAGCAGACTAGGAGGAGGAGGTGTCAGAAGCAGAAGATGTAACAGGGTTTAGTGAGCAGGAATACACTGTGGCAGAGAGCAGTCCGGAATCAGAAGCAGAAGAGGAAGTTGGAGAGGAGGGGGCAAAGAGACAGAGATGAGGCAGGCTGCTGAAGAAGTCAGTGGGTCTCCTGCTGCTGCTGCTGCTGTGACAAGCTCCCCACTAGTCTCCTAGAACACAGAGAAAAATGCTGGCGGTGGAGAAAAGAGTCAAGCAAAGGAGCTTCAGGCTGCTGGGGAAGGAACCAGGGAAGGAGCCTTAGGGAGCGCTGGGAAGGCAGAAACCTCCCGTCGTTGCACCTGCCTCATTGGGAAGAGTTGCTGGGATCACTAGGCCTGCTCTGTTTTGGTTAACTTCATTGACCCTGTGTTTTTCTTTGATTAATCTACCATCGGCTCCAGCTCCTGACATTTGCAAACCTTAAAACTCCTAAAGAAATAGCACAAACATTTAAAGAAATATATTAGACACATGGACAAGTTTAAAAAAAATAAATCACCATTTTACCAGGCCTATGGAACAGAAAATACTAGACCTGAAACGTTTTAAAAATGTTGTACATAAGTTCCTTGTATGAGGGACTAATTTTGCCTGATTGTTCTGATTCTTTTATGTTTTTAATTTGTCTGATTGTTTTTATGTATGTCGGTTTTATACTGTTTTATTCTTGGTTGCAGTACATTATGGGCCTATGGCCGAAATAAAGTTTATCTATCTATCTAGACCTGTGCCCCGTTCCCTGATCCAATGAGAGACTGCAGATCACCACAACCTAACCTGCGGAACACCTGAGCTGAATTTTATTGGGGGTGGAGCTAATTAGGCTTTTTAAAACCCTGCACCTCCTCCCGACATCCTGACAACCGAGAGCAGGAGGGTGCTGTTTTGCAAACTGAGAACATGTGAGGATAACTGAAGTCACTTCTCCTTCCAGTGCTTTCACTTCCTGTTTTCTTTCTCCAGCTTGAGATCCTCTTTAGAAATTTAGCCAAGGGCTAGTTAGAAAGTTTCCAGTAAAAAAATTCTATTTGGGTCTAAAATTACTCCCCACAGTGATCTGTGGAGGCAACTACTCCTCTTATTTTTCTAGTTTGCGTGCCCTCTCACATACAGAGTTACCCATCACCACCAATACATCCATCTCCATCCTTTATTTTATAGAGTTAGCATCCTTGGATACTGAACTATCTCCAATAATAATAATAATAATAATAATAATAATAATAATAATAATAATAATAAATAAATAATAATAATAATAATAATAATAATAATAATAATAATAATAATAATTTATTATTTATACCCCGCCCATCTGGCCAGGTTCCCCCAGCCACTCTGGGCGGCTTCCAACAAAATATTAAAATACAGAAATCCACCAAACATTAAAAGCTTCCCTAAACAGGGCTGCCTTAAGATGCCTTCTAAAGGTCTGGTAATTGTTGTTCTCTTTGACCTCTGGTGGGAGGGCATTCCACAGGGTGGGTGCCACTACCGAGAAGGCCCTCTGCCTGGTTCCCTGTAACTTGGCTTCTCGTAGCGAGGGAACCGCCAGAAGGCCCTTGGCGCTGGACCTTGGCGCTGGGAGCCAATGTAGGTCTTTCAGGACTGGTGTTGTGTGGTCTCGGCGGCCACTCCCAGTCACCAGTCTAGCTGCCGCATTCTGGATTAGTTGTAGTTTCCGGTTCACCTTCAAAGGTAGCCCCATGTAGAGCGCATTGCAGTAGTCCAAGCGAGAGATAACTAGAGCATGCACCACTCTGGCGAGACAGTCCGCGAGCAGGTAGGGTCTCAGCCTGCGTACCAGATGGAGCTGATAAACATTCTGACAGGTTTCTGTTTTACCACAGAGCCACCATGAAGAAGACCTCACTTCATCTTCCCACCATGTAAGGTCTGCAAGCAGGGCCTCTGCTGCTGATCATAGGGCTCAGATAGGGGGCAAATTCTCCACCAACCATCCAAAACATCATTGGCCATTACAGAAGTTATATAACTCCCCCCAAAGGGCTGAAGTGAATTAGTTTCCAAACACTTAACAATGTAATGGGCTACATCCAAGTATGGCTGTGACCCAACAAGTTGTTGCTATATAATATTTAAACTGCAGGCTTCCTTATAAAAAATAATTTGGGACCATTTTCCCATGACATATTCTGCCCTCTGGAAAGTACGGTAACATAAAACAATAGACCCAGGTGCTTGAATGCTGACAGATATGGTTCCTTGTAACCCTGAAATGGGAAGAATATTAAGTCCATTAAATAGAAGGGAAGTGCTGCCATATAAACTTTTGCAGGGACAAAACAAAGCACTGGGGTGGAATCCTAACAGTTCCTAAAGTACACAAAGTCATATCCATTAAGCAATCTGTATTAAACCATAATCGCCCCAAGGACTCTACAATTTCCAGGGACAAAATGTCTCCGAATGCTATTGCAAACGTGGACCCCAATGGCCTTTTTAACAGTGAAATGCAGACATACAGAAGTTCATAAAAAGAGAAACACTAGACAACCAGCCTGCAGAATGGGCAACAATACACACACACACACCCTCATATTTTTAAATGTTTTTACATTCCATTTTAATACATAAACATTGGAAAAGGAAATGTGAACAATATTTTTCACTGGCCCTAAGTCAGCCTTCTGAAAGAGAGAGATTAAACTGAATTTTTGAAGCAGGTATAACTGTCTCCCTTGCATTTGTGTGCCATGGCCATGCTGGATGGAACTGATGGAAGTTTTGGTCCCCATACATCTGAGGGGCTCCAAGTTAGCCAAAACGACAACCTACAACTAACAAACTACACATTATACCAAGATTCTCTGATGCCACCAACCTGCATCTCTAGTGATCTGGGGCTGAGCATGTAGGTTGTCTAGTAAGTTGTAGCCTCTCTTTTCCCCTGCAGTCAGCACCTCATGAAGCACAGAATAAGGGTGGCACATCTCAATATTTATTGAGGTGCTAAGGCAGGCATCCCCAAACTGCGGCCCTCCAGATGTTTTGGCCTACAACTCCCATGATCCCTAGCTAACAGGACCAGTGGTCAGGGGTGATGGGAATTGTAGTCCAAAACATCTGGAGGGCCGAAGTTTGGGGATGCCTGTGCTAAGGGGTAATGACACCCACAATCTTCCCATTACATGTAGCTAAAAGATAAGGGTAAAGGTACCCCTGACCGTTAGGTCCAGTCACAGACGACTCTGGGGTTGCGGCGCGCATCTCGCTCTATAGGCCAAGGGAGCCAGCGTTTGTCATGTGGCCAAAATGACTAAGACGCTTCTGGCGAACCAGAGCAGCACACAGAAACGCTGTTTACCTTCCCGCTGTAGCGGTACCTATTTATCTACTTGCACTTTGACGTGCTTTCGAACTGCTAGGTGGGCAGGAGCTTGGACCAAACAATGGGAGCTCACCCCGTCACGGGCATTCAAACCGCCAACCTTCTGATCAGCAAGCCCTAGGCTCTGTGGTTTAACCCACAGCGCCACCCTGGCAAATGTGTCCATTTTGGTTTCTCTCAGTTTCTCATTTTTTCCCCCAATTTTAGTTTTGGTTTTCCACAATTCCATATCAGTTGTTGTTGTTGTTGTTGTTGTTGTTGTTGTTGTTGTTGTTGTTGTTTAAAAAGTGTGACTTTGTAGGGGGGGATACCAGCAGATTATTGCAAATTTCTTCCCGTATACACATGATATTTTGCCCAGTGCATACATTTTTGCAAACCAATGCCAGCTTGTCAAAAAGATTTGTGTTACTTAAAGTAATGCATGCATTTTATGCACACTTTAACATGGTACAAGCATTTGTGTGCACGTCACTTGGCTGGAGAACTACATTGCAAAATTAGGAGAAGTGCAAATTTCTCCCTCATCTGTACACATAGCTGCCCCTTAGCCAATGGAGATGGGTCAGGAGTGTTAATGCCTTCCATTACGTACCTTTGGGCAAGACAGGAAAATACATACGAACAGCTAAGGAATGGCAATATCAAAGACTCAGAATTTCTTGGTAAAGAAAAAGTGATTTATATGTGTTGTGTATGTGATATAATATTGTGCCACCAGGTGGCACTGTGGAGCCCCGTTTTTCTCTACCCATTTTCCCTATTTAAATTTACAATGCATTTAACGGAAATGCTTCTTTGATGTGTCTGGATCCAGCCCAGGATGGCTGATGACAGTGACAGCCAGCTTGTTATCACCCCCAGGGATGGCAATATTAGAAAAAGTCACCGATTCCAGTTTAAGCATTTGGAAACTTCCTCTCTCTTCCCCCCCGCCCCCACTCACCATCACAAAAAACTTCAAAGGTTTTTTCTCCAATCTGCCAATGTCGGGTTTAATCGCTGGGGTGTCTTGTATGTGAATGCTAAACACTGTCATCCAACTGATGCGTTTAGAAGCAAAATAATTAAACTTACCTCATCACCCACCAGAGAACCAAGGTCTTTTTTTTTTCACGTGAAGACTTCATTGACTAAGTGGGTGAGTTATGTACCCCTTCTTCTGTAAGACAACACCATCCAGCCCTATCTAAGAAGCACCTGACTATTGAACTGATAAGGAGCTTATTGGTAAGAAGAGAACTGACCTAAGACCAAGGTTAAAGAAAGGCCAGAGAACTCCGTTAGCCCACTGTCTGTCCACTAAAACATAAAATCAATCCATGGCTTGAAGTCACAGTTAGAGGCAGCCAACATACAAATGTACAGCAACTTTGGACTTGACACAGTAAGATTGAATCCCATTTACTTTATGGAGCTTCAAACAAATTTTAAAAATCTTCAAGTAGTCATATAAATATGAGAGGTGCCATAGTATTGCAGGCAGTTAACCAAATTTGCATAGACTTCATTTACAGTCAATTGACCGAACAACAATCCTGGAAATATTCAAATAGCTTGTTGTGCTCAGTCTATTTTGAACTATAAAACCTACTGGACATAAAGAGCAAAGCACTAGCCTTTTCTTTTAACTCTTTTTCAGGACTCTTGTGCCCTTCTACAAGTTTTCAACTTATCTTTGTGGCTGAAAACCTCTACATGCTCACCTTGGAGTGAGAACTTTTGAGCTCAGTTCTGTTTACTTTCATAGGACTGCACTGCAAATCTTAGTGCAAAGAATGTCACCTGAATCTTGTATCATACAGTGAACTGTCGAAGTCATTGAAGCCCTGCCAGAAAGTAGGATGACAATCCTGCCGGCTACCTGCAGTCTAGAATCTCTTCCCATTCCTCTTCAGGTGGCCTGGGGTGGGGTGGGGTTGGACGGGGGGGAGATCTACTGGACTGTGAAAACTGTGGCTGTAAGACAAATTCCTAAGAAACCTTGAGCATTGTGCTAGAAGGCACTTGGAGGACAATGGAAGCCTTTGAAATAACTAATCAATCACTCTCCTTGCCACCATCCTTGCTGATATGGAACAGAGAAAGAATAGACCTTGAAGAAAGAGAACAGAGAAATAACTGCCACATTTCCCTGTTTAATCATGATACATGGCTTAAGCTACATTTAAAGGGTGGGGTGGAGATGGTTTCATGGGGTCTGGAACTGCAGCTATTAGAGGGTCAGAAAAAAATGGATTCTGAACACAAAGAAAGCTGCTTGTCACCAGCTGCTTGGTGCCAGCAAGTTCCCTGCATCTGCATCAAGTTCAGAATGGCACAACAGGATACCTCCCTTAAACAAATCAGTATGCAGTAGATCTTCCCAGAAAAGCTGTCAGCAGAGGGAGAATTAACTTGCCACTACATTCAAATTTCAGTGAATTTTAAATGTAGACTCTTCAAATATATATACTGTGCTTTGTTTTGTTTTGTTTTGTTTTGTTTTGTTGTGTGTGTGTGTATCTTACCTTCCAAGTCCCGGACTGCAGAATCCGGGACCAGCAGCCTTGTGACACCGGAAGTTGCATCGACGTAACTTCCGGTGTCGCCCCGCCCATCTATGGGCACCAAAAATGACTGCCGCTGACACTGGAAGTCGCGTCTACGCACTTCCGGTCATGCGTAGATGCGACTTTTGAAGCCGGCAGGAGAAAATAACGGAGAAAAACAGGAGACGAAGTGATACGGGGGACCACCGGGAAAAGGTAAGTAAAAACGGGGGTTTCCCAGGGAAAACGGGGTACTTGGCAGCTATGGTGTGTATGTGTGATATCATTTCAATTGTTACCTTCTTACCAAAGTATAAATCCATCACTAAAGTTTTGGTTCAATGTGGTGGCCACACCTAGTCGCCTGTGGAGTGTTGTTAAAAGGTTTCCCCACACACCCTTCGGTTTAGGGCATAAACAGATGGGAGAAATTCCAAAATGCATAATGCACATTCACTTCCATCTTACTCTCTCACTGAGAACACAAAGAACAATCACAACACAGCTGTGCCTAACCACACTTCTAGTCGGTTCCGTATGCAACAATTAGGAGAGGCTTTAACCTGCACCTGAACACCAGCACAACCCAACTGCTGAGAAATTTTGACATGTGGCAAGAGGCCCAACACAGGAGAAGACTCGCCTCCTTGGACTCCCCACCGCCAGCCGAGGCTGAACACCACCTGATTCCAGCAATTTCCCCAAGCAGGGGAATCCAAGGTGGTGGCTATGGGAGAAGCAAGACCCTCTTGGGGTGTAAATGTTGTGAACCCATCCATCATAAGCTCGGGTTGTATATATATGTAAATAAACCATGTATCATAAAGACACCATAGTCTGCATTATACCTCATTACACAGCAAACACGAACGCTTGGGAAAACACCTGGAACTGCTAGAATCTTGCACCACTCAGAGACTAGTTATTCTCACTAATAAATGCATTTTATGCACACTTGGCTTGGCTCTTTTACAGAGGAAGTGCAAAAATGTCAAAGAATGGCTGCGTTTCAGTTAGCGTATCGTTTCAGAAAATGTGAAATAGGTATGCTGATCTTTAAAGGAGAACTGAATCGACTTCCCTGTCATCCCTAATGATATCCTTGTGGCCCCAAACTGCCAACGAAGAAAATGATTGCACTCAGAAAGGGAATAAGAAGACAGACCAGCAGGCCCATACTAGCCATAGAGGCTAGTGGCGCGGAGAACCACGTCGCCAGGCGCTGGAAGGGCGCCAAGTGAGTGCAGGGTTCCAGCGATCTGACCAGGACTGCACTCCACGAGCTGAGAGGCTGCGGCGCGTCTCTCTCCTTCTCCGAAGACTCCGCGCTGTGCCTCATTCTCGTTTCCCCAGCGCTGGGTTCCGCTCAGTTGAACTTTGCCACCAGCGCGCGCACAGCGCCCAAGCAGCTCTTGCTGGTCCTGCGGTGCGCGCGCTGGTGGTGAAGCTTGACTGAGCGGAACCCAGCGCTGGGGAAACGAGGAGGAGGTGCAGCCCGGAGTCCTCGGAGGTGGCCTCCCGCTGCTGCCGCGGTCCGCTTGGCACTCCCGGGCCCTTGGAGAGGCTCTGGAGGGGGGCGCTGGAGGGAACTTAGCGCCAGGGCGCTGGATGGGCTTAAGACGGCCCTGCAGACCAGAAACGAGTCCTGCAGTCCAGTGCAGGAGAAGGTCCACCCCAAGCAATTCTACTAGCATTGTCAGTGCCCACCTGGTCTGCTGCAGTGGCTCCAACAGAAATGGAGGAAACCAGAAGCCTGCCCCCTTTCTCCCCAGTAGGATGGATCCCCACTTGAGCAGCCATTATGTTTTGCATACAGGTTTGCTATTAATGCCTACACACAGAGAGAAAGGCGTTTCAGCGCAAGAATTTTATAAGTTAACCTGTACACAAGTTTGGAAACCTTATCCAACACTTATCCACGTAGAACACCATGCAGTTTAGATGCCTGAGAGAGAGTCCTCATTGGCAACAGCTGGGTAGCATTTTAAGGCTTGGTTGTTTGTTCCAATAAATCATTAAATTATACAGAAATTGAATATGCTCATTTAGCAGGCCTCAGAATATGGTCAGGAAAAAGCCTGCAGCATCTTGGATTGCATCCAAAGGAGAGAATGGAAGCCCTGGTAGAAGAATTCTAGACTGAAAGAATGGGGGGAGGGATTTAGTTTGGTCCTTTTGAATAGGGAAAACACAAGTGAAATAAGCAGGGTTTAACCACTGCTTTTTTGTGGGTACTAAGGACCAGCACCTCTTTTTCTAGAAGAATAGCACTGTGTTTAACATTTGAGCCATGGCCTACTTCAGGGGTCAGCAACCTTTTTCAGCCATTGGCTGGTTCACCGTCCCTCAGACCATGTGGTGGGCCGGACTATTTTTGGAAAAATATATATGAACGAACTCCTATGCCCCACAAATAATCCAGAGATGTGTTTTAAATAAAAACCACATTCTACTCATGCAAAAAAACACTGATTCCCGGACCATCCACGGGCCGGATTGAGAAGGTGATTGAGCTGCATTGGGCAACCCCTGGGCCTTAGGTTGCCTACCCCTGGCCTATTCAGACCATGTGCCTGCTGTCCATCAAAAGACTTCATCCACAGCCACTCTTGCTAGTTAGCTGTAGATGCAACCTTACTGTATGCTTGTGAAACATGGACCACTTATAAACACCATCTCCAACTTCGTGAAAGATTCCACCAACGGTGTCTCCGAAAAGTTTTACACATCACTTGGGAAGGCAGGCGAACTAATGCCAGTGTACTGGAAGAAGCACAGATCTGGAGCGTTGAAGCAATGATTCTTCAACATCAACTTCATTGGACTGGTCATGTTGTGAGGATGCCCAATTATCGTCTTCCAAAGCAACTACTCTATTTCAAACTTAAACATGGAAAGCGTAATGCTGGTGGTCAACAAAAGAAGTTTAAAGATTCTCTCAAGGCAAATCTTTTAAAAAAAGTAGTATAAACACTGACAACTGAGAAACACTGATCTGCGAGTGTTCCAATTGGAGAACAGCCTTTACCAAAGGTTGTCATGGGTTTTGAAGACGCTCAAACTCAGTCAGGATGAAAGGGATAAACGTGCTAAGAGGAAGGCACACTTGGCAAACCCTCACTGTGATCAACTCCCATCCAGAAAACTATGTCCCCACTGTGGAAGGACGTGTGGATCCAGAATTGGCCACCACAGTCACTTACGGACTCACTTTTAAAACCGTGTTTATGGAAGACAATCTTACTCGGCTATGAGTGATCGCCAAAGAAGAAGAGATTCATCTGAGCAGAGGCGTAACAGTTTACTAGTTCCACCCCTACTTCTTTAACCCATAACCCTCCAGAGTACAGCAGCTCCCCAGACATTTGGAACTGTGGTTCCTACTGTTGGCCATTCTGCCTGGAGCTGACAGGAACTGAGGTCCAACAACATCCAACCAGAGAGGCTGCAGGAGTCTGGTTTCTTGAAGTCCAAGCCAGGAAAAGCTTTGCTAGCTTTCTGTATTTCAAGCTGCTGTTGAGTTTAAAAAGTGGGCAATTGTATTTCTGCAGAATGATGTTTATTTCAACTCAGCGGTCAACAGTGGGTTTTCCTAGGGAAAGCAGTGGGGCAAACTGAAAAAACGCTCAGAATTGTACCTAGAAAGCACTGGAAAACAGGAAGTGCTGATTTCCTCCTTTTACACCTTGTTCTCAGGCCCCTGGCTGTTTAAAAAAGCCAGAGAACTTGATTTAGCCAGTCTTGCAGATGCTGCTTAAAACTGTATTCATTTTATTTTATTGAAATTTTATACTACCCTCCACCCGTAGATCTCAGCGTGAATCACACCATAAAATTGCAATATAAAATAGCACTTGAAATCATATTTAGTTTGACTCACAGCACTGCCTTCTGGATCCAGCACATTCTTGTCATTCAAGCAAAGAAACAGCAGTCTTTTTTCAAAAAGCAGAGTTTTGCCTTTCCATGCCCGAGGGAAGGCCATTCATTCTCTCCACCATCCCCCATGCAAAATGTGCACATTCTGCTGGAAGCGAGTGACGTCTTTCAAGGCTGCTTCTTGAGGGGGAAAGCAGAACTTGAAAACTGAAGAGGTTTTCCTAGTTAGTAAGGCCACGTGTCTCTTCCACTGTGCTCCCAATGCCTCATTATCATTTTTCCCCAAGCCAGAGGTGAAGGCATTTGCTTGGCCTGTCATTTAACAAGAAGCTAATGTTTTGCAGCTGGCTGGAGGAGAGCTTGCCTGACTCGTATGGCATGAACTCCCACATCAGCTGGCCTCCTTGCTGCCCACAGAAGCTCGTTTTATTTGCACTAGAACCTCAGAGTGCTCACACCATACACATCATTTCCCGCCTTCCCACCTTGTGGTGTGTTTTCCAAAGGTGCGGCAGGACAGCCCTAGTTCCTTTCAAGCCACTTCATAGGCGGCATTCATCTTTCACACCCACTGGCCCTCTCAGCAGAGTTCTCTCATACACATGTTCAGTCACCTAAGCATATCAAAAGTGCTTTTGCTTTTTCTTATCTTTGACCACAACATCACATCTGCTGCTCACACACCCAAAATATGCTAGTGTCAACCGCAAGCATTGCCCAAGCATGCAAAGAAAACTCCCCAACTTACATTGCCTACAAATGCCAAGTTTCACAATGAAGTTCTATCCCTCCTGACCTTGTAGACCAGTGATGGCGAACCTATGAAAAGCGTGTCAGACATGACACACAGAGCCCTCACTGCTGACATGCGCCCCATCGGCCCATTCACGCTGCTGTTGTTGTCCCCCCCCCATTTGTTCTCCCGCTCCTCCTCCCGCTACAGCTTGTCTCCGCTGTAAAAACCCGGAATTTTTTGTTGTTGTTGTTGCTGGTAGCCAGAGATTGGTTTTTTAACCCTTTCTGTGCTGTTTTTTCTGGCGCTTTGGCAGACTATGTAGGTGCTGCATTTAGTTCCAGCGAAGGTATTATTCGTCATTCATTTCTGTTCTCTTTCCCCCCTCCCCCCCAAAAGCGCAGCAGCTTTGGGACATTCCCCCC
This sequence comes from Zootoca vivipara, assembly GCF_963506605.1. NCBI lineage: Eukaryota > Metazoa > Chordata > Lepidosauria > Squamata > Lacertidae > Zootoca > Zootoca vivipara. The sequence goes on from NC_083285.1 coordinate 4,566,944, forward strand.
CCAAAAGCAAAGCAGATTTTACACACACACCCAAAAAAACCTCCAAAACTTTAGTCAACAGCTCCCCCAAAAAACAACTCTGGGCACTTTGTGATGAATAGGGTTTTTTTGGTTTGGTTTGGTTAAATAATTAGTTTTTGGTTTATATATTACAATTATACATTTTTGTTATTTAAACTATAAATCTCATGAAATTATGGTGTGTTTTTTCTCGAAGTGACACACCACCTGAGTTATGCTTGGTTTTTTGGCGAATTTTGACACACCAAGCTCAAAAGGTTGCCCATCACTGTTGTAGACTAATAAAGGTAGGTTCTGGACATTCAGAGTTCTTACACGGGCCAACCATCTAAGGACCAGAGTTTCCCCATCCAAATAAACATGACTGGGGAGGGACACCTAGGTTCACCACAGGAGTCTTAACCCTTCACCTATAGTTATTATCAGTTTCCTTTTTCTCCCAGCCGGAACTCGACGGAACTCAATTCTAGCCCCACTCCAGTGGGCACCATTGTTCTAAGAGAACAAGGGAGGGGTTCACAGTGAGTTCTGGCACCTCTTTTTCCAGAAAAATAGCACTGGATATTATGCTCCCAATCTTGCTTTGTGTCAATGGGTGCAACCGCGTTCAAAGCTGAGCTGTACAATTTGAGTTGAAAGATTCTCCCCAACAGCAAAATTGCCAAATTTTGTCAAAAGTGAAATTAAGAGAATATGAACATTCCCTTCACACCATAAAAAAATCTAATAGCCTTTGATAGAGCTCTCTCCCTGAATTTGTCCAATCTCCTTGTAAGCGTCAGTGAAATCCACGAAGACCTGTACATCTGAAAGTGGTTTTCTGCAGAAATGTCACTTTGAGGACAAAGTTCCAATCCCTTAGAATGGAAGTTCACTACAGTTCACTGAATGTTAAGAAGAGAAGCACATGACAAGCAAGATTAAGGATGACTCAGGCTCATAAATCAAAGCTTGAATTGCATCTTAATTCCTCTTTTTTGTTTACCATTGCAGCTTCAAAAGCCTTCTGTTTTGTTCCTCTTGCTCTACGAGTTACATCTTGCATTTCTTATCCCTTTCTGTAACTAGCGGCCCAGTTAGGGTTAATCAGTCAGGGCTAGGGCAGAGGCACAACCAAAATAGCTATTGGAAAGTCTCAGGCAGATAAATGTTAAATCATATCAGTAACCACTGTAAAGTCCACTGTACCGGAAGCAAATTGCATAAGCCTTTTAATAAGTTTCTTGCATTTATGGAGCGGTTTTCCTCCCAACCGTGACACAGCTCATGTGCTGATCAAGAAAAGAAAAATCAGGAGAAGGTATTCAGCAAACATTTCTTCTCTTCCCTCCCCACCACCTGATGTTCAAGAGACACAGCTATTGTACTTGGTGTTTCTGCTTATTTGCGAGCTTGACACTCCACTGATAACTCCACTGATAACGCTTTGATGGCGTTTCCTGCTTGGCAGGGGGTTGGACTGGATGGCCCTTGTGGTCTCTTCCAACTAGGATTCTATGAACTTTGCATATTGTGATAAAGGGACTTGGAAGCAGTCTCTAAGGGGCAAACTGTCTACAAATGTACATATTGGAGAGTCCCAGGGCTTTTCTCTCCCTGCCCAACCTCAGTCGTCATGATGAGTGGGGGGAGGATTACATTTAGAATGTTCTCAAACTTAATTATCATTTTGCTAATGGAATAAAGAAAGAGCAGGTGAGGAGGGGTTACACCCCCCATTACAACTTCTCATAGGAGCCAACTCTTTTTTTTAAAAAAAAAATATTATTTATACCCCACCCATCTGGCTGGGTTTCCCCAGCCACTGTGGGCGGCTTCCAACAGAAACATTAAAATACACTAATTTCTTAAACATTAAAAGCCTCCCTAAACAGGGCTGCCTTCAGATGTCTTCTAAAAATCTGGTAGCTGTTTTCCTTTTTGACATCTGTTGGGAGGGCGTTCCACAGGGCAGGCGCCACCACCAAGAAGGCCCTCTGCCTGGTTCCCTGCAACCTGGCTTCTCGCAACGAGGGAACCGCCAGAAGGCCTCGGAGCTGGACCTCAGTGTCCAGGCAGAACGATGGGGGTGGAGACGCTCCTTTAGGTATACTGGTTCAGCCCCCAATAAAATATTTGAGGGAGCCAGGCCTGCCCCCACCCACAATATTTTATTCAATACTATTCAATATTTTATTTATGGACCTCTACAAGTTCTCCAGTCTCAGTTGTTCCCTCTCCCAAGAAACCTTTTCTAAAGGAAAGGAGACTGTAATGAGGGCTGGATCGATCAGTCCGTTTCAATGTCTCCTTCTTCCAATTCTAAGTCCTGTCATTAACATTTCTGTTTTGCATGAAACTGCGTCCTTTACTCATAAAGGGTACATTTTTAAATGCCCCTTTGCCTAGTACTTTTGCCTAGCAATTTCCCCTAATGTAATGCATTTTACAAGCCCCTTTCATATTTCCCCCTAGTAAAGGTAAAGGTACCCCTGACCATTAGGTCCAGTCGTGACCGACTCTGGGGTTGAGCGCTCATCTCGCATTATTGGCCGAGGGAGCCGGCGTACAGCTTCCAGGTTATGTGGCCAGCATGACAAAGCCGCTTCTGGCAAACCAGAGCAGCACATGGAAACGCCATTTACCTTCCCGCTATAGCGGTTCCTATTTATCTACTTGCATTTTGATGTGCTTTCGAACTGCTAGGTTGGCAGGAGCTGGGACCAAGCAACGGGAGCTCACCCCGTCACAGGGATTCGAACCGCCGACCTTCTGATCAGCAAGCCCTAGGCTCAGTGGTTTAGCCCACAGCGCCACCTGGGTCCCTATATTTCCCCCTAGTACAAGTTTCTATTTATTACTTAGGGGGTTTTGCACTTACTGTATATCCTCCCAACAACCCTGTGAGGTAGGTTAGGGTGAGAGTGAATGACCAGCCCAAGGTTACCCAGTGAGCTTCATGGCTGAGTGGGGATGTGAACTCCGTTCTCCCAGGTACTTGTCTGGCACTCTAACCACTACACAACACTGCACTGTTTTCATACACACTTTTGGGTCAGGAAACTCAAAGGATTACTGCATTTCAGGTCACTTATTGTTTCAGAAGCATGAATTTGGTAGGTTCGCGTTAAAAGACAAACAGAATCAGATTTATCCCCCACATCTAGTGGCAAGTTGACCACTCTAATCCTTACACCTCATTTGATTAGCTCATGAAAACTAACATTCACCATAGTGATATTTAACCTTGTTACTTCAACCTGCTTTATGCAGTCCTACAGACAATTATCAATTACTTTACAGCACACACTTAGGGTTGTAGCCACATAAATTCTACTCAGAGTAGACCCACTAGAATTAATAGACATTACTAATTTATGCAAATTAACTTAGAAAGGTCTACTTGGAACCCTTGGAATTTATCTCAGATGCACGTTTAAAAATCAAAGCGTTTGTGGAATTGTTCTCCAGCCACCTTGTCTTTTAACTAGATAAAAACAAAAGTTACTCGAGGCAGATTTTTCCCAGTAAAATTTGAGAACAAACAACTGCCTCTTTGATGAACTCTCCCCAAGATTTCTGACGTGTGTGTGTGTGTGTGTGTGTGTGTGTCAACCACTACTGTGTCCAGACAATACTATGATATTGTATTATGGAAACAAGTTGCGGGCCTGGATACCACACAGGCACAGCAAAAACAGAACAAAACTTAGGAGAAAGTGGGGAGGGGACCCAAAACTATACTGTTCACAAGCCAATGGCAACATCTACTAAGAAGAAAAAGTGTCACAGAAGCCTCGTGGAAAATGTTCACCTCCTGAAAAACAGTTCCTCAGATGTTACTGCTTATAAATAGCATGAAGTTTTGAATAAACCACTCTTGTTAAGCTTCACTTTTAATAGAAATTTACTAGAGCATAAGAATTCATAGAGCTAAATCAATTACTTTGGCCTACTTAATAATAAATTTCAAAATCATACACCAAACAACGCTTGTTTTAATATATTATTAATAGCTGTTATTTTCCTAAAATGCCCTTTCCCTTCTGTGTGGAAAGATGTAGTTTTTCAGACCTTGCATCACAATAAATACCTACCTTCCTTCAGGCCTAGCAGGACATGAAATACACACCTCACTCTTTCAAACACCAGAACATTACAGCTCGCCTAGTCGGGAAGTTGGCTGTGTCCTAAAAGTTTGCTTCTCAAGTACTTAACCTCCTCCATCTGGGTAAAATGCTAATCAAGATTTACTCAGCTGCACTTCCAAGAAATCTACAGAAAGATCAAACTCTGCAACAGCTTAATCACATCAGCTTGCTTCTCTGTTTTTTTCTGCTTAAAGAGAAATGTTTAAGGCTGCAATCCTAACCCCGCTTACCTGGGAGTAAGCCCCATTGAATTTAATAAAAGTTATGCCCGAGTAGACATAGTTAAGATTACAGCCTAAACCAGTAAAGCAGATGTGAGGAAACTTTGACAACCGCCAGCAGCTGCTAAGGTACAATGCCTGTCAGCATGCACAATGGTCTGGGATGATGGGAGTTTCAGGTCATCAACATCTGGAGGGCCCAAGTTTCCCCACACTTGCAGTAGAGCATGGTTAGCTAAATATGGGGTTGCCAGGTCCAGACCCGCAAGTGCCATAGGAAGTAGAATTTCACCAGGCAGAGTTTTCAAATTCTGGAGAAGAACAGACCAACCCACACCGAGTGCAACTTCCCCCTCTGTGTGACTTTTAAAACTGATTCTCTTGTGCCTGTTAGTCACTCAGTGACTTCAGTATCAAGTGATAATTTGTGAGAGAGAGTGAGAGAGTGAATGACTCCTCAGAAATCTAACCCCATATATGAAACTTTTTCTGGTTAGAAAAAAAATGAAGTGCTGATACTCATATCTTAGTAAAAGTGCAGTGCACAAAATGGCTACCTGGGCATAAGAGGCATAGCTGCCAAGTCTCCCGTTTCCCCCGGGAAATCCCCATTTTTCCAGCTGTTCCTAGCTGAAAAAATGGATGTTTTTGTTTTTCCCCGGTTTATTCTGGCACGGTGGCCATTTTGGAACTGGGCGGAGCATGCTCAGAAGGGACTTTTGGTGCTGCTCTGCCCAGTTCCAAAATGGCTGCAGTGCGACTTCTGGCACAGTGGCCATTTTGGAACTGGGCAAAGCAGCATCAAAAGTCACTTCTGAGCATGCTCCGCCCAGTTCCAAAATGGCGGCAGCGCTACTTCCGGTCTGCTATTTCCGGCCCGGTCCCTTATTTCTCTGACAGCAGCTTGGCAGGTATGATAAGAGGAGACAGTACTCTTTTGTGCAATGGTGCTCACCAGTAGAGCACCATTGCACAAAACCCCCTCTGCCTCACATCATCTCAAAGTATGATGCTGTGGTCAATGCATTTTGTCAAAGAAGCTGCTGATACCTGTAGAGCAGAGACCACGGGTCATTTTTTCATTCCCAATTCAAATTTGTAACCTGCCCCCTCCACTCTCTCTCTCTCATACACACATAGGAGCCAACTCCTAGGGGCCAAGGTCCCTTCAGCCCCCAATAAAGTATTTGAGGGGGGGCAGGCTGATGGGCACTGCCATTCAAATGGTGTGTCTGTGTCATGCCATGTGATTGATTATGTGGGGTGGGGCTTGCCTGCCCCCCCCAATATTTTATTCAAGTTGGCACCCCTGCACACACACACACATACCATGATCCAATTACACGCAGATAATCTCATGAGTCCCGCTGGGAGTGGTCATTAGGAGGCTGGGGACAAGGTGCTCTCAGTCTGCTGATGACACTCAGTTCTATCTCTCAGTTCTATCCAGTCCTTGGATCAGGGCCTGGCCACAGTGGCGAGATGGACGAGGAGAAACAAGCTGAGCTTGAATCCTGGGAAGACAGAGGCACTGTGGATGAGAAGCTCCCATGTCCGAGACGGTGGTCAACTGCACTCCCTTTGAAGGACCACGTTTGCATCCTGGGGGCGCTTCTGAATCCAGCGCCGTCACTGGAGGCTCTGGTAGAAAGATATAAGGTAACATCCAACAGTCTTTCCAATATTTCTTTTCAACTTGTAGCATCTGTTAATATTTGGTTTTCAAACCTCACTGTGACTAGGGATGGGCAAATTTATTCATTTCAGTTTCTTTCAGTTTCTTATTTTCCACTCGTAAGTTCTGTTCTCCACATTTCATCAACATTTTTGTTAATTCTACAAAAATATATATTTCTGTATGCAATTTCCCCTGATACTGCATAAATATTTTTTGCAAAGTTTCCTCCCCCAAATATAATGAATTTTTTGCAGGCTATTGTCACTAATATACGCATTTCTTTACACACTTTATTAACACCATTCACACGCATTACTTGACAGGAGAACTGTATTGCAAAATTCAGACAAATGTGAATTTTGAAAGTTTCCTATGTTTCAGTTAGTACAAATGAAGTAGGTTTTCCTTTAAATCTGGACTGAATCAAACCAATCTCCCATCCCTACCTGTGACGATGATTGCTGTAATTCCTCCCACTGGCAGTAGCAACTTTTGTGTTCTGTGTTCTTTTCGTGTGCAGGAAGTCTATTTAAGCATGTACTGTAATTGTTTATGCAATTTAAATCCTGTCCTTTCTCCCGAAGGAGTTTAGTACCTAGTTTACACAGTGTATTTTCTCCCACAGTTAAGGAATACTGTCGCACGCCACACCACCCTCCAAGTGGTGTGATATTCCAGGGGTTCCAGGCGCTTTCCTAGGACTCGTGTTTCCTTTTGATTTGATAGAATTGATTTGATTTTTATGCTGCTTTTAATTCAAATGAATATTTTGGAATGAGGGGCAGTGGAGGCTGTGGTGTCTTTATGATACATGGTTTATTTACACGTACCGTGTTTCTCATATTTTAAGACGTAGCCATAAAATAAGACGTAGCAGGATTTTCAAGCATTTGAGAAATATAAGCCATACCCCAAAAATAAGCCATAGTGGTAGGCGCCGTTCTGGAGGGCGCCAAGGAAGAGGTGAGGCTGCCCGCACCTCTCCGGTCACCTCCGAGCCTCCGGGAGCCAGCAGCAGCAATGCCAGCTGCGGCAGGAGGAGGAGGAGGCTTGCCGGGTCGGCACCCAGCAGCGCCATGCGGAGGCTTCAGCAGGGCACGCTGCTGGGTCCCGCTGGGTCGGCGCTCGGAGCGGCGCGCGCTGCGGCTCTTGCCGCGTCCTGCCGCCGGGTTGGGGCTCCGGAGGCAGCCTGCCGGGTCGGCGCCAGCGTGCCCTGAGCCTCCAGAAGTCAGCAGCAGCAACACAGCAGAAGGAGGAGGAGGCCTGCCGGGTCGGCACCCAGCAGCGCGTGCAGAGCACACCAACCCTCCAGGAACCAATGCTCCTGCTGGCTTGGGGCTTGGAGCACGCGGCGCTGCTGGTCGCCGACCCGGCATGCCGCCACCTCCTTCTGCTGTGTTGCTGCTGCTGACTTCCGGAGGCTTGGAGCGCGCTGGGCGCCGACCCGGCAGGCTGCCTCCGGAGCCCCAACCCGGTGGCGGGACGTGTCAAGAGCCGCAGCGCGAGCCGCTCCGAGCGCCGACTCAGCGGGACCCAGCAGCGTGCCCTGCTGAAGTGCCGACAAAGCGCCCACCAGCACAGCAGAAGCAGCAGTCAGTTCCAGGTGCCGAGCCACGACAGGAAGAGGATGTAATTTTTTTAAAAAAATAAATAAATAAGACACCCCCAAAAATAAGCCATAGGCTTATTTTCTTGAGTAAAATAAATATAAGACGGTGTCTTAAATTATGAGAAACATGTACAACCTGAGCCTATGATGGAAGGCTTCACAGCATCAACACCCCAAAAGTGTCTTGCTTTTCACACAGCTACAGCCCTGGATACCATGGGACTTACTCCTGAGTAGAAGTGTAGATTGTGATGTAACAGAGCTAGTGTAGCATAGCTGCTAGGGCCACAATCCTATATACAAGGTGGGGGGAACTGTGAGTTCTCTAGATGTTATTCATTTATTCATCTCAACAGTTTATATGCCACTTCATTACAACAGTGGTGTACAGAAACTCGACACAATGAAGATAATGTCATTGACCTACAACTCCCATCTTCCCCAGAAAACACGACCACTTTGTGGGAAGTCTCATTTACCTTCTGCCTACCTGAAGGTTTTTAGGAGGAGTCTCCTTACCCCTCAGAGCCACAGGGTAGATTAGTTTCTGCTTAAATATGGTCCCCATTCTGCCCTGAGGAAAGGGAGGAGAGACACATATTAACAAAGGCTAAGCTCTTCGCTGGGTTGCAGAAGTGTGAAGCAATTCCTAGAAACCTCTGCAGAGGAAAGATCAATAACAATTCCAAGAGCACATTACATGCATGCTCTAGTTCAGGCATAGGCAAACTTGGCCCTCCAAATGTTTTGGGACTACAACTCCCATCATCCTTGACCACTGGTCCTGTGAGTTAGGGATGATGGGAGTTGTAGTCTCAAAACATCTGGAGGGCCAAGTTTGCCTATACCTGATCTAGTTGCATTCCTTACAGCAAGGCCTAACAAGTTTTTGGGGACGGTGGGCATGTTTGTAATGGGACAAACTGTTATGGGCACCAGAAACACAGAGCCTGCAGCCAGGCACACTCCAAAGCCTAGTCCAGATGTTTTCAACCTTTTTGAGTCCATGGTTCCCTTGACCAACTGCATTCTTTCTGTGGCACACCTGTGGGGCTCAGGAGCCCAGCCTTGCCTGTCTGGTAGCCTCTCACCCTTTTTCAAACACCCTCCCTCAGCCTCCTCTCCTCTCCTCTGGGCAACTGCTGCTGTCGTCCCTTAGGAAGAATTTCCTGACAGTAAGAGCTGTTCGGCAGTGGAATTTGCTACCAAGGAGTGTGGTGGAGTCTCCTTCTTTGGAGGTCTTTAAGCAGAGGCTTGACAGGCATATGTCAAGAATGCTTTGATGGTGTTTCCTGCTTGGCAGGGGGTTGGACTGGATGGCCCTTGTGGTCTCTTCCAACTCTATGATTCTATGATCCTATGTCTGGAAGAAGGTGGACTGAATACTGGCAAGCTACTTCTTGTGAGAATAATGCTAAACTGATAAAGCACGAAGTAATATATTCCATAAAAAGCCACCACCCGCCATCATCTGGACAGCCAAAGCCACCCCCCACCTTTGTCAATAAGCCCTCTTCTTTGGGGAGGTACGCATGTGAATAGGAAGTAATGACAATGTTAGGAAATTGCCTCAGGTTAATAGCTTGCATGCTTTTATAGAACAAATGTTATTTTCACCACCTAATGTAAGTCAAAGTGCAGGGACTCTGCAAAAACACTGTCAACATGTTGACTGTAGTACACAAACAAAAAATGGAACAAGCTCAAGTTAACCATGCCTATTCAGCAGCCAGAAAATTTTGATCTAATAAATATAATGCTTTATGGTTAATTCATGGGAACTTTTTTTGACATACACCTTTACGGAGGGTAAACCCTTTTGTGTTGAGTGGTAACACAGCCATGTTATCACACCACTAACTTGGCCTGGGTAAAAGGTAAAGGTAAAGGGACCCCTGACCATTAGGTCCAGTCGTGACCGACTCTGGGGTTGCGCGCTCATCTCGCATTATTGGCCGAGGGAGCTAGCGAATAGCTTCCAGGTCATGTGGCCAGCATGACAAAGCCGCTTCTGGCAAACCAGAGCAGCACATGGAAACGCCGTTTACCTTCCCGCTGTAGCGGTTCCTATTTATCTACTTGCATTTTGACGTGCTTTCGAACTGCTAGGTTGGCAGGAGCTGGGACCAAGCAACGGGAGCTCACCCTGTCACAGGGATTCGAACCGCCGACCTTCTGATCAGCAAGCCCTAGGCTCAGTGATTTAACCACAGCGCCACCTGGGTCCCTTAACTTGGCCTGGGAGTGGGGCTCAAATGATCTTTCCACCAGACCTGATCTTTCCACCAGACCATGGCTGTCTGTACCTAGTTCATCAAAATCCCTTCAAATATGCCAAATTTAGCTGGGGCCTTGGCCTAATCAAGGGCCCAGCCCTAGTAAGTGAGCAAGTATGCCGTTCTATTTTTTTCCTCATTTTTATTTGTAAGTTCCTCAGAGGGGTGGGTCTCACGTATTTTGGACAGGAAACCCATTATTCCTGTATCTAAGCATTCAGGGAGGCATAATGCAATGTTAATTGTTTTTAGGAAAAAGTGGTAAGCTTTTGTTTTCATCTGAAGCTGCAATGTAACACTTGAGAGGAAATGTTTTCGTCATGTTCATTGTCATGGTAGATGCTGTACACAGGAATGTGGGAGTCATTCACTGGGATCGGGGCCAGGGGTGTCCATTTTAGCAGGACTGGGGCAAAGTCAAAGTGGCTCACGGTTGATGCTTGTCCAGCTCTCCCTCGAAATATACAGATATGAACTCCAAACATTGCCATACAGCTGGCTCTTTCTTCTCTCTTCATTTCCCTCAGGGTCTCTGATGTAGCACTGATAGGGGGAGTTGTGGGAAAGGGAAAAGGTGGCTAAACACCTTTTAGTGAAGCTTGAAACGATGACACTGCAACCAGGTAATCTCATCTGGGTCCTAGTTACAGGTAGGTAGCCGTGTTGGTCTGACGTAGTCAAAACAAAATTAAAAAACGAAAAGCTCATACCTATGACAAAACTTGTTGTTGTTGTTGTTTAGTCGTTTAGTCGTGTCCGACTCTTCGTGACCCCCTGGACCATAGCACGCCAGGCACTCCTGTCTTCCACTGCCTCCCACAGTTTGGTCAAACTCATGTTCGTAGCTTCGAGAACACTGTCCAACCATCTCATCCTCTGTCGTCCCCTTCTCCTAGTGCCCTCAATCATTCCCAACATCAGAGTCTTTTCCAGGGAGTCTTCTCTTCTCATGAGGTGGCCAAAGTATTGGAGCCTCAGCTTCAGGATCTGTCCTTCCAGTGAGCATTCAGGGCTGATTTCCTTCAGAATGGATAGGTTTGATCTTCTTGCAGTCCATGGGACTCTCAAGAGTCTTCTCCAGCACCATAATTCAAAAGCATCAATTCTTCAGCGATCAGCCTTCTTTATGGTCCAGCTCTCACTTCCATACATCACTACTGGGAAAACCATAGCTTTAACTATACGGACCTTTGTCGGCAAGGTGATGTCTCTGCTTTTTAAGATGCTGTCTAGGTTTGTCATTGCTTTTCTCCCAAGAAGCAGGCGTCTTTTAATTTCGTGACTGCTGTCACCATCTGCAGTGATCAAGGAGCCCAAGAAAGTAAAATCTCTCACTGCCTCCATTTCTTCCCCTTCTATTTGCCAGGAGGTGATGGGACCAGTGGCCATGATCTTGGGTTTTTTTGATGTTCAGCTTCAGACCATATTTTGCGCTCTCCTCTTTCACCCTCATTAAAAGGTTCTTTAATTCCTCCTCACTTTCTGCCAACAAGGTTGTGTCATCTGCATACCTGAGGTTGTTGATATTTCTTCTGGCAATCTTAATTCCGGCTTGGGATTCATCCAGTCCAGCCTTTCGCAGGATGAATTCTGCATATAAGTTAAATAAGCAGGGAGACAATATACAACCTTGTTGTACTCCTTTCCCAATTTTGAACCAATCAGTTGCAATGACAAACTTAGTTGGTCTCTAAGGTGCTGCTGGAAGGAATTTTTTATTTTGTTTCATCTGGGTCCATCAGAGGATGTGTACTGCTTCCTTAGATCTTGAGCTGACCCTCCACAGGCCATGGGCTCCACGGCAGAGCATCAGCCTTACCTGCAGGAGGTCACAGGTTGAATGTTTCCTGCCTGAAATCTTAAGAGAGTAGCTGGCAGTCATTGGAGACAATACTGAGCTGCTGAGGCACAGTTGCCAATCGTCTAGCTCATTATATGGCAGCTTCATCTATTCCTAACCAGGCAAGAGTAAAATGGGAAACCACCTTTGGCAGGGGAGACTCCTGAAAAGGGAACTGTATCAGCAATTCAAGGCTGTGTGTTACACTGTTGCCTTGAAAATAATTCGCTTGCGGACAGTGTGAGTCACTGACAAGGATAGGGTTGCCAGACTCAATAGAGGACAGGACTTCTGTGCCTTTAATTGCCCTGCTCTCTTTTGAGTCTGGAAACCTTAAGGAGAAACCAGCAGACCCTTTGTTTAATTTCCAAGCAAAGGGTCTGCTGATTTCTCTTTTAAGGCTTCCAGACTCAAAAGAGAGCAGGGCAATTAAAGGCACAGAAGTCCTGTCCTCTATTGAGTCTGGCAACCCTAGACAAGGATGCATGCGAGGGATGATAAGCAAGACCAGCCTTGACCAAACTACCAGCTTCACCTCCCCACTTGTCTTAAAAGAGCTGCCAGGAGTCTATGGCCAACAATACAGAATGGTCCAATGGATCCCAGTGTGATTATCTACATGCCAGCAGGAAGGCAGGACTAATTATTCCTGGCTTGAGCAAGGTGTGACAGGGATAGAGAGCAGTTTAATGGAGACGGCACACCTTTCTTGAGGTTTTTTGTGGCCCTGGACATGGGCGAGGGAGAAACAATAATACTTGGCACCAGTTCAAAGCATTTCACATGCACTTCTTAGGAATCCCTGCAAGAGCCCCATAGATTATCCCGATTAAATATGGAAGGCTGGAGTGGCTTTATGAAAGCACTTTATGAAACAACCTGCTAAGTTCACAACTAAGGTGAGGTCTGAATCAAAATCCCATGGCTCATACAGCTGGCAACTATCATATGCTTGCTCTGAGAAGGTTTGCCAAGACATGAGCACAATCCAGACCCAGCTGCAGTAGTGAGTTCCCCTGTTTATTTACTTATAAAACCATTTCTATGTCACCGGGCCACCCTGCCACAAAACATCATGGCTATTTGCAATGTTCAAACATAAAAAAAGTACAGGTCATGAGGTCTGTTGGCACAAAATGACCACTCCCCACACCAGATTTGGGGGGGGGGACTTTTCCATGGTTGTGCACAGCCCCTAGGATCCCCAGTGTGGCTTCTGGTAGTTCGGACTGGCTTCATCCTCCCCAGGGGTCCCCCAATCTCGCCTGGGGAAGCTTTGCCAGGGGATTGGCCAGGTAAGGGGAGGGACCGCCCTCCCCACACAACAGAAGGTGTAGCTTACCTGGGAAGCGGCAGTCGGCTCCAGAGCTTCTCCCACCCTCCACTCCCTCAATTAAGTCTTCTTTTACAGGTTACCCTCTTCTCCATAGGTACGCAGGCGCTGCTATGTCAAGGTCACTGTTGAAGGGCCAGAAAGGAATTTTCCTGCATTGGGAGGTTTCGCCTTTCCCGTAGCAAAACATCACAACTTTGGTGGTTTCAGGCCTTGGGCGGAATCCTTTAGTCTATTTTCCTAAATGGGGGGCGGGGGAGGGAAGCAGTGTCCCACGCCCCCTTTGTGGCGTTGATACCAGGGTTCCCCATTAAAGGGGTCTTGAGGGGAGGCATTGGCCATACGCCGAGAGGTTGTCATTGCTCTCCCCTCCAGCAGCGGCGAACAGGGGGCGGGCTCTCTGCTTGAACATATGCTCTCCAGAGCCAGCCCAACCCCCACACATTCTAGAGAACCCTGAAGTCCCCCAGATCCCCGGCTGGGGACTGGAAAGGGTAAACGCCCAATGCCCGAGCCAAGGTCTCCCTACACCTGAATGTTAATAAAGTTGTGGCCAATTTTAATCCCATAGCAAGGGCCCCGAGTCATTATTCCGCTCGGGGGTCGCCTGGGGTTTGGGGGACTCCGCCTGTCCACACAAAGGTATCCAAAAGGCACCTGAAAGTCAAAGGGGAGGCGGCCTGCCCAATTTCTGCTGGAAGAGTGTTCCACAACATGTGAACAACATTGTGAATTGTCCAAACTCTATCTGAGGCCAGTTGGGCCTCCACAACAGGAGGGACCACTAACAGTGCTCCTCTGGATGCTGAGGTGGTCCTTAAGGTCACCTGGGCCCAAGTTGTTCAGGGCTCTGTAGAGCAACACAGGAACTTCAAATATGGCCCAGGAGCATAAAGGAAGGGCCCAATCCATTTTATTGCCAGGGCAAAAAGTGGGAAGGGGTGTTTTTTTCCAAACTGAGGGCCTTCAGGGAGCTACATGACAGTAGCGGGCAGGGACACCTACATAAGCTTCCACAGCAGGGTGGGGAGCAAGGGGGCAGTGTGCCGGCCTCTCACCTCACTTGGATTGCTGGCTTTCATTTGTTTTGAAGCATGTTTCTAACATTTGTGGAACCTGAGATATGAGGGGAAATGTACAGGCACTATTCTTCTAAAAAAAATGTAAAAAATTAGCCTGTGTTCCCTTTCAGTTTCTTACTGACCTCCCCACAGGAGAAAAAATCCCATGGATGCATCTCTCTCTCTCTCTCTCCCTCTCTCTCTCCCTCTCCCTCTCCCTCTCCCTCTCCCTCTCCCTCCCCTTCCCACATGCATTCCTACACATTCACACACAGTGCATGCCCTATGCCCTCCAACATTTCTTTGATGAAAATAGGGACGCCCCTTTCCACAATGATAATTTTACTATTTACACCCAACATATCTTATTGGGTTGCCCCAGCCACTCTGGGCAGCTTCCAACATATATAAAAATATAATAAAACATTAAACATTTTAAAAACCTCCCATATACAAGATTGCCTTCTGATGGCTTGGGGTTGGATAACTCCATACCCTCCAACATTTCTCCAATGAAAATAGGGACATCCTAAGGAAAAGTGGGACATTCCAGAATCAAATCAGAAACCAGCATGGCTTCTCTAAAACAGGGACGTCCCTGGAAAATAGTGACACTTGGAAAATAGTGACACTTCTCGGTTGTGGCACCCACCCTGGGGAACGCCCTCCCACCAGCTGTCAAAGAGAAAAACAACTACCAGACTTTTGCATGTGGAAACCTTTTAACCACCCCCAAGAAATAATTTCAGACTAGACTCAATTTTGGGGTTTGGTTTTTGGCAGAATTTAGGCCTAAACTTTATTGATTACAATCAAGTTGAGTGGTTGCATAGGCTCTGGTTTGACTAGCTCCCTGCACCCTTGCAGGCAGCACTGACCCTGGGCACCAACCATAGGTCAGCCTCGGGTGAACACCTGGGACAGTGGCAAGCAGGAGCCCTGCTTGGCCTCCACCCAGAAGAGCCCTGGACTCAGGCTCCTAAGGCACAACCCCTCACAGGGAAGACCAACCATGAGTCTGGGATTACTTCTTAAAGGAATACCCAACACATAGGGTATCCATAGGGTATCCTTTAAGGCTATCCAAACTGTCCCACCCACAATACAGGGTCTGGTTGCCAGGTTGCACCGCAACACGTGCCCTCTGTTAGGGAGGACCCGATTCAGAAGACATCTGTATATAGCTCTGTTTAGGGAAGCTTTTAATGTTTAACAGACCACTGTACAGTGGTACCTCGGGTTACAAAGCTTCAGGTTACAAATGCTTCAGGTTACAGACTCCGCTAACCCAGAAATACGTAGTACCTCGGGTTAAGAACTTTGCTTCAGGGTGAGAACAGAAATCGTGCTCCAGTGGCGCGGTGGCAACAGGAGTCCCCATTAGCTAAAGTGGTGCTTCAGGTTAAGAACAGTTTCAGGTTAAGAACGGACCTCCAGAATGAATTAAGTTCTTAACCAGAGGTACCACTGTATTTTAATATTTTGTTGGAAGCTGCCCAGAGTGGCTAGGGAAACCCAGCCAGATGGGCAGGGTATAAATAATAAATTATTGGCTTCTGGTTCATCGCCTGAGCTGACCGGTGGGGTTTCTCTCGAGCTCCGAGGGAACCCAGCTTTGCGAGGGGGGGAGCCATGAGAGTGACGTGGACCCCTGAAAGAGCCCTAGATCGAGCGTTCTGGGGACGAAGTGCCCGGCGGAGCTCCAAAAGCGACTCTTCTACTCCCCGGTAAGCTCCATTAGGAGCCCCGGAGAGAGTGGATAGGTAGTTGTGGGAGCCATTTCGAGCATCAGTGTTACCCTTGCAAAGTGAAGCTTCGTGCCGGCGGCGGAGAGCGGTGGATTTTTCCAATTAGAAGATCTGGTTACATTGGGCACCGTGAGTAAAAGGACTAAAAAAAACTTCTTAAGTAAAACTTCTTAAGTTTCTTAAGTAAAAGATTTGGTCACGGTAGGAGCTTGTAAAAGGAAGCCAGGCTCCTCCATTGTGTGAACAGAGAAGCAGTAATTTGACCCCTGGCTGACAGGGTGAAAGGAAACAATCAATTTACCAAGAATTTTACTTTTAAACTCTCTCCTGGAGCAGGCAAGGGGAGAGGTGTGAATTGTTTTAAAGAGCCTGTAAAACTTCAAAGGAAAGTCTAAGGAAAGTCCCCCGAAGCTGGATCTGGATGCCTGTGTGGATCAGTGAATGAATTGGATTTGTTTATTTTAAAGTGAATTTGAAGATGTGTTCATGACTGTGGATAAAGATTTTGAGTTATAATCACAAGAATTAAAAAGGGGAAAGATACCCAGAGTGGACATTAAAATGGCGATTGAGTCTTGGAAATATGACTCCTGTCTCTTCCGATTTGGTTATCTGCAGTTCTCCCATGGAATTTGAAAAGGCAAAAATGCCTCTAGACTCAACATCACCACAAGTTCTTTTGGAACTTTCAGACATTAAACAGGAACAGGCTGGGATTATTAAGCATCTGCGTGAAGCTAATAACCAAGTGAAGAAAGTGAAAGGAACTGCCTGGACATTGAATCTGGAGAAGTGGTAGTATTGGACCATGCAGAGGCACAAAAGGAGCAATTATTA
This sequence comes from Zootoca vivipara, assembly GCF_963506605.1. NCBI lineage: Eukaryota > Metazoa > Chordata > Lepidosauria > Squamata > Lacertidae > Zootoca > Zootoca vivipara. Next base: position 4,583,698 of record NC_083285.1, read on the forward strand.
ACTTTAGATAATGCCACAAATAACAAAATACCTAAGTGCTGCAAAGAAGAGGAGGAAGAAGATTGGAATGTTTCACAAGTGGGAGATGTGGAACAGGATTTAGAAGTAAACCAAGGGCTTCTCGAGGGGGAACCAGATGGTATTGTTGCTCTCCTAGTGAGAGAGGGAGAGCAAGGTACATGCTGTGAAAATGGGAAGGTAGAGGGAGGGTGTTGAGTAACAGGTGGGAAAGGGAAGACACTACAAAGAGGGCTTTAAAAAGTTAGATTCTGGAAAAGGGTGGGAGTGGGTTAAAAGATTTAAATGCTTGATGTTAGGATGGATTGATTGGAAGGTCCGACACTGGAATGAACTACGGAATTCGCTGAGACACCTAGACATCTAGATCTAGGAGAGGGGGGATGAAGTATTCTGAGTTTGTTTAAAGGTATTATGAGAAAAGATTTAAGATTATGAATTGTGAATCATTGTTGGTAAAAATTTAAGCTAAGGGGAGAAATAATAGAAAGATTAGATATTGGGGAAAAAATTTTATAGATATGAATTAATTGTTTGAATGTTAATAATATAAATTTGGGATTTATACATTGGAATTGAATTGAAATGTTTAGAGATAATTGTAAAAAGAGGTTTAAAATATCGTGAAAACTGCTTAAAGGATAATTTTAATAGGGACCCAATAAGGGGAGATCTGGGGAAGTCCACAATGTGATGGCAAAGTTAAGAGTAATAGGTTTTTATTTTGTTTTTGTTGCTGTTGCTGTTTTGTTTCCTTGTTTTTGTTTGGTATTTTTGCTGTTTTTGTGATGGTTTTCTTTTCTTTTTATGTGTTGGTAAACCATTCTGAATTGGTGGATTATTAATGTGAATTGATTGTTATTGTTCTCTTTATAAAATTACCGTATATTCCGGCGTATAAGACGACTGGGCGTATAAGACAACCCCCAACTTTTCCAGTTAAAATATAGAGTTTGGGATATACTCGCCGTATAAGAAATGCGACCCAGCGTATAAGACGACCCCTGACTTTTGAGAAGATTTTCCTGGGTTAAAAAGTAGTCTTATACGCAGGAATATACATTAATAAATATATTTCAAAAATAAATAATAAATTGTTGTTGTTATTGGAAAGTCTCACACAAAGCCATGTTCACACATTACTCTCTCTCTCTCTCTCTCTCTCTCTCTCTCTCTCTCTCTCTCTCTCTGTGTGTGTGTGTGTGTGTAGTGATCTTTGTGGAGATGCCAACATAGTATTTTTCCATGTTTCTGTATATGCTGTAAGCCACCCTGAGTGGCTCGGGAAACCCAGACAGATGGGTGGGGTATAAATAATAAAATATTTATTAATAATATTATGTGGGGAAGGAAGGGTTATTCCATTCCTACTAACTGTAGTCTCCACAAAGCTCTCCCCCCCCCCTTCATGTGGCAATTAAATTTGAAAACAATTACCATGAATATTCAAGCCTAATCGCCACACTGAACGGGGTGGGCAGCGGAGGGTCACAGTGCGTACAAAGGAAGGCGTAATACTATTTAAAATCCACCCCAAGCTCTGCCCTCATCCAAATGATCTGCATGGAAATTAGGTTTAAGATCAGCTTCCAATGGAGAAGCCTCATTGCTGTGCCCGGAGCAAGCCAAGAAGGGAAGTCTGTAGGCTGGATTGCGGGTTGCGGGCAGATATATAAGCCACATCCAGCCCTCAGGACTGAAGTAAACATAAATGTAAAGATGAAATAACTTCTTTAGATACGGAGAGCAAACACCAGAGAAATGAATGAGCTATGCCTAAACAGCATACTTAGAAATATTTGTGCCCATTTCCCCTCATGTTATTGGAGGAAAGGTAACAAGAGGCAAGGCTGTGTTCACATTGTTCCATTTTGTGTACCAAAGCACGGTGTGGGGACTGATGGATTGCACAGCCTTAGGTGCTACAATGGGAATGGATGTGTTCCGGAAATTAGGTGTTCTTTAAATGGCCCTTTCCCACCGCCCTTTTGTAAATACACCAGTTAACTGCAATCTTTTCTGAAGGCTTACACCCAGACCTACTGCAAGCCTAGGAGGATAAATGCCAGCTGCCTTGAAGCAACAGGAAAGCCTCATTTCCCTCCTCTCAAAATAAGACCGGAAAACGTACCTCAGGAGCAGCACAAACAGCTAATGGTTAATCCCCAGCCTTGATCATCTGGTCCAAAGGTTAGTGGCTTTTTTCCTCCATAAATGTCCTCAAAGCTATATGAGGAGCTCCATTCAGAACCTTTGCCACAAATTGTCCTAAATTTTATGTGTAAACCAGGGTGTGTTGGGGGGGGGGGGTTAGTAGTTAACTGTTTATGGAATATTCCTGCTGGTTAGTTTGCACAAATTTGCATGGAGGTTAAACAACATTGGGTATTTACTGAGTGTTCCTTCTGATTTGTTTGTAAGGAGGTTATATGATAAGGCATCAAGCGATCATTACCCGTTAATTTCCAGAGCATTTCCCCTTCTCTTTCCTTTTTGTGAGATGTCAGAGTGTGAGGTTGGGGAGGGGGGGGCAGTTTTGCTGTGTAAGATGCCAAATCAATCTTAGCTGAATGACCTGAATTTGTTGGCATGAGATTGAACCCCCACCTGAAAATAGTTTCTGCCTGGAAGCACCCTAAATGCAGGATTTATGTGCCTTTGAATTGCTAGACAAACTTCGGTGGATCCAGAATACGGCAGCAAGATTGCAGGCTGGTCAAGATGAAATTGGTGTGTACTTTAACATTGTCATTGGCTTCAGTCACAGGTGGCTGGTGCCCAGTAGAACTGGTAGGGCATAAAGCAGAAAGATGGCGCTAGAGTCAGTGACAGGCAAAGTCAACTGATTCTAATGTTGTCCCCATTTTCATAGAATCGTAGGATTGTGAAGTGGAAGAGACCCCAAGAGTCATCTAGTCCAACCTCAGGAATCTCAGCTAGATCATACATGACAAATGGCCACCCAACCTTTGCTTAAAAACCTCCAAGGAAGGAGAGTCCATCACCACTTGTGGGAATCCATACCACTGTCAAACAGCTCTTACTGTCTGAAAGTCATTCCTGATGTTTAGTTGGAATCTACTTTATTTTAATTTGAATCCATTGGTTCTGGCGCTAACCTCATGAGCAGGAGAAAACAAGGTTGCTCCATCTTCCATGTGACAGCCGTTGCGATATTTGAAGATAGCTATCATATTTCCTTATCAGGCAAATTGCCCCAACCATTTCTCATAAGGCTTGGTTTCCAGAACTATCATCTTTGTCACCTTCCTATGTACACATTCCAATTTGTTAACATCCTTCTTAAATTGTGATGCCCAGAACTGGGCACAGCATTCCAGGTGTGGTCTGAACAAGGCAGAATCTGAAGAAGTGTGCATGCACATGAAAGCTCATACCAACGACAAACTTAGTTGGTCTCTAAGGCGCTACTGGAAGGAATTTTTAAATTTTGCTTCGACTACGTCAGACCAACACGGTTACCTACCTGTAACTAGAGTGGTACTACCAGCATTACTTCCCTTGATCTGGATGCTTCTGTTGATGGTGTCTAGAATAACATTAGCTTCTTCTTTTTTTGCTGCTGCTGCATCATGTTAAGCTTGTGGTCTACCAAGACTCCTAGATCCTTTTCACATGTATTTCACATGTCTTAAGTATATTTGGTGCCCTGGCGCCGTGGTGCGATGGATCCCTCCAGCGCCCCCGCCCCGCTCCGTTTCCCAGCACGACGGGCGGGTGGAGCTGCGCTGCCGGGCTGGCGGGCGCAGCACACAGTGAGGCTGCCAGGGGGGCAGCTCCGTGGCAGGCGGGCGCAGCTCAGCAGCGGGCAGGTGGGCGCAGCTGTGCAGCGCCCCCTGGCGGGCGGGCGCTCTGGCGCCCTGTGCCACCCAGCCTGGCCGTAGGGCCGGCCCTGCACATGTACTGCTAGTAAGCCAGGTGTCCCTCATCTTATAGTTGTGCAGCTGGTTCTTCCTGCCTAAGTGTAAAACCTTACATTTGTCCCTACTGAAATTCATTTTGTTAGTTTTCGCCCAGCTCTTCAATCTGTTAAGGTCATCTTGAATCCCAATTCTATCTTTTCTGGCAATGGGTCTCCCTCCCAGTTTGGTGTCATCTGCAAATTCGATAGACAGCCCCTTGATACCCTCACGCTAGTTATTTATAAAGCTGTTGAAGTTATTATTATAAAGTTATTTATAAAGCCCAGGGTGGAACCCTGCGGCACCCCACTTGTTGCTTGTTTCTACGATGATGAGGAACCATTGATTAGCCAGTTCCACCTTCTGGACTAGTTATAAGAAAAAGGCAGACATGTGGGGTCTGAAAGAGACCAGAATGATGTTGATGTGGCAGTGCCCCATTGCCCTAATGAACCAGCCTCTTGACTTGTGTGCTTATCTGAACTTTTGTAGAGGCCCGCCCACCTGTCCCTTTTAATATCTACTGTCATGAACTGAGTGAATTAGGCCTATGGTCCCAGGAGAAGCTGCAGGATCAAGAGTGGGAAGAATCCATAAATGAAAGCCTGGCTAAATCCAGATGGTTACAGGAATTAAGACAGCAAGTGTTTAGTTTCAGGGAATTGCATCTCATATACATAATTCTTTGACCTATTTCCAACCTAAGCAACTGCTGCTGGAGGAGTGAAATCAAAATCCAAATAGGATTTTTGAAGTGATTAATTAGACGAGGTGGAGAGAATATTCTGGGCATGTAATGCACTCTTCAGATTACTGTCTGGGTACCGAGATGACTGCTACCTGCAACTACAAACTGGTTATATCATGCAGTGGTTATGTGTATGGGCTGTAAACTGGAAAAGGTAAAGGGGCCCCTGACCATTAGGTCCAGTTGTGACCGACTCTGGAGTTGCGGCGCTCATCTCACGTTACTGGCCGAGGGAGCCGGCGTACAGCTTCCAGGTCATGTGGCCAGCATGACAAAGACACTTCTGGTGAACCAGAGCAGCACACGGAAACGCCGTTTACCTTCCCGCCGGAGCAGTACCTATTTATCTACTTGCACTTTGACGTGCTTTTGAACTGCTAGGTTGGCAGGAGCTGGGACCGAGCAACAGGAGCTCACCCCGTCGCGGGGATTCGAACCGCTGACCTTCTGATTGGCAAGCCCTAGGCTCTGTGGTTTAACCCACAGCGCCACCCGTGCTGGAAAAGGGGATGGGCAAATCTGTCAATTTCACTTTATCTCCATTTCTCATTTTTCCAATTCTGTTCTCCACATTTCCGCATCAGTTTTCAATGTTTCCTCTTTCTTTTTTAAACATTTACAGCTCCCTAGCTGTAAATTCTTAATCAAATTTCACATCAGTTGTAAATTGAACACTCAGATTCTTACTAAGTACACAATATGAGAATAACAAAATTTGCATGGTGTTGTTGTTTAAAAATTAAATACTAGTTGGAGATGGTCAGTAGTCTTCCCCACAATGTGAAGGGAGAAGATGTTTAAGTTGTCCTCCTCCTGTTGAGATATTGGGATAAAACTTGCCACTGGTGCCATTTCATGCAGGCAGGGAATGTTTTTTACTAAGATGAGGTGAAGATAGCTACTGCCGTCTGTTCTAGTTTAATTTGTTTTTTTAATAGTTTTAGCTGCCTCAGCAGTGTTAATTGTAACATACAGGCAAGGAGTGTATCAGTTTTATCTGTTTTACTTCTATGTGGGTTTAATGGCCATTTTAATTGGAGGACAGGTGCTGGGAAAATAGCTGCTTCAGCTCAGTTTTCAGCTGATAAGGAACGCTTAACCACCCATCTTGCCTGAAGGGTACTCTGCCGTTCTGACACTTTCATCATGATTAACATGCTAGCACAGATCTTCAGTGCTTCAAACAAGTCTTCCAGAACTCCATTGCCAAATTTAATCCAGACGTTTATACTGAACTATTGATTCGGCAACTGGAACAAGGAAGGCGGAGGTAACTGCAAAGCAATTGTGGCAAAAGGTACTTAATCTGTTTTATATGGACAGCCCTGATCCTTTACATGGCAGGTGTGCAAGGAATGGGGCTGGAGGTGCCTTCTTCAAAATAAGAGAATTTGCTGCATACTCCTCTAATGAAAGGTTAGTTAACTACGGTAGTCAATCGATCTGGATTTATTAGGAGCTGATACATATGCTCCCAGGCAAATGCCAACTTCTTCCATATAATGAAACATCAACTATGTATAATAATAATCTTGGCATAATAGTCTTGGCCACAACAGAGACTGAAACTCCCTCACTATGGGAAATTTTATGCAACCAATGTCTCCTGTCTAAACAAACAGCAAATCTTTAGCAGAACGGACACATTGGAAAAAGAAGTTTCAGGTTTGAATGCCATAAATGGTACATTGGCCAGGTTAGTGGAGACAACAAATTATCACTCTTTAAAGCCCTAAATGGCCTTGGTCCAGTATACCTGAAGGAGCGTCTCCACCTCCATCATTCTGCTCGGACACTGAGGTCCAGCACCAAGGGCCTTCTAGCAGTTCCCTCGTTGCGAGAAGCCAAGTTGCAGGGAACTAGGCAGAGGGCCTTCTCGGTGGTGGCGCCCGCCCTGTGGAATGCCCTCCCAACAGATGTCAAAGAGGAAAACAGCTACCAGACTTTTAGAAGACATCTGAAGGCAGCCCTGTTCAGGGAGGCTTTTAATGTTTAATAGATTATTGTGTTTTATTTATCTGTTGGAAGCCGCCCAGAGTGGCTGGGGAAACCCGGCCAGATGGGCGGGGTATAAATAATAAATTATTATTATTATTATTATTATTATTATTATTATTATTATTATTTATTATTATTATTATTATCACCACAGAAAAGACCTACCAACAAAGAAACTGAAGTTACTGAAGTTTTGAAGGTACATCAAGATGGAGATGGGTCTGAGCTCAGTAAGTCCCTATGTAATACAGTAGCAAAACAATTAAATGATATCAATCAAGATCCAAACCTGAACTCAGAAACTTGCTTTTACATCAGTATGAATGCTCAAGAGATGGGGTTGGAGGAGTCGCTTTCCATTCTTAACCTAACCCCTCCAGATCCAAGGCTAGTATAGATAGTAGATTAATAGAGTGACCACCCACTTGCTACCTTCCAAGGAAATGATCTCAGCCCTTCACCTAATCTGATTTGTTCAAGCCCCAATCGGGCGTGTTTTGATGGAACTTTGGGGGTTTCAGATTGACACACCTCATTTCCTGCCCTACAGTGAAGACAGGAGGGGAAAGCAGCAAAGAGTAGATGAATAAACATAGGCCTACTTGGAAAGGAACTGAACGGGGGGGGGGGGAGTCCAAATTCCAATGGTGATTCTTCTAGGAAGAGGGCCCTAGATGATCTCCCGGTGGTCATTCATAATGGGCCAGTGAAGAAATCCAGCGGAATAAGGAAAACCAGAATCTGAACCGATGTATGGAATACATTTTGGTTTCTAATTCATATCTTTGCTGACAGAGAGCTGTTATTAAAATTAAAAGGTTGTTCAAATAACCCACCCACCCAATGGCAAGTTGTACTAACTAGAGAAAGAGAATTGCGATCTGGAAAAGGCAACTTGAGAGAAAAGAGCAGAAGATTTTTGAGCCATAAGACTCCTGAATTTGTTACCCATCCTAATAATATCCAGATATGCTCCAATAGAAAAGAAGGGAAGATTTGTGATAGATTATTATTATTATTATTATGTGTGGGGGTGTTGTTGTTTTTTGATAATTTTATACATATAAAACATAACCATGCTTGATGTTCCTGGTTTCGGATAGTCCCTGTCAGTTTCGCCATCTCCACTTACTCCATCAGTTTCATCTGCCATTCTTCCTTTTTTGGTATTTCTCCTTCCTTTCATCTCTATGCTAGTAGCATTCTCTCTGCCGTTCTTGCATGCATAAAAAGTCTTTTATCTTCTCTTGGTATTAAGTGCACCTATTAAGTAAGAAGGCTTCTGGTTTTTTAACAAATGTTATTTTTAAACATTTCCCTTAGTTCATTATATATCATTTGCCAGAAACCCTTTACCAATGTACATGTCCACCACATATGGTAAAAACTACCCTCCTTCTCTTTACATTTCCAACACAATTTTGAACTTGTTTGGTACGTTTCAGCAATTTTACCAATGATATATCATCTTCATATAGTTTTCTTTCAATGAACAGCATGCAGTAAACTTTATTTCTTCTTTCCATAAGCTTTCCAAGATGAAAGTTGGATATTATACCCAAAATCTCTAGCCCAATGTATTATCACTCCCTTGACTCCTTCATCTTTTGTATGCCATTCTGAAAGTAATTTGTACATTTTTGATAACACTTTTACATTATTTTCCAACAGATCTATTTCAAACCTCAATCTCATTGTATCGAAACTTTTTTTATCAACCTTAAACCATACCTGCCAAGTCTCCCGCTGAAAAAAGCGGGATCAGCAGCGGCGCGGCACCGGACGTTGATTAGAAGCAACTTCCGGTGCCGCTCTGCCCATGTGTGGGCACTGGAAATTGGGCAGAGCAGCACCGGAAGTCGCTTCTACGCATGCCCGGTGGCTATCTTGGTGGTGGCCGCATGGCGATGGCCATCTTGGTGGTGCCCGCCGCCATGTGGCCACCACCAAGATGGCCACCGGGCATGCGTAGAAGCGACTTCCGGTGCCACTCTACCCGATTTCCGGTGCCTAGGCATAGGCAAAGCGGCACCCAAAATGGAGGCTCCCTGGCAGGTAGGAAATCCGGGGGATTTCTGGGATTTTTCTCCATTCGGGAGAACAGCGGGAAATGGATTAAAATCCAGGGGTTTCCCGTGAAAAACGGGATACCTGGCAGCTAAGCCTTAAACACATCATTTAATTGGTGATACTGAGGCCAGTCCATTAACAATTCTCTAATATCTTCAATTCAATTTTTTTCAATTTTAATTGGTTGGTTTCCTGCCTCTTTTAACAAATCTCTATAGGTGACCCACTCGCCTCTCATATTTACTTTTTTAACCGAAATTGCTACCAATGGAGAGAGCCACCATGGTGTTCTCCATTCTAATAAGTTCTTATACCTATCCCATACCTCGTAGATCAATTTTCTTAACAAATGGTGCAGGAATCTTTTATGTACTTTTGTTTTATCATACCACAAATATGCGTGCCACCCAAATCTATTATCATGACCTTCCAGGTCTAGTAAATCTGTATTTTTTAACAAAATCCATTCCCGCAATGAGCAGAGGCAGGACGCTTCATAATATAACTGCAGATCAGGCAGGGAAAAGCCTCCTCTTTCTTTAGAATCAGTTAGTAATTTATATTTTATTCTTGGTTTCTTCCTCTGCCAGATAAATCTAGATATTACTTTCTGCCATTTGTTATATTGGTCCAAATGCAAGAAATATGCCCAGGTTAGAGGCCCTACTAGCAATTTATTTTCCAGAAATCAAAGGGATTATCCATTAACAAATGCTCAAGAAAAGCCCAGACCTAGGGGTATTTATAGAAAAGCAAATTATTATGCCTTCAGCTGTCCTTTAAGATAACATTGCTGATTAGTAAACATCAAGAAAGGTCTTACCATTCTTTCCTGGAACTGTGTGGGTTGAGATAATTAAAAGGCAGTCAATGATTTTATTTGTATTTTTCAACAATTTTATATACGTAATATGTTTGGAAGAGACTTGGCCACCACAATATTTGTTTGAATGTCACAGAAAGCTGCCCTGGTCTGCGCGGTGACAAGAGATGCTGCGGAGACCAGCACAGCCTAGCGGAAGGCTGCACCAGCCTACACAAAGTGGGGAGACACGTGTGATGTCATGTGATGCATTTCGCACATATGATGTCATACATGCACTACACATGCTGGGCCTCCTCAATCTTGGGGGCAACCTGATGAATATCTTGTGCGCACACATCCACTAACCTGATATTCAATTTTAAGAAGACCAGTAACATGTTTGCCAATCCCATAATATACAGTTACAGGTGCTTAGCCACTTAATGGCTCTGGGCGAAGCATATGCTTCAACTTTGCCCTTTTATAAGGTGGTGTTAAATGTGAGCCACAGGGTTATCATTAAAAAGATGTAGGTGTGAAGTACTTTGAAAGTTATATAACTGCATGGCCTGCAATCCAACACACACTTACTTGGGAGTAAGCCCCACTGAACTCAATGCGGCTTGCTTTTCGGAGTAGGCATGATTTAGGATTGCAAGGCACTGTTGATTTAAACGTGAATTGATGCGGGGATTAATATTAAGTTTTCAAAGAAAAAGATTAAAGAGGCCAAAACTCTTTTAGGGTGGAGGTCATTTGTCGCAGGACACAAAATGTTCCTGTGACAGGAAATTCACGTCAAGCAATCTAAGACTTCGTTCAGCTTCCTCAGGGAGTCCTCATTTCACCAAGAGCTTCAGTTGCCAGTTTTCCTATTGCAAGCAATTCTCACCGATATAATTTATTTATTTCATAAATCTGCACACACAAAAACCTCAAAGCGACATACCAGGGATGAAACAGCAAAATCAAGAAAAAAAATCACAACCATGCTTTAAGACATACAAAAGTCAAAATACTAAAACAAATCAAAATTACCTCAAATTTCTAAGCATCTGGGTAGGCCTGTCCAAACAGGACTGATTTTAGCAGGCACCAACTTAGATCTCAAGAGGCAGGGAGTTCCAAAGTTGATGTGCTGCAACACTAAATGATCGAGTTCTTACAAACGCAGAAAGGGTATTCTGTGGCATCTGCAGTCGTGCCTGTTCTGCAGATTGAAGCGGTCAAGTGGGCACATGCGGAGTAAGGCGATCTTGTAGGTAAGCTAAGGGCTTTGTATGCTAATAGTAACACCGTAAACTTGGCCCTGTAGCAAATTGGCAACCCGTGCAGCTCTCTGAGTACACGTGTTACTTGCTGTCAAGGCCTCGCTCTTGTCAGCAATTGTGCTGCCGCATTCTGCACTAACTGAAGCTTCCAGACTGAACATGAAGCTCTTTTAGGATTAAGGTCTTTTGTCTCAGGACAATGTTCCTGCCTAGAGCTGAGCCCACAGATAATGTTGCAAGATTTGGAGCCCGGCAGCATCTAATGGCTAGCTGCATTCTGTTTTTGCATTCGCGTAGGAAGTAGGGATCAGGTGAGAGTTGCACAGAGGAGAGTTTCCTCAAGTTTCTCTATGGTAAGCACATAACCATAGGCATAACCCTTTGCTTTATTAGAGCAGGAATGTTGTGATGCAAGGAGGAAGAGCAATAGCACAACATCTGTTTTGCATACAGAAGGGCCTAGGTTCAAACCCAGCCTGAAATCCTTGAAAGCCACTGCCAGTTGTTGCCGTTGGTATCCCTCTGTCTCGAGAGACAATGGAGTGTGCCTCTGGGGGTGAAGTCAAACCAGAAACCAAAGTGACCTCCCTAGAGCACAAGCCTGGGCAGCCCAGACAGCAATACTACCCTCTCAGTTTCGCTGATATGGTCCAAAGGAAAGCAGAACAGCTTGGCTGCAGGAGTTGCTGGAAGGAGGCATACCAACCGTCTTAGGGACTCACCTCCAGATTTGTGTAGGGTTTACTCCATGGCCTTTTCCTCTCCCAAAGATTTCCTCAAGGCAGCAGAGAGATAGGGATGGGGTATATTCACAATGAGGGGAACTCATGATGTGACTGTCCTGAATTCAAAAAGTCTAACACCGTGTTGAGCTGGGCCCATACTCCTCGGAACGGAAATATGCAGTTCAGATATTCTTAAAGAAGGCTGTGCTGTATTCTGTCCATCTTCTTTTGCTGTCCTTAGATACTGGGTGACACCATATACCATCAGCAGAAAATATACCCCTAGAGGCCCAGAAATACATTCCAGCCTTGGAATGTAAATGTTGTTGGCACTGTGATCCCTGAAAATTATAGGTACAAAATAGCTTTAAGCAGCACTTAAATATATATATTCCGCACTGTTGTTTTACTATAAGTGTGCAATCTTCCTGTTTAAAAGACTGTGGAAAGCAAATCCTGTTGCAACTTGCAAGCATCAGTATTCAGTTCAATCACCAATAATGGATTGCACACTGCAAATTTAAGGAACATTCTGTATCCGGCATTGCCCTACCTACCCACACAGTGGTTCTTGGAAAGAGCATGTTGCATTGCCCCAGATGCTGATCGCCATTAACATTTCCTTCAAAATGGTACCTTTGTACTGTTTGCCACCCATTAAGCTTCTCCTGTTATGACCTTATGGTCAATTAAACTTTTTATTGGACTAGCCATAGGCCATGGCACCTGTCAGAGGTTATTACGGCTACTCCTGAGTAACGACTCTCCACAAACTTGTCTTTCAGAGTCTTTATTGGTGCACGTTATTTACAGTGTGATGAGCTGTCGGTTTCATGTCCTCTCATTCCGTGTCAGAATCCGGCACTGCCCCTTTTCGCCCCTTGGACCAACATAAGAGCCTGGGGACAGCGAATCTCCTCCCTTTTCTCCTCCTCCTTAATTCCGGTGCCGGGGGAAAGGGTCTACGCTCCGTCTTTTCCCTCTCCCCCCTTTCCGTCTCTCTCTCTTCCCGCCTGTGGAGCAGGGGCTCTTCCCTGCTGCCGGAGCCCTGGCTCTCTCTCTCTGCTTCCTGACTAGCTCCTTCAGACCCTCCGCTTCCCTGGCTGCTTGGGGAGGAGCTGCTCCTGATGATAGGGGGAGGTTCTCTATACTCTCTCCCCCTTACAACATCATTCAGAAGGAGAACCCAAAAAACTAACACAATAACCATAAAAATCACCTGGCACCACACACACAATAAAACCACGGTCATGGCTACTAAAACTATTTGTTGCGTTAGATAGAAGAGAATAGCAGAAGATTCTCAGATAAAATGTGCCAAATTAAATATCCGAATCCCCTTTGCAGTTGACCACTATTTTGTCTAGTTCCTTCCTCCTGATCTTCTTAGCTGCCAGTGCATGATGGATGGAGTGCTACGTTATAAGTAACAAAGTCATCGGTATCACTCAGCAACCATTTCACCCTTTCCACCCTATTCACATGTGTTCCATTTGTAAACAGGGATTTTATAAATCGGTCTCTTGGTTCTATATATAATGGGCATATGACCTTATGTAGCTGCAGCCTTAGGGCTTAGCTAGAAATGAGGAGAATCGTTTGCATTGGGAGGAATGCTCCAGATTTTCACCGGAATTAGCAGGACAGAGTCCGCTCCCCTCTGTCTACTCTGAAATAAATCCTTTTGAATTCAATGGGGCTTGCACCCAATTTGGATCACAATCTTCACCCCTTACCTCCAGGTGCTCAGGCAGAAAACAGGAGGGCCAGATCTCCCCTCACTGACAAGCACCAGCTTTGGCAGGTGGGTGGGACAACCCACCTGGCAGTCATCTGACATCATAAAGGCATCAGGTAATTGACAGCACTTCCCAAACACCTGGCACCAAGCACTGCTCAAAAGCTGTGCATGCAAGCCCTGTGCTTGACTTGCTCTGCACCTGATACCAGGTGGCTCTAATGAAAAGACACTGCAGACCAAATGGTGTGGAGGTTTTCCACATTCAAAGTTAGATATAGTTGTGTGGGTTGCCTGCTGTTCTTGTTTCAAAAAGCAATATGAGCATTTTGATTGAATGCAAAAGCACTTTGCTCAGATAATGTTTGTATTGCAAAATGCATATGCTGTATGTCAGTGATCCAGCTAGCATAAAGTGTGTCAGTTTGCCCAGCAATTATCTGCAGGTGTTTATCCCGCCATCTAGTGTCCAACAGCAGTAATTTATATATCAGATCATCAGATCATTTAATGACAGATTTAGGATATACAATTAAATTGGGTTTGGTGCACTTGTGCAACAGACCAACTAATGAAAAGAAACATGATTGAATATTTGTGGTAAGAAAAGAGCTGGGAAAGTGGGAATGATGGTGAGGCTATAGAACTGCAGTACAAACAAATCAGGATGAAGGCTGACTAAACCTGCAGGAGCTCTGACTTTGTTTTTCAGGGAGATAAGGACTGTCTCTAATTCATTTTTTAAAAAAAGACTCTTCTTTTAAGCAAGGCCACAGCCAAAAATAGGAAGCTGCTTTAAACTGAGATAATCCATCAGTAAAGCCATCCAAGACTGTGGAGGAGGCTTGGCAAAGTCAATCTTTGTGAAGTCTCATCCAGATTGATAGACGAATGTAGGGTTGCCATACGCATAGCTGGGATTCAGTCGTCGGAAACAATGCCTGGCCGTCAATCGCTCAAATGTCTGGGGTTTCGCTTATTGAAGTAGGGCAACCCTGGACAAAGGTGCATATCAGAACTTCATTACATACCTGCTTTTGCTGTTCCGACCCAGTTCTTGACCTAAAAGAGCTCTCAAAATGCATTTGAAAAGGTGTATTTTGAGAGAAAGCAACATAGAAAAACTCAATCTCAAGAGCCTCCGACACTTGGGGCTCGTGGGCACATTTCGCTTGGACTACTGCAATGCGCTCTATGTGGGGCTACCTTTGAAGGTGACCCGGACACTACAACTAATCCAGAATGTGGCAGCTAGAGTGGTGACTGGGAGTGGCCGCCGAGACCACATAACACCAGTCTTGAAACACCTACATTGGTTCCCAGTACGTTTCCAAGCACACTGACCTTTAAAGGTGCTGACCTTTAAAGCCCTAAACGGCCTCGGTCCAGTATACCTGAAGGAGCATCTCTACCCCCCATTGTTCTACTGAGGTCCAGCCCCGAGGTCCTTCTGGTGGTTCCCTCGCTGCGAGAAACCAAGTTACAGAGAACCAGGCAGAGGGCCTTCTTCGTAGTGGCACCTGGCCTGTGGAATGCCCTCCCACCAGATGTCAAAGAGAACAACAACTACCAGACTTTTAGAAGACACCTGAAGGCAGCCCTGTTTAGGGAAGCTTTTAATGTTTAATAGATTACTGTATTTAAAAATTTTGTTGGAAGCTGCCCAGAGTGGCTGGGAAGGCCCAGTCAGATGGGTGGGGTATTAATAATAATACGGTAATAATAATAATAATAATAATAATAATAATAATAATAATAATAATAATACTATTACTATATTTGCAAACCAGAGTGTATGTTGTGGGCATTATGCTCACTCTGCAACCACACATTCCCACTCTCTTGCCTCTCCCAAAATTAGGCTTGAAGAAAGCTGAGGTTCCAATGCTGTTGGGCCAAATCTGCCATGTCAGAGCCTTGCAGGGCCCCTGAAAAGAATTTGGCGAAGGCAGGAGACAAGGGGAGTGACCCAGGAGAGGGGACCAGTCATGCCACCCACAAGGCAGGAGCCAGGGGAGAAGGGAGAGTCAGGGCAGTCCAAGGCAGAGGAAGGCGCGCAGGATGTAGCAGAGGAAGAAGGGACAGTTCAGGCAATGGATGGGTCAGTATATCCCCCACCCCACAGTCTCCTGGAACCAGGAGAGGCTTGAAAAAGGCAGAGCACCAATGACTTCCATGCAGGAAATGTCTCAGGTGGTGGACACGCAGCCCATCAGAGGGGGGTATATAAGCCAAAGGAGCAGAGGGTCCCCACTGTTTCTGCAACTGCTCCCTAGGGCCCAGATCTGTGGACCACTCTCTACAGGCTAGAAGCAGGCATGTGTGTGTATCTGGAGCACCACAGAAGCTGCTGCAAAGGTTTCTCTTGCCAATAGAGAGTAAAATATCAGGTGTGCGCTTCTTCTTTATCTGGGATGGGCCGTGACATGCCACCCCACAGACACTCTATCCTAAATGATGATATCCCAGGATCCCCAGGCCCAGATTGTCATTTCAATTTGCTTAAAGTGAAGCCATGGGGAGATTTTCCAGTGTTTTGCTTTCAGTGAAAACAACTGAGTTCACACCTGTGGCTCAAAATGGCTTTTGGTGCATCAGCCATGGAAGACAATAGAGTCATCATTTCAAAATGTCATTTGTTGTGCAGGGTTTTTTGCAGGGGGCAGGGTTTTATGGTGTTTTAGATCTGCATGTTTCAAAAATGATTTAATTTTTTTTCCAAAATGGTATCCAGATAATACACCAGCATTTCTGATCAGGCAAGATGTCTGCAAAAAAACAAAAAAACAAAAAACCCCAGAATCATCTGTTCTCAAGTTTGCCCTGTGAAATGACAGGGTGAGTGAGAGTAGCGGATTGGAGGGGGAGAGAGCTCTTTTGTGACTGACAGGTTTAACTTCTAATCAGAGGAAATAAATTTTACCAGGGCTCTCCAACTGCAGAAGTTTGGGGAAGGGTTGTTGAAGTAATGTATCACTTTGGACTCAGCTAGATTGATAAAGAAAAAGTATTTTATGTGTGATACAACACTGTGACACCAGGTGGCGCTGTGGGGCCCCGTCTTTCCCTACTGGATTTCCATGTATGAGTTTACAACACGTTTAACTGAATTGCTTCTTTGACGTGTCTAGATCCAGCCTTTGTTCCTGTCTGTTTTGTGCTCTTTGCTAGTTCTGTTCATGGTTTGGGTAGCACTGGGCTTTCCAGTATTCCTGCCTGGGTGCCACAGGCTCACATTTCTGCTCGTGACAAATCTGGAGTTTACCGGTAGTTTATGTGAGTTTTGGTGCCAGCTGAGCAGAACAAAATCCTGAAGCTGTTTTGTTCCACTCATCTTAACTCCCTGGTCCCTGCACTCCTCTTTCTGAAATATTGCAGGTTACTCTTCTGGAGCATCTCTTCATTGAATGCCATGTTCATCACAGAACTTTTTGCTCCCCAAAAAAACACAGGGAGAGAAGGGATACAGACATACCTGCAGTTACGTTCATCGTAGGTTGCGTACAACATGGGTTACGAACGCGCCAAACCCAGAAGTGCTGGAACGGGTTACTTCCAGGTTCGGCGATTCGCACATGCGCAAACGCGCCGAATGAGATCACGCGCATGTGCAGAAGCACCGAATCTGCCAAGCATGCGCAGATTCTGCGCTTCAGGCTGCGTACTGCTCTGGATGTGAACGGGGCTCCGGAACGGATCCCGTTTGCATCCAGGTGTACCACTGTACCCCCAAAATCCACTTTAAAGCACCCACCACAGCCCCCTTTTATCTCTTTGGCAGGATTCTTTTTTTACCTAGGGGCACTTCTTTGATGTATATTACTATACAAATTGCTAACAAACAATAATAAAGTAAAGCTTATTGTGAGGACTAAGCCTTTACACGGGGACCCAGGTGGCGCTGTGGGTTAAACCACAGAGTCTAGGGCTTGCTGATCAGAAGGTCGGCGGTTCGAATCCCTGCAACGGGGGAGCTCCCGTTGCTCAGTCCCAGCTCCTGCCCACCTAGCAGTTCGAAAGCACATCAAAGTGCAAGTAGATAAATAGGGACCACTCCGGCGGGAAGGTAAACGGCGTTTCCGTGCGCTGCTCTGGTTCGCCAGAAGCAGCTTTGTTATGCTGGCCACATGACCTGGAAGCTGTCTGCGGACAAACGCCGGCTCCCTCGGCCTATAGAGCGAGATGAGCGCCGCAACCCCAGAGTCGGACACGACTGGACCTGATGGTCAGGGGCCCCTTTACCTTTACCTTTTAAGCCTTTGCACAAATATCTACATAAGAATGTTAAAAATCATTACCTATAACCTTAGCAATGACATATAACCTTAGCAATAAAATACCGTGTTTCTCATATTATAAGACACGTCTTATATTTATTTTTTCTTCAAAAAAACACACTATGGCTTATTTTCAAGGGATGTCTTATTTTTTTCCTCCTCCTCCTGCCGCGGCCGGCATTGCTGCTGCTCCTATCACTATGTCTTATTTTCGGGGTATGGCTTATATTCCTTGAATGCTTAAAAATCCTGCTATGGCTTATTTTATGGGGATGCCTTAAAATATGAGAAACAGGGTAAGAATAAAATACAATAAAAACAAATTATGAAGACAATAAAGGGGTCTTTTCCTTGTCAGCCAGAAATCTTTCCCTAGCTTTCATCGATTTCATCGCATAGACCGCTACCACATAGAAAATCTGTGGATTGGCATCAACTAATAAAAAATGTATGCGATCTTTGGGGTTAGGTATTGAATTGGGTATGATTTGCAGCATCCCACCTCTAAAGCTCGAATAGAGAGGACACAGAAGAAGGTAATTTATAAGGTCCTCTTTAGTTCTCAGGGGGCAAGGGATAACAAACAATAGGGATGATTAAGTGAGTTCTTTTTTAACCACTGCAAAGGCTGCCCTTGTGAGAAAAATCGCTACAGTTATCTTTCTGAAATTTGACAGGATCCATCTCTTCCAAAAAGGCAAATTTCATTAGTTTCTACCAAAAATGAAAGAATAATCTTCTATATATATAAAGTCCAAGTTGTCCCTGTGTCCAAGTTGTCCCATGTGTCCCTGGGGTACTGCGCATGTGCGCCAGGGACACAGGGATTGGACGGAGAGACAAGCAGGGACACAGGGATTGGACGCGCGCGTTCTCCCCCCCCAAACCCCTCTGCCTATGGTCAGACAACAGCCAACCGCCGCTCCGCCAACCCCCGCTCCGAAGCCCAGTCTCATGCTGGAGGTGCGCGGTGAGGCAGCGGGGGAGAGAAGCGCTCCCCCCGGCAGTATTGCCGCACACCGCCGGCATGGGACGGCGCTTCCTCGGCGAATGCCAGCAGGCAGACAGCCCGCCTGCCTGCCTTCCCCGAGGAAGCCGAAGCGGCAGCGGGCGCCGAGGGAAGCCGGCTTTGGCTTGGCGGCGGCGGGAAGAAGGGGAGGAATTCCTCCCCTTTTTCCTGCTGCCGCCAAGCCAGTCCCCGAGTCAAAGGGCGGCGCGGCGGGTGCTTTTCGCCGTTTGCCTCCCCCTGGGGGGAAGGCAAACGGCGAAAAGCCCCCGCTGCGGACTGGCTTGGTGGTGGCGGGAAGTCTTCCCCCCACCGCCAAGCCAGTCCCCGAGCCGAATTGTGGCGCGACGGGGTTTTTCGCCGTTTGCCTCCCCCTGGGGGGAAGGCAAACGGCGAAAAGCCCCCGCTGCGGACTGGCTTGGCGGTGGCGGGAAGTCTTCCCCCCACCGCCAAGCCAGTCCCCGAGCCGAATTGCGGCGCGGCGGGGTTTTTCGCCGTTTGCCTCCCCCTGGGGGGAAGGCAAACGGCGAAAAGCCCCCGCTGCGGACTGGCTTGGTGGTGGCGGGAAGACCCGCCACCGCCAAGCCAGTCCCGGAGCCGAATTGCGGCGCGGCGGGGTTTTTCGCCGTTTGCCTCCCCCTGGGGGGAAGGCAAATGGCGAAAAGCCCCCGCTGTGGACTGGCTTGGCGGTGGCGGGAAGAAGGGGAAAAATTCTCCCCTTCTTCCCCCCACCGCCAAGCCAGTCCCGGAGCCGAATTGCGGCGCGGAGGGGTTTTTCGTCGTTTGCCTCCCCCTGAGGGGAAGGCAAATGGCGAAAAGCCCCCGCTGTGGACTGGCTTGGCGGTGGCGGGAAGAAGGGGGAAAATCCTCCCCTTCTTCCCCCCACCGCCAAGCCAGTCCCCGAGCCGAAGTGCGGCGCGGCGGGGTTTTTCGTCGTTTGCCTCCCCCTGGGGGGAAGGCAAACGGCGAAAAGGCCCCCCCCGCCGCAATTCGGCTCAGTCCCCCACGCGCTTGGGTTTGGGGAAGCAGGCAGGGAGACGGCAACAGCCCGGGAAGCTGCCTGCTTCCCCGAGCCGTAGCGCATTGGGGGACAGAGCCAAAGATCGGCGGGCGCTGTTTGCTGGGGTTGACAAGCCCCGGCAAGCAGCGGCCGCCGATCTTCGTGTGACAGGCGGTGGGGAATGCAGGCAGGCAAGAGAGCAAGCGCCTGTCTGCCTGCCTGCCTTCCCCGCCACCAGTCCCCCGGTGCTTCGTGCAGCGCTGCTGGGTGCCGACCCGGCAGGCCGCTTCTTCTAGCGCCCGTTTTTAAACGGTATGAATTCCACTAGTAAATAATAAAAGTCCAGACAATTCATGGAACAAAAAACCCTGGACCTATTTCTCTGTCATTTGGATGGATGGAAAGGATACTGTGCCTGCAAATTCTAATACTCTGAAGGGGGTGGGAGTTGTTTCCAGATTTCCCTATAGTGCATGGGGGAGTCACCAAACTTTGCTTTTCGAAACTAGGATTTGGATGTGGAGTGAAACCAAACCAGGCAGCTTCTGAAGCACCAGACCAAATTGGCTGTTTTCTGAAGAATTGAGGTCCGAACCAAATCTTGTGGTCTGTTTGTAATTTTGAAAAATAAATGAAGCCCCTAAACATGCTTATCACTGCAAATAAGTTTCAAACAATGCAAATAAGGATGCAAAACCTCAGTGGCGTAGGCTGACTGGAAGCAAGGCAGGCAAGGCATGGGCAATTGCCACTCACATAATCAATCAATCAATAAACCTTTTATTGTCACTACACCACCTGTGTGCAGTGAAATTAAACGAGCCCCCGTCCCTCCATACACTCGGTCTTGTTTGCACTCTGTGTGCTTGTCGGAAGTCAATTGCACCACTATTGTTTCACTACTACAAACCGAACCTTGGTGCTATTGACGGTGACCCTTCGCTGGCGGAGGAGCTTAATCTCCTCTTTGCACGCTTCGAAAAGGAGCCACTAGAGACGGCTGTATTACAGCAACTAGCCCATAGCAGCCCCCCATTCACTGTAAAGGAGCATGAGGTGAGACAGGTAATGAGGATGGTGAATCCGAGGAAGGCTGCTGGACCTGATGGTATCACTGGACGGGTGTTGAGGGGCTGTGCAGATCAATTGACAAAGGTCTTTACTAAGATCTTCAGCAAGTCTTTACATCAGTCTATTGCCCCACCCTGCCTGAAATCATCAACTATTGTTCCTCTGCCTAAAAAAACCACAATTAGTAGTTTGAATGACTATAGACCAGTTGCACTGACTCCAATTATCATGAAGTGTTTTGAGAAACTAGTACGCGGTCACATTATTTCTTGTCTTCCATCGACTTTAGACAACTACCAATTTGCATACAGGTAGGTAGCCGTGTTGGTCTGGATCGAAGTAAAATAAAAAAATTCCTTCAGTAGCACCTTAAAGACCAACTAAGTTTTTATTTTGGTATGAGCTTTCGTGTGCATGCACACTTCTTCAGGTATCTGAAGAAGTGTGCATGCACACGAAAGCTCATACCAAAATAAAAACTTAGTTGGTCTTTAAGGTGCTACTGAAGGAATTTTTTTATTTTACCAATTTGCATACAGGGCAAATAGATCCACGGAAGGTGCTATCAACACCACTCTACATATTGCTCTGGAGCAGCTGGGGAGTTATGAGAGGCTGTTATTCATGGATTTTAGCTCTGCTTTCAACACCATCCTCCCCCATAGATTGATGTCCGAGCTAGAGGCGATTGGACTTTCTAACTCTATTTGTCTCTGGGTATTAAACTTTTTGTCAGATCGTTCACAGAGGGTTAGAGTAGGGTCATATATGTCCTCAGCAATTAGCCTTAACACTGGATCACCACAAGGCTGTGTATCGAGTCCCCTGGTCTATACCCTCTATACATATGACTGCACAGCCATCTATTCTAGCAACAAAATCATCAAGTTTGCTGACGACACTACAGTGGTGGGGCTCATCTCAGGAGGGGATGAATCCGCATATCAGGACGAGGTGGAGCGGTTTGGTGTGGAGAAAATAATCTGGCTCTTAATACTGCCAAGACTAAGGAAATGGTGATAGATTAGGGGGGGTAGCAGATATTCAGCCACTGTATATCTGAGGGGATCGGGTGGAGAGGGTGGCTGTATTCAAGTTTTTGGGAGCGACTATCGAGCAGGGTATGACTTGGAGTGCAAACACCACTGCTCTGGTAAAGAAGGCACAGCAGAGAACTCATTTCCTCAGACTTTTAAAGAACAATCTGAGTGAGAGACTGCTAGTGTCCTTCTACCGTGGCTCGATAGAGAGCATTATTACATATTGTATTTGTGCTTGGTTTTCCACTTGTACAGAAATGGAGTGGAAGATGCTCCAGGAGGTCATAAGCACAGCTGGAATGATTATTGGTCATCCCCTCCCATCTTTGGAAGTTCTATACAGCTCCCGTTGTCTCAAAAAAGTTTTAAAAAAAGATTTTACAGGATCCATCTCATCCGGGATATAGTCTTTTTGTACTACTGCCTTCGGGCAAGAGATATAGAACAATTAAATTAAGAACAAATAGACTAAAAAACATTTTCTACCCAAAAGCTATAACCATCTTAAATACTGTAACTAAATAATTGACCTGAAGAGTTGTGTAGGTATGTGAATGTGTGGTTGAAAATGTGTTTTTTGTTTTGTTTCTTGTTTTTTGTTTTTATGGGATAGCATCCAGTTTCATTGTAATTACACAATGACAATGATCTAATCCAGGGGTGGCCAACTCCCAAGTGACGGTGAGTTAAAAACTGGCAGTGATCTACTCCCTTTGGGGGGGGGGGTTCAGGTCAAAGTTGTTGAGCTTTTTTTTAGGAACGAAAGCCCTGTTTTTTGGGTTTCAGATGAGAGAGTTGTTGAGAAATTGTTGAGCTTTTTTTTAGCCAGGCCAAAGTAGTTGAGCTTCTATGGGGGGAGCCAGTGATCTACCACAGACGTCCAGTGATCTACCGGTAGATCACGATCTACCTGTTGGATGTGCCTGATCTAATCTAATCTATTCTAATTTTTGAATTATGGTGCTGGAGAAGACTCTTGAGAATCCCATGGACTGCAAGAAGATCAAACCTATCCATTCTGAAGGAAATCAGCCCTGAGTGCTCACTGGAAGGACAGATTGTGAAGCTGAGACGCCAGTACTTTGGCCACCTCATGAGAAGGGAAGAATCCTTGGAAAAGACCCTGATGTTGGGAAAGATTGAGGGCACTAGGAGAAGGGGACGACAGAGGACGGGATGGTTGGACAGTGTTCTCGAAGCTATGAACATGAGTTTGACCAAACTGCGGGAGGCAGTGCAAGACAGGAGTGCCTGGTGTGCTATGGTCCATGGGGTCACGAAGAGTCGGACACGACTAAACAACAACAACAACAATTCTAATTTTGTTTCCATTCAGAAGCCCAACACCTCACGGATAAAAACTGTTGTTTAACCTGTTGGTGTGGCTGACTATACTTCTGTATCTCCTGCCCAAAAGTAGTCCTGAGGCAGCGGACTCCTGCAATGTCATCTAGCGAACTCAGGGGACAGCCCATGATATCATGTGCTGTATTCACCACCCTCTGTAGGGACTTCCTGTCCGTGGCTGTCAAACCAGCGTACCACACTGTAATACAGTATGAAAGGACACTTTCTGTTGTGGACCGGTAGAAAGAGATCGTCAATTTTTGTTTGACATTGTTCTTACACAAGACCCTAAGGAAATGGAGTCTCTGTTGAGCCTTCCTAACCACCCACACTCAGGCTGCTTGGATGCTGCTGGGGTACCAGGTCTCTCCATTCCTGTGCAAAGACCCAGCTCCTGCTCTTACTGTGCACTGAATATTGCCTTCCATTGATAGCAGTTGCTAAGAGGGTCACTCTCATCCTAAACCTCTGCTGCCTTGTGGGACATCTTCAGGAGGAAAAAGAGGCCAAGGAGTAAACCCTACACAAATCCCAGAAGCCTTGTATGCCTCCTTCTGGCAACTCGCTTGCCGCCTGGGCAGCCCAGGACCTCCGTACATACTGCCCAGGCTTATGCCCCAGGGAGGTCACTTCAGTGCTACTGCCCCGGTGGTTTGACCTCACCCCAGAGGCACACTCTATTGCTTCTTGAGACAGTGGAATGCCAACACCATCAAGTATAGGTGTTAATAAAAAAAAATCCTTCAGTAGCACCTTAAAGACCAACTAAGTTTTTATTTTGGTATGAGCTTTCGTGTGCATGCACACTTCTTCAGATACACTTGAAACAGAAGAGCCAGACCCTTATGTATTTACAGAGGGTGGTGGGGGTGGGTGGGAATGGGTGGTGGGCTGATCAGCAGTCGTTAACAGCCATCAACAGGTTTACCACCAATGGAGTTGGGTTTGCCTGCTGACTGGGAGAGTCAATAGCAAAGGACACAACCAGAGAAAGGGACACTCCAATCACCTAAAAGGCCCCACTGACTTCCATGGTCTGACAGTCGTCATTGTCCTTAGTGAACCATCCAAGTATGTATATGACATTAAATTCCCCAAAACACAAATCCCTGCCCCAAAGAGCTTACAATAAAGAACCAGTATGCTGTAGTAGCTCTAGCGTTTGGCTTTGGTAGGGGTGGCCCATGTTAAAATCTCAGCTCAATTATGAATTGCATTGGGGCGATTTTCAGCCAGATATTATTCCTGCTCAGTTAAACCTACCCCAAAGGGTTGTTGTGAAGATTACATTTGGAAAAGGTAAGCCTTCTGTGTCATGGAATAAAAACATAGCTGAATAAAAAGCAAACAATGTGGGGGGTTATGAAGCCAAAAAGGGGGAGCCAAGAATATAAAGGCATGGAGGTGAACACATTCAGCTTCAGCTTCAGTTCTTCAGCTTCATGTAAGTTGTTTAAAACTTCTGTGTTTTAATGTTATAAGCTGCCCTGGGACTGAAGGTGACGGGTAGATAAATCAGCAGCAACAGCAGTATCTGGCGTCTGGCATGGTCCCTGATTTTCTCATTCTGTTAAGCACGTGCCTAACTGTTTTGATCAATGGGAATAAAAAATACTGCTTGACTTTGGTTGCAACCATATTTTCCTCCTCCCCTATGAAATTACTCTGCACTACAAGCACCGCTGGTGTCACACACAAACACAGAGCCATCGCATTCATTGCTGTGCTTTTTGCACATGCTTTTCCAAAGGTAAAGCAGCATTGTGGTACATTTACATGTCTGACATCATAGCTAGCTGACTTCATAGGCATCTACAAAATCCCTTCTGTCCTGTCCTCTGAGGCATGTGACAGACCAGAAGCCGCTCTTTGGAGTGAAGGCAGCCAGCAGAAAGAAGGCTGACTAGGAAATAACGTAAGCTCCATTGTAACACTTCTGCAGTAGGCTCCTTGTGATTAGACATCACCAGCTTGCTTGGACAATAAGCTAATAATTTAGCTCCACCGTTATGGGCAGTGGAGTCAGCTCAGAGTCTAAAGAATCAGCCAAAAGGTCACGGGAACTTGAAAAAAGGCTCCAAGAAGATGCCGTGAGAGATGCCAGGACAGTCAAGTTGCTCTTATTGGGTAAATATGTGTGATTTCATTCATGAAATGGCTACATTAACCTTTGCATGAATGGGAGGTGTTGTTTGACAGTCAGACGTGTTCTGAGCTCTCACTTTGGGCATGCCACTTATTTTAATCACGAAATCGAATGATAGAGACTTGATATAACTGGAAATGAGTGGTTTTTGTTTGCTGCAAGTCACAAGCCACTCGCCAGCCTGGAGATGATCCAGACACTCAGACCAACAATGGAGATATTTGTGTGGATACAGCTCCCTTGCTGGATCTGCAGGTGCAGAATGGACATGGATGCACAATCCATATCAGCGAGTGTGACACTGGGGGTGGCATTCAACTAGGCTTTACTCAGAGTACACCCACTGAAATTAATTGTCCTTAACTTAGTCATGTGCCAACCTAGGGTAAAACGGAGTTGAATAGCATCCTTGGCAATGCACATGGAAGATGTCTATTTTAAAAAAAACAAATAAAGCCACTTGTGCTATAAATGTGCATTTCCTCCTGCATCGGAATGGGCAGAGCATGGATGATTCTGGGACAGGGCCATAGAGTTCAGTTCCGGAGAACGTTCAGAGTGGACTGCCCCTGTAGCCTTGATATGATATAAATCAGAAAAGAATGTTCACACAGGAAAAATGTGAATTTGTGAATAGAACAAATTGTGAACAGTATACTGTCTGGATAATTATCTGATAGTAAAACTGTCTGTTTTGGGGAAAAATATATGGCACATCACATAAAATACATTTTTAAAAGTTAAAAGCTAGCACTTGTAAATGTTTTTAATGGTTTCTCTGATTAATAATAATTGTTTAAAACACCAGATGCTACTGGTTAATTTTATAGTTTTATAAAGCTGTTACAGCTTGTTGAACCAAACACTTAACAGATGATATAGTGAGGGGGAATGCACGTTCTGCTTGCAGTTTTAAAAATCTTCAGTAAAATATTTAGCTCAAAAGCTGCTAACTGCAAACCTGAAAATCTTTATAGGCATGTTCAGCCAGGAAGCATTCAGGCTGGAGCTCTATGGAAATGAATGGGAGTGCCACATGTGGATCAGAGTAGTGTTTGTTGATGTTTCAGTAAGATTTTTTTAAGATTTTTTTTTCTGCTGCATTTCACCCTGATTATCTTATTGCTATTTCTTCTTAAACATTGCATATTTCCAAGCAAGGGTTAGGTACTTTTATGCCCATATACTAAAGATGCAGCACTAATGATGTGTGGAAACCTTGTTGTAAATTTCACTAGTCTTAGACCTTTTGCTTCTTTAGAATTCCCAATCATATTTGCCTTGAAATGTTTGCTTTATGTGAACCTCGGTGGGATGGGAGAGGTGCGCATTCTATGCCAGAGGAAAATGGGTTTGCTGGGCTATTGAAACTCTTCTTGCATCCTGTGAAATTTCTTCCATTTTTTGCCAGAGTAAGAACCTCCAGATTTGGGGGTGACTCTGGGACACATTGTAGATGGTAATTACATTTCCTTTAGACAATTTGTGGTTGCTTCCGATTTTTTCCCTTGTATTTTTTTTTACTTTGTGGTGGGTGGACACCAAAGATTTCATACTCAGTGTTCAATATTGCTTGCTAGGAATGATCTCAAGCCAATTTTTTCTGCAATAGTTTCACAGGATTATCCTGAGCTTCAAAGAGAAGGATGATTATCACACCCCCATGTCTTATTTTATCACCGTATTAAGGACCAGATGTCAGTATTGTTCCTTTAGCAGCCGCACCAAGAAGGAAAGACCAACAGCTATTGACTAAGAGTCCTGGTATACGTAAGGAAAACAGCACACTCTTTATATTGCTTCTAGTTCTGAATTTATGAAAGGGGTCATTCGTAGCTGTGTTAATTTCTGTCATTAGCATATTTTATTTTACTTCAAATAGGTTGGGTTCTTTTCCTGCAAAATTTAGGGAGTCTAATTTGCCAGCAATCCATTGTCTATGGAAGACATGGCTCTGAGGATGGAATCACACCCCAGGGATTTTAATAGAATTATCACAGCTACCTCATGGGAGCATGCCATTTGATGTTTCTTTCAGGCTGCTCACACAGACCCTTTTCATCACACCAAAATGACGCCTGTCAATGGGAAGGGGAATTTGCCTGTGGAATATTTATTGCCATAAAAAAGGGAGTGATTCCATCCTGAACTTCTGGAGCAAAAGATAAGGAGGAACTATACAGCTGTCATTTTATGGCAGGCATCCCCAAACTGTGGCCCTCCAGATGTTTTGGCCTACAACTCCCATGATCCCTAGCTAACAGGACCAGTAGTTGGGGAAGATGAGAATCGTAGTCCAAAACATCTGGAGAGCCAAAGTTTGGGGATGCCTGTTTTATGGTTTCCTAATTTTTACAGGACAGACAGCTGCTTCCTTATCACAACCTGAGGTTTGGTTGACAGGTGCAGCAGAATCAGGTGGTAGAATCCAGACTCTACCATTCCAGTTTGCAGGTGGGAACATCATTTTTCAACCCTCCTACAAACTGGGGTTTGTTTGTTTTCTAATCCCTACAGCTAAAACAGGGGTGGAGAACCTTTTTCACCTTGAGGGCCACGTTCTCTCATAGAGAACCCTTGGGGGCAACTTTCCCGAAGGTGGACAGATACCAAGGCAAAAGTGGATGGAGCCAGAGGCAAATGTGGGCAGAGTGCCAGAATCTTCCCCTTGCACTCTAGACATTTCACCCACACTAAGCTGCACACTGAGAATTTCCCATTGTTTATTTCAGTTCTTTCAGCTCATTTATAACTTTCCCAATTTAATTCAAGGATGTACATGTGTGCATCAACTGAGCTCTGCAAAATTAAAAATTGTAATAAAGCTGATTGTACATATGGCTGTAACAAGATCCTTCCTCTGTGGTGCTTTGACAAATGTGGAGTGCATAGGCACATCAGAAGTGCACAAAAAGTAGATGGACATGAGCATAATCATTCACTCTGTTCTTCATCAGAGGGACTGCTCTGTTGTCTCCTGCCTTGAGGTAAGTTGTGTGTCCAGCTGGGAAACGACCATCCCAGTAATTGCTTCAATGCTGTAGAAATCCATTTCCAGGGAATCCCACTTATCTCCATTACGATGGGCTTTGCGAGAATGTGACTGCTTCTCTGTGCGAGGGAGCCTTCCCAGACCCGCTGAAAGAGGCGGTTATTAAACCGCTTCTTAAAAAAACATCTTTAGATGCGGCCAATATGGCCAACTATCGCCCAGTCTCAAATCTTCCATTCTTGGGCAGGGTGATTGAGCGAGTGGTTGCTGAACAACTCCAAGCACACCTGGAAGAAGCGGACCATTTGGATCCCTTCCAGTCAGGATTCTGGCCTCATCATGGGACTGAAACTGCCTTGGTCGCACTGGTTGATGATCTCCGGCAGACTAGGGACAAAGGTGAGAGCTGTTTCCTAGTTCTGCTGGATCTCTCAGCGGCCTTTGACACCATCGACCATAACATCCTTCTGGACTGTCTAGAGGGGCTGGGAGCTGGGGGCACTGTCATACAGTGGCTCCACTCCTTCCTCCTGGGCCGTGTTCAGAAAGTGGTAGTGGGGGTGAGTGTTCAGACCCCTGGGCTCTCACTTGTGGGGTGCTTCAGGGTTCTGTCCTCTCCCCCATGCTTTTTAACATCTACATGCAGATGCTTGGAGAGATCATCAGGGGGTTTCGGCTGGGTGTTAATCAGTATGCGGATGATACCCAGCTCTACCTCTCTTTCAAATCAGAACCAGTGAAGGCGGTGAAGGTCCTATGTGAGTGCCTGGAGGCGATTGAAGGATGGATGGCGGCTAACAGATTGAGATTGAAGCCTGACAAGACAGAAGTACTGTTTTGGGGGGACAGGAGGTGGGCAGGTGTGGAATACTCCCTGGTCCTGAACGAGGTAACTGTGCCCCTGAAGGACCAGGTACACAGCCTGGGAGTCATTTTGGACTCACAGCTGTCCATGGAGGTGCAGGTCAATTCTGTGTCCAGGGCAGCTGTCTATCAGCTCCATCTGGTACGCAGGCTGAGACCCTACCTGCCTGCAGACTGTCTCGCCAGAGTGGTGAATGCTCTAGTTATCTCTCGCTTGGATTACTGCAATGCGCTCTATGTGGGGCTACCTTTGAAGGTGACCTGGAAACTACAACTAATCCAGAATGTGGCAGCTAGACTGGTGACTGGGAGCGGCCGCCGAGACCACATAACATCGGTCCTGAAAGACCTACATTGGCTCCCAGTACGTTTCCGAGCACAATTCAAAGTGTTGGTGCTGACCTTTAAACCCCCAAATGGCCTTGGTCCAGTATACCCCCATCGTTCTGCCTGGAGACTGAGGTCCAGCGCCAAGGGCCTTCTGGCGGTTCCCTCACTGCGAGAAGCAAAGCTACAGGGAACCAGGCAGAGGGCCTTCTCGGTAGTGGCACCCGCCCTGTGGAACACCCTCCCATCAGATGTCAAAGAGAATAACAACTACCATACTTTCAGAAGACATCTGAATAATAATAATAATAATAATAATAATAATAATAATAATAAATTCATTATTTATACCCAGCCCATCTGGCTGGGTTTCCCCAGCCACTCTGGGCGGCTTACAACAGAAAAATGAAATAAAATAATCTATTAAACATTAAAAGCCTCCCTAAATGTCTTCTAAAAATCTGGTAGCTGTTTTTTTTCTTTGACATCTGATGGGAAGTATTATTATTATTATTATTATTATTATTATTATTATTATTATTTAATTTATTTCCTGTTCTGCACTGCAGATGGCACCCGGCAACTGGCAGGAGATGTCATGTCCGCTCCTATTGGCCATTGGGAATTCAATTTTTTTTTTGCCTGCCTGAATTTGTCCAATCATAGGCAGGCCTGCAGATGGGCTTCTGGGGAGTGGACCTGATTGGTCCAGAGTCAGAGTCTTCACTCAGGTCCGCTTAAATTCAACTTCAATTTGGCCTAAATTCAGCCTGCCTCCTTTCCTCAGTGCCACAGTTGTCCTGTGATCTCCCACCCACACCCTTCCCTCTTTGTCACAACTTTGGCAGGGTAGGCATTGGGTAGCCTATTATCCTTAGCCAAGGAAGGAGCGGAGCTTGTATGCCTCTGCCACCCCTCCGGGCTGTAAGATATCTTGCTAAAGGAATCCTAGGGGAGGCACTTCTGTTCAAATGCCCAGGCGCGAGCTGAGGGCCGTAGCATTCGCTAGCGAGGTGATCCAGTCGAGGTTGCACCTACTCGATGTGTGTCATAGGCTAAGCTCATCCCAGGATCGACCCCAAGAAATCTTCTGGCAGGTGGGCTGGATGATAGAGGAGATACCCAGTGCCTAAGCCAATCAAACCTCCATCTGTAACTGTTAAAACTGTAGCCTGATTTGAACCAAAACAAGTGTCAGTGTGCCCTTTATTGCTGCATTAGATGCACTTTGGGGCTCATCACCTGTGCACGCAATCTCATAGTACATTCAAGAGCTTCGACACACAACCTGGGAATTACCAACGTAAGACTTTCTGTAGTTTAGCGTTGCCATTCAGAGGCCCAGGAAAGGGCTTCATTTGCTTATTATTTTTACTGTGATTCTTCAGCCTTCCCTGTACTTTGCATGTATATGATGCTCATGTGCTCTTTCTGCTCCACAGTAATAACATTGCGCCTAATGGCATTTGGGTTGATTCAGAAATGCATTTGGAAAATAGCAGGGAGCCATTCTGAATTTGCAAATCCCAGATGCAAAAGCTTTCGTTGACAAAGTTGTCATTATTTATATGAACTTGGCAGGCAGAAACTTTGCATAAACATGGAACCTGCTGCTTGTGTTTCTCTCTCTCTCTCTTACATCGTGGGTTTTAGGGACCACTTTCCATATATTTGGTCATTTGTCACGATTCATTTGCTTGAGTTAGGGCAAGCTACATATTACACGCAAATTCATATCGCAAAGCTCAGCCTTTTAAATAAACGCTTTTAATACTTTATTTAAAGGCTTTTCAATAAAAAGTAACCTCAGCAGCCTCATCTTTGGAGTGAAGCCATTTTTCTACTCAGTGCCTCCCTTTCACCCCTCAGCTCCTGTAAACAGATGCCTGGAACTCTTGGCAAGGAAATAAAGCTGGCGAGGTGAATGGGCTGGCAGGGAAAGGGTTAAGCATCACCTGACTTCCCCCCAGCTCAAAAATCTCAGCCTCCAAAAGGTTTTTCATTTAGAAAGAAAAAAATACCGTTTCTTTGTTATATCCATTTTTGTAACATCGATCATTTGTCCCTTCGTCACTCACAGTTGACTGTTACTCACTTGCTGAAGTCTGTTTTCAACAATATTTTTTGAGACTTTTCCATTCTAACTAATGAGGATGCAGGGCTGAAAACGTTTTGGAGGTCACCCACCCCAATCTCCTTTCCCTACAACTTTAAACTAAGTGGCT
Organism: Zootoca vivipara; assembly: GCF_963506605.1. Lineage (NCBI taxonomy): Eukaryota > Metazoa > Chordata > Lepidosauria > Squamata > Lacertidae > Zootoca > Zootoca vivipara. The sequence goes on from NC_083285.1 coordinate 4,615,289, forward strand.
CCTGAGGCTGGATTCGTTCCACTAAGAGTGAGGTCTCATATACATGCTGCATAGTTCTAGTTACAGGTAGGTAGCCGTGTTGGTCTGAGTCGAAGCAAAATAAAAAAAATCCTTCAGTAGCACCTTAAAGACCAACTAAGTTTTTATTTTGGTATGAGCTTTCGTGTTCTGAAGAAGTGTTGGTCTTTAAGGTGCTACTGAAGGAATTTTTTTATTATACATGCTGCAGTCCTTGAGTAATGGCTTGCTGTGGGAGCCTTGCTATGTTTGAAAGCAGCAGCTTGGATGATCACCACCTACAGAATTCCCATATCACATCTCATCCAGCCATTTCCGGTGGAGGCATTTCTGCCATAAATTAATAAGTGGTGAAACACTGGGTTGTATCTGACTAACTCATACTCAGAGTAGACCCAATGAAATCAATGGACTTAATTTCGTCATGACTAACAACCCATAGAGTACATGTATGTGCAGGCGGGTCCTAAGTTTGTGCTTATAAGTGAGTACACTCATGGTGCTTTACAGAGTGCCATAAACTGGGAGCTATCAGCGAAATATTGAGAGTGAATGGTCATCAATAAGCAGGTGACACCCTGCTCAATCTCTCTGTTCCATCTGAATTGAAGGAGGTGGCTAAGCTGTTAGACCATTTCTAAGATGTGGTGATGGGCTGGACTTGGGCCAATAAACTGAAATGGAATCCGAAAAGACAGAAGTGTATGGGTTAGTTTTCTAGTCCAGGAGGTGGGGAAGCAGCCTGTTCTGGACTAGGATTGCACTTCCCTGAAGAAGCAGGTCAATAGCTTGGGGATAGTCCCTAGAGACTTAGGTGCCTTTTTCCAGCTCTGGTTGGTTTGCCAGCTGTGGTCCCTTTTGAACAGAAATGACTTGGCAGCTGTATTCCATGCTCTGGTAACTTCCAGATTGACTGGCCTTCCACCTAGATGTCCTCTGCCTCCACATTTAAAAATTACATGGCTGCCAATTCATTTCTGGGCCCTATTCAAGGTGCTAAGGGTAGCGTTTAAAGCCCTAAACAGTTTAGGCCCCAATATCTGAAAGACCATCTCCTTCCCTACAGTTTAATATCAGCAGAAGAGGTCCTCCTGGTAGCCCCTCTGTGTCCTATAAACCTGGGTGGGTGTGACCTGGGAAAGGGCATTCTTTGTGACAACCCCTAAGTTGCGGAACTAGTTTTCCTCAAATGCTGAAGATGCCCCTCTTTATCCTGACTTTTGAAACTTGAGATGTCTTCTCCCAAGGAGACCATCTAAACAGGAAATAATAGGGCAGTGTACTTTAGTACTGAAAGCTACTATCATGGTACCCTCCAGATGTTGTTGGACTACAACTCCCATCTTGCCTCACCATTGGCCATCCTGGTTGGAGCTGATGGGGCTTGAAGTTCATCAATATCTGGAGGGCATTTTTCGGACTACCCTGACATTCCTCAACTAGAATAGAAGGAATTTCCTCTTTTCCACTGCAGTTCTGTGAGGTAGGTCAAGAGATCTCTTAATACATGTGCTAAATAAAATTGTGCTCAAGATGTAGCATTGTCAGATTTATAAGAAATCTGTACTTAAACTAAAATCCTTAAACCTGGATTGCCACATATGTCTAAAGACTTGGGGAGTCTATGGTGAAAAATGTTTAGATGTGATTATCTGAGATCTCTGGCTCATAATATGTAACAATTTAGGTTGAACAAAATGAGAAATCGTCGCCGTGCTTTTTGATTCCTTAGCTCCATAAAACTGCTCTTGTAATGGTTTCTCTGCGCAATCGTTCTATGTTTTGACTGCTTGTGGCTGTCTTTTCAGCTACTGCAACTGATATATGTATATATTTAAAAGAACTAATATTAAAATGTGTTTGGGGGGGGGGGCATGGGTCTGAAAGTGCAGTGAAAGCCTTTGTATTTGATCCTTATCTACATCCACCCCCACAGTCATATCAGAAGAAATCCTGGGAGTAGTAAAATAAAGACGCTTAGATTTCTGGTCCAACAGGTCTGCACATTCGCCCTGTAAAAACAAACACTTTTATTTGATGCTTATCAGAGCTTGATATGCTCACATTGGCTTCCATAAACTGAGTATTTCTGTCTGGAGTAGCTCAATGTGTTGTAGCTACAAATTAGTACGGTATACACTTTTCTAGAGGCAACCCATACTCCTCTAGGGTTTGCTAAATACCCTGGTCCATAAACAATGTTCCCAAACCATGGCTAGTGATGCAGCAGCTTAAAAAGCCAATGCAATTCTGGGCTGCATCAATAGTATAGCATCTAGATCTAGGGAAGTAATAGTACCACTGTATTCTGCTCTGGTCAGACCTCACCTGGAGTACTGTGTCCAGTTCTGGGCACCACAGTTCAAGAAGGATACTGACAAGCTGGAACGTGTCCAGAGGAGGGCAACCAAAATGGTCAAAGGCCTGGAAACAATGCCTTATGAGGAACGGCTTAGGGAGCTGGCTATGTTTAGCCTGGAGAAGAGAAGGTTAAGGGGTGATATGATAGCCATGTTCAAATATATAAAAGGATGCCATATAGAGGAGGGAGAAAGGTTGTTTTCTGCTGCTCTAGAGAAGGGGACACGGAGCAATGGATTCAAACTACAAGAAAGAAGATTCCACCTAAACATTAGGAAGAACTTCCTGACAGTAAGAGCTGTTCGACAGTGGAATTTGCTGCCAAGAAGTGTGGTGGAGTCTCCTTCTTTGGAGGTCTTTAAGCAGAGGCTTGACAGCCATATGTCAAGGATGCTTTGATGGTGTTTCCTGCTTGGCAGGGAGTTGGACTGGATGGCCCTTGTGGTCTCTTCCAACTCTATGATTCTAGTGCAAATTGCCCATTTGGCTAAAGCACATGCACTGCTTGAGGGACACACACGCATACTTTTGTTGGACCGACATGTGCTGGTGAAATAGAACGCCTCTTTTCCAAGTAGAATTGATTTTTTTTAAAAAAAACAAGCAAATAAACCCACTACTTTTGCATATTTTTATGTGCTTTTTTCCCTTCATCACTTACTTTCTTTGTCTCGTTTTCCCACTTGGCTCCTTTTTAGCAACATTAAATGTGACCAATATGTGCATGTTCTTTGTCTGCAGGAGCTGGAGAATCAGGGAAGAGCACTATTGTGAAACAAATGAAGTAGGTGCATCAATATTCATGTCACATTGGGTAGCACAAAGTGCTACATGAAGCACAGTGCCAAAGGGCGTGAGGTGGGGGAGCTATCAAACAAATCAAGCTTGACAATCTAATCCTAACAGATATTGTACATGAGGATGCAAAGTAGCAATCCTTTATACGTCATTCACTAACCTGATGTTTTGCCCAATATATCAATATGTGCTTGACTTCTTCTATCTGAAGCCAAGGATACCAGTTTAAAGACAGGAGCAGCTAAAATAGGTATTAGGGTGGAGGGGAGAGACACCAAACACACACACACACACACACACACACACACACACACACACACACACACCCTTTCCTAAAAGCTTTGCAGTTATTTTTCTGCCATTGAAAGTCATATTCACTGCTCAATGTATTTATCAACAAAAACAAATATGCATTTTTCTTACATTGGCAGGACTTTCCGATGTGTTCAATGGCATATTAGTTCACATCTGAACATAGTAATGCTTGCTCTCATTAAAGCAGGGGTAGCCCATGCGGTGCCCTCCAGACGTTGATTGAATGCAACTTGCACCTGCCACAGCCAGCATGACCAATGGTTGGAGATGGTGAGATTTGTAGGCCAACAACATCTGGAAGGCTATTCCTTGGATAATGGGACATTCAAATCAGATCATGCAGCCATGTCTATGACTGGCAGTCTCTTCCCAGTTCCAGATCTTAGAATCCTGCTCTCTCGCCCTCTTCTTATTTTAGATTATTGTGAGATTTGGCGTGTTCTTTGCTTCCTAGGATCATCCATAAAGATGGCTATACAGAACAGGAATGCAGAGAGTATAGATCTGTGGTTTACAGCAATATGCTACAATCCATTCTGGCTATTGTCAAGGCAATGTCCACATTAGGAATTGAATATGGGAACTCAGAAAGCAAAGTGAGTATGATGTCTCTCTTAACTAGTATTCTTTTCTTTTCTTTTCTGGTCTTTCACAACAGTACCATAATTCAGGTCACCTCTGGGAAGTGCAGCTGCCATTCTGTTGAATAAGTTCAGTTTCAGTTTATTGGCCCTCATCCAGCCAATCAAGCACATTCTCCCATTCACAAGCTTGCTTGGGACTTTCTGCCCAGACAGTAACTGCCTCAGGGTCACCAAGTGATCATTGCTCTGAAAAACCCTTAATTCTCATATGGATCTCATAGTTCTTATGCAGACCTTTTACCATAGCTGCCCTTATGATTTTCCCTTATGCTGAATAGGCTTCCTCGCGAGAAAAGGGAAAACTTGGCAGCTATGCCTTTTACTCTTATGCAATATACAAGGGTTAGCGTTAGACATGGGCAGGCATGACCCAACTCCTTCAAATGAAAATGTGAAGAAGTTGTGGCTTTAAACAAACCTAATATTATTGTAGCAGAGGTGAGACATCAGTGAGAGATTTCTTTATCCTTTTTAACACTGTTTTGAACATCATTTCAATTATTCACATTGGGCTATGCCTGTCAGTTTAATTTGAAAGGCCCATAAGCCATTCAGATAATGAGTCAGAGCTGTACAAAAAAAAATGCTAAGAAATTATTGTCGCTTGCCGTCACAAGGTGACAGAGTACTTTGGGTGACCTCATAGATTGAGACGCAGAACTGTTAAGGGCAGGCATCCCCAAACTGCGGCCCTCCAGATGTTTTGGCCTACAATAATAATAATAATAATAATAATAATAATAATAATAATAATAATTTATTTATACCCTGCCCATCTGGCTGGGTTTCCCCAACCACTCTGGGCGGCTTCCAACAGAAAAATAAAACACAATAATCTATTAAACATTAAAAGCCTCCCTGAACAGGGCAGCCTTCAGATGTCTTCTAAAAGTCTGGTAGTTGTTTTCCTCTTTGACATCTGTTGGGAGGGCGTTCCACAGGGCAGGCGCCACCACCGAGAAGGCCCTCTGCCTAGTTCCCTGCAACTTGGCTTCTCGCAACGAGGGAACCACCAGAAGGCCCTCCGTACTGGACCTCAGTGTCCGGGCAGAATGATGGAGGTGGAGACGCTCCTTCAGGTATACTGGACCGAGGCCATTTAGGGCTTTAAAGGTCAGCACCAACACTTTGAATTGTGCTCGGAAACGTACTGGGAGCCAATGTAGATCTTTCAAGACCGGTGTTATGTGGTCTTGGCGGCCGCTCCCAGTCACCAGTCTAGCTGCCGCATTCTGGATTAGTTGTAGTTTCTGAGTCACCTTCAAGGGTAGCCCCACATAGAGCGCATTGCAGTAGTCCAAGCGGGAGATAACTAGAGCATGCACCACTCTTGCTAGACAGTCTGCAGGCAGGTAGGGTCTCAGCCTGCGTACCAGATGGACAACTCCTATGATCCCTAGCTAACAGGACCAGTGGTCAGGGATGATGGGAATTGTAGTCCAAAACATCTGGGGGGGGGCGAAGTTTGGGGATGCCTGGTTAAGGGTGACATTAAGCAAACCAGGTAATTGCCATGACCTCACTTCTTTCTTCAAAACAACTGAGGAACAGAGGTTCACAGCAGTCATGAATAAGGCTGACAAGATGTTGTCTTGGCCACCAGCTTGGATGGCTTTAAAAGAGAATTAGACCAATCCAAGGAGGTCTGGACTATCAGTGACTCCTAGGCCTGATGACTATACTCTGCCTTCTCTGAACACCAGCTGCCTTGAATCACAAGTGGGGAGAATGCTGTTGTACTTTGGTCCTGCTTGCAGGCTCCCTATGGGCATCGGGTTGGCTGCTGTGAGAACAGGATGCGGAAAGCAGGTTCTCCCCTTAAGGAGAGCATGGGTTGCGGAAGGGTTAACAAGACGTTCCCTGGTTTGTTGGGTGGGTCAGTTTGGATGTCCACTGAGGGTATTGTTGCCGGGGAGAATGTTATGTTGCAATTGTTTGATTGACAGCCACAGCCTTTAAGTACTGGGCAAGCGGCTTGCGCTTGCGCTTTTGGCTTACCTTCCAAGTCCCGGACTGCAGAATCCGGGACCGGCAGCCGTGTGACACCGGAAGTTGCGTCGACATAACTTCCGGTGTCTCTTTGCCCTTCTATGGGCACAAAAAATGGCCGCCGCCAGCTTTGAAAGTCGCTTGTAAGCATGTCAGGAAGTGCGTCGACGCAACTTCCGGTGTCAGTCTGCCCATCTATGGGCGCTTCCGGACATGCGTAGATGCGATTTTTGAAGCCGGCGGCAGCCATTTTTGGTGCCCATAGAAGGGGAAATCGGAAAGAAAAAAAATGGCCACTGGCAGGAAAAAATAACGGAGAAAAACGGGAGACGAAGTGATACGGGGGACCACCGGGAAAAGGTAAGTAAAAACGGGGGTTTCCCGGAGAAAACGGGGTACTTGGCAGCTATGGCTTTTGGTGCTTGCAATGGATCTCCCACCTGCCCTCCCTATATTTAGGGGTTTGTTTGCGCATGACTTTGCTGTGCCTGTCATGGGGTTGTCCGTATTGATGCAGGGGCCTAGTAGGAATTTTGCCACTTGGCTGATTGGCTAGTGCCTTGTGGTTTTTGCCTACTACATAGTAAAACGTCACAACTTGTTAGGCATCGGTTCAAATTGGATGGTGGAGGGGTACGGATTTGGCTGGGCCTGCCCCTCAAAATTGCCGCTGCCTTTAGGGGTAGTCCGTTAAAGGAATCCTGGGGTTCCACATGTTTGTCCGTACCCCCGGTAGGGGCTAGGACCGCGCATCAGCATCTGGGGGAGAGGTCAAGGGTTTGGTGGCCCTGCCCCGGCCTCTCTCAGAGGGTGCTTACCTATCCTGGCTCCCCCAGTACACTAGGGGAGTCAGATCTGTCCCAGGCGGGGAACAGATG